>NC_091858.1:26246596-26559514 GCF_037783145.1 Equus przewalskii | reverse complement strand
CTTAACCACTCAGCCATGGGGCCAGCCCCCTATCCTTTCTTATTTTTTATATAAATAGTCTGTGGCATGTCATCAACAATGGCCAAATGTTCAGTAGTTCCAATATGTATGTTTGTTATTTGTTTCCCATTCAAGATATATATCTCTAGTTCCCAACAGACAAATCCAGAGATTTAAAATTTCTGCCTCTACTTGAAACTGACCCTCTTGCAATATACTCTTGAAGTCTTCAGGTCCCTTGAGTCCTCTTTTCCCTTCAGTGCAATTCAATAAATTCAATTCCACAAGCATTAATTGGGCTTCTGCTCTGTGTAAAGCACTCAGTGTGAAGTACAACAAAGAATAAGCTTCAGTCCTTCTCCTCTGTGATTTCAGCACAAGAGAGGTGTGCTCCCTTCCTTTCCCCTGGAGGACCAAAGCTGCCAGTAGTCTCATTGGGAACAGAACTATCACGTCTGGATGTTGCTAGTTTCTTTATTCTCTCTCAAGTGGCAAATCACCCCACTGAGTGTGCATCTATTTCTGCCTGAGTTTTTGTGCACCTGCACGTGTAGGCACACACACTCCTCTCCATCAGATTCTCCAAGGCAAGTAGGCTTTCTTATTTTTAATTTTCTTTCAAATAGTTCCCTTTTTATAGACCATCAGTTATTTCTCATTTCTCTGGTGTTGGAGTTTCATTCAAAGCCCTCTCCTAACACGTCTGACAGCACAATGAAATGTCACTTTCACTAATTTGGAAAAATAACCAGCAAACTCTTTGTTTGTTTGTTTGTTTGGTGAGGAAGATTGGCCCTGTGCTAACATCAGCTGCCAATCTTCCTCTTTTTTGCTTGAGGAAGATTGTGGCTGAGCTAACATCTGTGGCAGCCTTCCTCTATTTTCTGTATGTGGGATGCTGCTGCAGCATGGCTTGATGAGCGATGAGTGGGTCCACGCCTAGGATCGAAACCCACAAACCCCAGGCTGCTGAAGGGGAGGATGTGAACTCAACCACTACGCCAGCCAGTGGGCCAGCCCCCCAGTAAACTCTTTATGTATGATGATAGTTTAGAAGAAAGAAGAGCAAAAATTAAAGGTATCAGAGTCCCTCAAAGCAACACTAGGATTGGCATTTTTACAGTCTGATAATTAAGTCATTTTCTAGATATCTCTATTGCTCAGCAGAATGGTAGAAAAACAATTGGAATAAAATTTGAGATGACAATATTGTATTTGCCCACATTTTTATTTTAGCATATATAAATACACAGTACCATCAGAGTAGTGTATATTCCGTCTAGTAGAGAGCACCTCTGTGGACATTCATTCCAAGTATAAATAGTGTTTGACTCTAACACTTCAAAATGGCAGACAGGTCATGATGAGCACCTTGCCTGGGGTGCATTAACGCTGGCTCAAAGAGTGATATTCTGCTAGGAGAACAGGGCAACAACTCTTGTCTGGCACACAATTCAGATTGGAGCCCAATTTTGAGGTACAAAGCGGAGACCAAGGATGCTGACTTGCAGGACACCATCCCAATGATCATGAGAGACAGGAGGAATCTGACACTAAGATTCTCCCCAAAATCACAGCCTTTCTATAACCAAGAAATTCGTAATGTTGTGAGGGGTCATGTATATATTCTACCTCTGTTCCAAAAATATATCAATTTATCTGTAATGATGAATCAAAATTATAGGATGGGATGGAATCCCATGGCTGAAGTGACCTGGTGAGTTTATTTATTGAGTGACTCCATCTGCTGTCTGTGCCACCCTCTTTAGAATCTGGGGAACAAATTTTAAAATTCCTTTGCTGCCAGAAAACCCACACGCATACACACACACCTCTTCAGACTTTCTGCTGGGGCCACCCAGAATGTGATCCACTTTTGAGGCTAAATTCAATATTTGATCTCCCAAACAAAAGGAAACGGAATCAACACTAGCCAAACCAGTTCTTTAAACAGCCTCTCATCCTGACTACAAGAATTATTTTAGAGATTTCCCATGGAATTTACCCAATACGTGGTGAGAGTCTACAAGCCCTATGATCTTTCTCCCACGGTATGTGCTCTATATGATTTGCAGATAATGATCCAAAATACTCACAGCTGAAAGCTCCTTACACACCCCTCACATCAGCACACGCGTTTACACTCTCCTTCCAGCTGCCCGCTATATTTAAAATCATAGAATTTTACCATACTGTTTTCCCACTTTGGGATCTTGTTTAGTGTAAAGTCATGAATTAAAATATAAAATACCACCAAACATACTGGTTATAGCAGAGTCATCCAATTATTATTACAAAGTGAATTTTTATGTTTCCAGCAAGCTTTCACGTCCTTCACTCCACACAAACAAACTGCAAAAGGATCAGGATAGCAGTTCTTTTTTTTTTTTTTTAGTTTGCTCTCCTGGGAATTCTCACTCATATGATTTAGATAATATGCAACAAAGAATCACACTACAGGACTGGATAGTTTTAATCAAATTTGAGCCAGATGAGATGCCAGACAGAAACGTATGGCTTGGCATAAAAATCTGTAAGTCCATATGTTCTAGATAAAGAGGTAAATGTGTGAGGGTATGTACACACACATCCAGCCATAATTTGGATATGCTGTCATTTTTTAAAGTCCCAGATGTTTCACTTCTTCCTTCCTTTTTGACAGTTTAGATCTGCTTGATGTTCAGGGACTAACAAAGATTTTATGGCCACATTTTTAACGGCATTCTCCAATGTGAGAAAGAGGGGTTGCTGGTGTGTCATAACTAAAAATTGAATGGACTTTAATGTAAAGAGCAACAATGGCAAAAACAAAACAAAACAAAACAAAAAGAGAGAGAGAGAGCGTGAGAAGAAAAATTATTAAAATACTAAAAAGTGATCCCCAAATGTGGTCACACTCAATTTCTGTCAGCGTCATTGACTTCTGAGCCCAACATCACTGCTATATTACCCAGGTGTTCACACATTGGGATAGCTGAAGTCTGTGCTCCAGGAGGACAGAGGGATTTTCACATGATATGATGCGAGAGAATGAAGATTAACTGAACATAGTCACTCATCATAGAATATTTAAGAACATCCTGTTTTACAATAGGTATTAATCTCAGCGTCACCTGCACGAATATAGCTTCTTAATTTGAAATTCTTGGAAAACTCCTTGTGTCCTTTCACAGTTTGGTTGCATTATCCCATTAGTGGTCTCTTACTGAGAACAAGCAGAAGGCATTAATTTACTCAGTAAATGTTAATTGGATGCCAAGCCCTTTGCTGGTGGTCCTATTCACTGCACTCTCTTAAGGAAACATCCACATTGCTTTAGGATCTACTTAATTTCTGAGTTTTTAAAAACCTAACTTCAGAATTAGATTTTACGTGAAAATGTGTGCTTGTTATAGATTGTTCAACTCATCCACCAATTACAACAGCTAAAATTTTGGAAGAGAGAACATTTATCTTCTGACTCTGTGGCTTACCAGTGTCTGGAATTGTGTCACACATACTAAAAGGGCTTCATGAGAGTTTGCAAAGGCTGATCATCAGGAAACAGCGTGTCTGAGCTTAAAAGGATCAACATCAGATGCCTGAGACCATTCCTGGTCACTCCCTTTCCTGACCAGAGAGAGGAGTAGCTGATAATTTCAACTTCATTATGGGATACTTGCCTCTGGCCCAGTCTGTCATCTCTCCAACTGAAAGCATCAGCCTTAATCAACTAAAACCAATTCCTGCATGACTTTGGGTCATTAACTTCCCCATGTCTCAGAATCCACTTTTGTAAACTGAAGGAATCGCAAAAAATTACTGCTAAGGTCCTTCCATACCTAAACTACTGTTGATCTAAAAATACATAATTTGGAGAACAAGCTGCCTTCCATGCCCATCAGGGTATGAACACAATCTGTGGCCCAGCTGATGGCCACGACACTCCTGGTTTTCCTTCTACTGCACCAGCCACTCCTCATCTCCTTTGATGAATCCTCATTTTTGGTCTGACCACTTAGTGTTTGAGTAACCCAGGGCTCAAAGCTCCTGTCTCTTCTTTTTCATTCTACACTCAAGTCCTTGATGATTTCAACCAATTCCATGGCTTTAAGTGCCATCTCTATAAGATAATGATTTCCAAATTTATGTCTCCAGCCCCAATCTCTCCCTTGAAGTCTACACTTACACAGAACTGTCTATTCAACCTCTCCTCTCAGATGTTCTTTAGGCGTCTAAACTTAACCTGGCTAAAACTGAACTCTTGATAGCCACTCCCACCTGCACTTTAACACTTGACACTCTTCCAGTGTTCTAAATCTCAATAAATCTTACCACTATCCAGCCAGTTTCTTAGGTCAAAAACCTAAGAGTCATCATTGGTCTTTTCTTTTGCATACACCCCACATCCACCAGCTAAGCCTGCTCCCCTAATAATCTGACCATCTCACATCCTCCACTGCCACCACCTCTAGTCCAAACCTCCATCATCCCTCACACGGTCTATGGCAGCACCTTGCTGACTGATCTCATGCTTCCCCACAGCCTATCATCCACATAGCAGCCTTTTAGGACGAAGTAGATCATGTAAATTAAGCAATTAAAATACTGCAGGGTTTTCTGATCACATTTTGAACCAGTGTTAACACATGGCCTACAAGACCCAGTATGATGTGGCTCCTAGAAAAGTCTCCCACTCTCCATCGCTCACTCACTTGCCTCCTCGGCATTGATCACAGCACCCAGCATGCTCCACTTCAGGGACTCCACCTGCTGCCAGGAATGCTCTCCCTTCAAGTGCTTGCGTGGCTGTCTCCCTCACTTTATTCATGTCTCTGCTTGAATATCGCCTCTTTAGTCCATCCTATATAAAACAGTGCATGCCCCCATTTTTCCTTGCTTCCTTTGCCTTACCTTACTTTTTATAATGCATATTGTTCCTAGTATAATATTATATATGTGTTTTTTAGTATTTATTTATTGTATCCCCCACCAGTATGTAAGCTCCATTAGAGCAAGGACTAGGTCTGCTTTGTTTACAGTATGAATACCAAATATCTAGAACAGTATCAGGTACATGGTAGACATATAATAAATATATATTAAATGAATGATTTGCAGTATTTTTTTAAGATTAGCCCTGAGCTAACATCTGTTGCCAATCTTCCTC
Organism: Equus przewalskii; assembly: GCF_037783145.1. Lineage (NCBI taxonomy): Eukaryota > Metazoa > Chordata > Mammalia > Perissodactyla > Equidae > Equus > Equus przewalskii. The sequence goes on along the minus strand of NC_091858.1, from coordinate 26,554,365 downwards.
TTTTTTTTCTCCCCAAAGTCCCAGTGCATATTTGTATATCTTAGTTGTAGGTCATTCTAGTTCTTCTATGTGGGATGCTGCCACAGTGTGGCTTGATGAGTGGTGTGTAGGTCCGTGCCCAGGATCCAAACCAGCGAACCCTAGGCCACCAAAGCAGAGTGCACAAACTTAACCACTCAGCCACAGGACCAGCCCCTGACTTGCAATATTAATTCATGAGTTCTAGCCAACAGGGCGAATCTAACCTGTGCTACTGAGGTCTTGTGTGAGAGCTCAGATCTTGTGTGAGAGCTCAGTTCAAAAGAATTTCCTAGCTTTAATATGTTAAGGATAGTAATAACATTTATCATTTACTATGTGCTTACTATGTTGCAGATAATGTGCTAAGTATTTGTTGTTTATTTACCTTACTTAATCCTCAAAAGAAAATTACCTGGGATTACTTCCACTTTTGAGATAAGAGAACAGAAGTACGGGCTTCATGGTTAATAAGGGATAAAAGGGGGATAAAATAGGTAAAATGGGTAGCCAAGGCTACCCAAGGCTGCACAGACTATATGCTCATAAGTTTCATACATTAACACAAAAGTCAATCCATATCGAGAATGAGGGCTACAGATTGGAAACCATCCAGTGGCCTTCTTGCTTTCCTTTGTCAACTCACTTTAGTTAGAGACCTGGGCACAGATAAATATTTCTCTGCCACAAAAAACGAAGGCAGTTATGAATTCATGATGATGCTTCAAAGTAGGGTTTCACCAGGGAGCAGGAAGGACAGCACCAGTTGGAGCACATGTGCACATCCTGAAGGAGGAAGCCACCACTTCGCCCTAGCCAATTGTTGCCATGAAAGAATGTGGACCCAGAGTTCTCAGATCTTCTACTTCCTCAAAAGAAACTAGAAATTCAGATTTTCAAATGAAATTTCCCAAAGTTTTAAATGTTGATGAAACACTGTCAAGCACTAGAGATCATACAAAGCATATCTGTAGGCCATGTTCAGCCCACAGACACCCTGGTTGTAAATCCTGGCCAAAGTTCTGTGCCAAGTATTATAGTTGAGGGGTGAGAAGTGGGGCAGGGATGGGGAGAGAAGATAAGGAAGAGACAACTCAGAGCTATGTCATCAGGAAGGAAATGATAACACAAGACAATGTCAATGCCATACGAGATCATCAACCCCAGAAGGCTTCAGAGGAAAGAAAATTATTCCCATCTGGGGCAGTCAGAGACAGAATCAGAAAACAAGTGGAATTTGAACAGCCTCTGAAAGGCACTTTGTGTAGAAAGATACTTACATCAATATTGCAAGTTTCCAGTAAAATAATGAGTTACACGTAATGCTCTGAAAAGCATGAGGTGCTCCACACATTTAAAGAAATTTTTCTTAATTTGAAACTAGAATTGGCATCATATAAAATATTTGAAATTTACATAAGATCAAAGAATCACAGAATTCTTGCACAGAATGATTCTCTTACTATCGTATTAAGATAATATGTGTTTTCAGGCTCTTGGCTGTAACTACATTTTAGGAGGACAGCATTAAGCCATGCAAGTTCTATTTTTAAATAAAATCTTTGTTTGTATGTTTTGATTTCATACCCAGGGGTGCAAACGACTGTATTTGCTTATTTCTTCCTTCCTTGGACTTATTTACAGGTTTTATGCTGAAAAACTGAGTTGATTCTCATTTTTTTGGTGGTATGGAGGCAGATTTGAAAATTCAATGTGCCCGTATTTTTGGAAGTTACTTCCAATTCTTAAGAGCTGATTTGAAATGTCCGGCAATAATGGTTTCTCCCTGGCTTTCAACAACATCCCTATCCTCAGTCCAATAGCTGAAGGCTTTGGTTTGTGGCTTTTAATGTGATGTCAGGGCACATATTTCTGCCCATGAACAGATCTGTCCACCCACATAGCCCAAATGCACTGTGCTCATGCAATTGCAAATTAAATAATAATTTAATTTTAAAATATTTAAATTTAATATTTGCATTCCATATTGGACAATATATTTTGAAGACAGCCATTTTCTGATGAATGTTTTTAATTTTAAGGACTCTAATATAAGGAATCATAAAAATGACATTTTAGACTATTCTGAATTTAGGAGCATAAATAGGAAATTTCTGGGTTTCAAGAATAGATGCTAACAGGATAAACAAAATTAAACCTGTCATTATGCAAAAATGTTTTTTCATCCTATCCATGATATTTTAATATGCATTCTATGGGGTTTGCAGAGATTTTAATTTTCAGTTTAGAGTAAAAGATAGTGTTACACAGTAAAGGTGATAAATTAGGTTATCACAGCTGTGTGTCTGACCCTTGAAAGGTGAGCAAACTAGATAGAACTCAGAGACAGAGCCATTAACCTTAAAGTGGATTACAGATTGGATCTGTGGGAAAACACGTACAAGTGAAGTGTAGATGTTTTTATTAATACTCCCACTATTTAGTTACCAGTATAAGACTATTCAAATATCACATTTATAGACTAGCTCAATAGAGTATGTGGGAAATTTTAATCTCCTTGATTTTCCAACTTGACTTCTGCCTTCCCTTTCTGAACTCACTTCTTACTATCTTGTCTCTAGTAGCTGGAAGAATTTGTTTCTACTACTTTAACAAGCCTTCAACTGGCTATTTTCTCTACACACCTTATTCATTCCCACTATGTATCTTTGCTCATATTGTTGAGACTATAAACAATGAGGTGAGTCAGACATGACTTTAAATTCGAGTTCTGCTATCTATAAATTATGCTTTGTATAAATTATTTAATCTCTGAATTTTCTTACTAGTCAAATAAATATCATATCCAGCTATTGTAGGGACTAAATCAGGTGTGTAACTTATCACAATGCCAGACATATGATTCATATCATAGCTCATTAGTGGTGTCACTCACTTTCTTTAATGATGCATCTCAAAACTTAACTTTTTGAAAATTAGCTAGTGACTCAACTTGACTGCAGAACATATGCTGCCATGGACAAAACGTTACACTGAAATGGGATGATCAGAGCTATAGTCCCTACTCAGCCCATCTGGTTCACTTCGGGCAAATCATCGAAATTCCCTGGGTCCAAATGCCTTCTCAGACAACTCGGATGGCAGACTCTGAGGCCTCTTCCAGGTTGCATATTCCTGCAACTCTGCTCCAATTATCCGAGCTCTGCATACACAGTTTAGCACCACTGGAGAGATTGTTCCCATATTATGCTATGTTTATTCATACATCATGTAGTAATAATCTTTAGATTTTAAAAAGTAGTATAATGCCAAGAACAAGGAAATGCTTTCTAATCCCTTTTTGCCTAAAAACTAAGCTTTTGAGGACAAAGGGAAAAAAATAGGTGCTCAATAAAAACTTACTGCGTGAATACTCTCCTCATTACAGTTCATAGCATTAACCTGCTCAATGGCACCTTGCTACAAGCAGCACACCCTCTAGACTCAATTTCTTAGAGTCTTAATTTTGATGTTCTTTGTATAATAAACCAATCTTTTATGTCAATATACCCAGTGAAACTTTACAAAATTTCTTACATATTTTTAGATGATATGTATTAGTTTCTTTAACAAACACATACAAAAGAAAATCAAAATGTCCGATTATTGCACTATTCATATAATACTTGCTGCTAGTTTTAAAAGAAAATAAAACATGGACAAAGGTAGAAATGTGTAACTTAGGTGACACCTCCCTCTCCCCAGTTATTCTACCCAAAATTGGTCATTTTATCAGTTTCATGTTTTAGTTCGGAATGTCTGTGCATATCCCAGCAAATGTGCACACATATTCTTTTTTTATTTGCACTGTATAAGATGCTGTATAAGGGCTCTCTACCTTACTTTTTATTCTGAATACCACTTCTTGGGAATATTTCCTTATAAGCCACACAAAACCACGTGACTGTTAAAGATTGACTTCATGCTATCCCATTATATGGATATTCCACAATTTCCATCCAGCACTCTTTTAATTGGCCCCTTAGCTACTTCTAGTTGCTTCCTGTAATGAACTGTGCTGCAATGAATATTGTTTTACTAATATCTAGCAAACTTCATTGAGCATATCCTAGCCCTATGATTGGGATCAAAAGGTATAAAAAATTTGTTTGCAGCTTATTTTATTTGAAAAGATGCTTTTTAATCATTTTTCATCTTTAAACCTTTCAAAATCACTGCCCATTTTTACAGATAAAATAGGAGGACATTCAGTAAGAATGCTTGATTAGTGTGTAGAGACAAAATTAGAACTTATTCCTCTGCATCCTTCATCTCTGTATATCTCCTCAAGCTGAATTTGCAGTGAATTCCAAAGAAAAGGTCATTTGGAAAATTGGGTGTCTTCAACAAATGGATTAAGGTTGGTGGTTGATAAGCCTTTGAGGAGCTACATAGAAAGAAATGCAAAGAAAGACACACTGGGCTTCTTTTTTCCCCCACAGACTGATCTCTTTGGAGTTACAATAAAGCCAAGCTTTTCTCTTTCCTTGTTTACCAGGTTCTATGAGAGAGAATAAAGAGAAAGATATTCCTGTTGATGAAAATGATGACAGATAAAATGTGTTTGAAGGCTATAAAGGCCTCTTACATCTGGAGCAGCTGGCAGCCTGGGATTGGACTCTGAGGGGAGCCCATAGATATCTAATTTGAGCAGTGGTTAAAAGAAAATTTGGGAACAGCTGATTCAGTGCAGTTATCTCTGGCTCTGGGAAGTTTCTGTGATGTTCGGAGGCTGGCACATGAAAATCCACATGACATATATTTGCTGAGTCTAATATCCTTATGAAAATGGACAGCAATGATTTACAGGAATATAGTAGACACAGCTGTTCTTATATAAACCAGGGTAGAACATGCTATAGCAGGTAATGAGCCATTAAAATGGGAAGAAAAGACTTGCTGATGGTTCGATAATTATGTGTATTAAAATACACAAATAACCTAAACATACCTGTGGCATAGAAATCAACTGGATTAGACCAATTGTTAGTCATTCAGCAAATATTTATGGCCTACCTTGAATAAGGCACTTTGCTGAAACCTGAGAAAGGCACAGAGTGTTTGTACCTCAGCTATATTCCAGGATCACATACCAGAGGTACTATCTACAAACTCAAGTAACTTAGAACTCTAATGAGAACAGAGATGGGGGTGGCCCAAGGCCACCAAGGTCCTCTAGTCACAAAAGCTGTCTTTTGGAAAGCTATGGCATAAGCTAAGGTGATTCTGAGCACCAAAGATACTAGCTCAAGTCCCACATCAGAACTTCCAGGGAGGTACGCGAAGAGGAAAAGTCAAGGGACAGAGAACGCCTAGTTGAATAAATTTACATGTTAGGAACTTCATTAGGAATTTGCATCTTGAGGCCTGATAAGTGCTTCCCTCATGAGCTTCAAATCTAGATGAGGACATGATGTCCATACACTAATTTCTCTAATATGGAGCAGTATGCAATAAATGTGATATGGATCAAGAGAGTAAGTACAGCTCCGCGTATAAAGATGAGAGGAACAGACTGTTCAACTGAGGGGGTCATAGACGATCTATTGAGAAGAAGATACTCATACTGAACCCTGAAGAGCACTAGGTTTTTCACAGATGTTAATGATGTTTGAAAAGATAAAGGAAATAACAAAAGCAATGCTATAGAAGTGAAAAAGCTCAAGATATTTCCCAGGAGACAGGTTGCAGTCCAGAATGGCTCAAGCATCAGAAATATAGTAAGAGATCAGGCTGAAAAGGTTTGGGGGCTTTCAGGCCAAGGAGTTTACATTTTATTTAGAAGATATTAAGAGTCATTCAATATTTTGATCCGGGATACGATGTGATTATAATGGTACTTTTGGAAGATTACTCTTGTAATCATTTCAAAGTGGTTTGGAAAGGGGGAGTTCTGAACCGAGCCTCTTACAATAATCTGGGTGATAAAAGCCTGAACTAGAACAGTAGCAGTGGGGATGGAAAAGAATGAATGTTTGAAGAATATTGCTCAGGAGAGGCAGCACAACACATTATGGTTGGTGCAAGAGAGAGGAGACGAATAAGGCGTACAGCTCAGAAAATGCTGTTGAACTCAACTTGACAGACAAGAGGAAAGGTGGCACTGTTAGGGAAGACACAAGCAAACATGAGTTTGAAGGAGATTTACATGTGGAAGTCAATGAGTTGGTGGAGCTATGTAGAAATATCCACAGACATTTGGGAATGTATAAATGGAGCTCAAAAGCAGTAACAGGACTGGGATTATATATTTAGAGTGGATTTTACTCTGCTTAGAAATGAGGCATGGACACATGAATGAGGGTAGGAATATATGCAGGATAACACAGAGAGGATAAGAAAATGGACCAGAATGAGCATCAGTCTCATAGGAGCAAGAAGAACCAGGCAAGGAATCAAGGAAAGAAAGAGCTGCAAGGATAATTAGGATCATGTCGTAACACAGATTACAAGACAGACAAGAGATGTGAGGAGAAGCAAATGGTTCAAGGTATAAAACATCCTGTGAACAGAGAAGGTTGAGGACTAAGAAAGGACGGTTGAATTGGGTCTGCAGGCTGTAACTGGTGATCAGTGATCAATGGAGCAGTTTAAGATAATGGTGGGAGTAAAAGCGAGGCAGCGTCTGAACCTGGTCTATTGCAACAACCTCTCACCTGGGCTTCCTACATAGAACCTTTCCCTTTTCAACCATCCTTCTTTCTATCCAAAGATATCTTTCTAAAATCCAAATTTAGTGATAGCACTTCTTTGGTTAAAATTTTTCGATGGCTCCCAATGCCTACAGACTTCAAGGCTCTTCCAACTGGGGCCACACCCAGCCAACACCATTTGCTGAAATCAACTCTATGCTGTTTGCCCTTCTTTAAGAAGTCCTACCTTTTTATACTTTTTACCATTGCTAATGCTGATTCTTCAAAACAGAATACCCTCCAATGCCTACCAAGAGCCTCGCGACCTACCTCAGTTGTCTCCTCTCGTGTGAAGCCACCAGGATCCTCCAGGTAGAACTGATTCCTTGCTTCAATGCTTCCATCCAACTTTTCAGGGGTCCCGAAGGTATAATTATACCACATTAACTAAACAACGATTTGTTTATGCATCTTGTCTCTCCTACTGTGGTATAAAATTTAAAACGGTGTTATATTCATTCTTAGAGTCCCAGCACCTAGCATTGTCCAAGGATGTTATTTTTCATTGCTTTTGAATGACTGAAGGAAGGAATGCATAAATAGCTACTAAAACGCAAGATGTTAGGGAATGGGGAGAGCTGAGCATGCTTGAGGGTGCAACAGCGGAATAAGGAAAGGGGAGAGACTGCTGATGTGAAGAGAGAGGAAGGAAGCGATAATTAAGGGAGCTATGTCCTAAAAAAATCAGGATGTATCATAAATAACACAGATGCTGGAGTGAAACATGGAAAGAAAATGAGACATATTTTTGCCCGAACCAGGGGACGTGGACAGGAGACCATAAATGAAATGATGATTATTGAACCTCTTCTACAAATCGGGTCCTGGAATAAGTGCTTACATACCTGTGCTCATTATTTATTATTGCAAGCCTTGTAACCTGTCTATTTACAGATGATAGGACCAACCTTAAGAGTTTTAAAACCTGGTTATAGTCACAGAGCTAAAATTTGAACTCAGGGCTGCTTCCTCCAAGGCGTATATTCTGTCCATGAAAATACAGAAATTGGCATTGGTTAGGGACCATACTAGGGTATCAGGAGAGGAAGGTGTTTTAGATTGTTAGGAGACAGAATTAAAATACCTGTAATGAGTCTGGGATGTTTGAGATAAGTGAAGCCAGAATGCTGCTTATATGAAGATAATCAGGTTTTATTCTACTATATTCACCACTTTGGACCTAGAAAGACAAGGCCCCTCTTATGTTCTGAGGTCTGCAATAATCTTCTGAATGTTTCTAGCACTTTCTCTTAGATTCAGGAAGAATGTATTAGTTAATTTATTTTATGAATATTCATGAAGCATATGCTATTAATGCTCAGTACTGTGAATTTCCTACAAAGTATCAAAACAAAATTAGGCACAGTCCTTAGGAAAAAGATACTTTAATGGAGCTTAGATATAAACAAAATCACTATACCATGAGGTAAAATATATATGCCGTAAGAGTGATTCAAACAAAAATGAAGATGAGCCAGTAACTGATCTGAACCTAAAAATATATGTGGGACATATTCTATGAAAAGCACTTGGGTAGAAGAGACATTCCATAAGAAAGGAAGGGGAGGGAGGGAGGGAAGAAAACATGGAAGAAAGACTGTGAGGGGCAGGCAGGTGATTCTGGGAGCCAGACTAGTCCAGCATGTATCACAGGAAAAGGCCAGGATTAAAAACAAAGACTATGGAATACTACTCAGCCATGAAAAAGATGAAACCTTGCCACATGCGACAACATGGGTGGACCTTGAGGGCATTAGGTTAAGTGAAATAAGCCAGACAGTGAAAGCCAAATACCATATGATTTCACTCATATGTGGAAGATAAAACAACAACGGCAGCAAACACATAGAAATGAGAATAGACTAGTGATTACCATAGGGGAAGGGGGTGGGGAGAGGGCAAAAGGGGTAAAAGGGCACATGTGTATGGTGACGGATGGCAATTAGAGCTTTGATTGGTGAAAACGATGTAGTCTACACAGAAATCAAAATATAATGATGTACAAGTGAAATTTATATAATGTTGTAACCAATGTAACCATAATAAATAAATAGTAAAAAAAAAAAACAATCAAGGACTAGGGTGTACAATTTTAAATTACAGGCTAACATGACACTCAGATCTGTACTCAGCAGTCAATAGGGAGCCATTGAGGCTTAAAGAAAACTCCAGTGCAGCCAGTGTGATTTTATAGATTGGATCAAGCTTCTTCACTGACTAAAATTCTTCCATAGTTTCTCCTTGGTGTAAGAATGAAGTTTAAGATCCATCTCAGGACCCTCATAGTCACACGTCATCTGCTTTCCACCTAGCATGCCAGTTATAACTCATGATGCTCTGCTCCTCCACCTCAGGGTTTTAGCAATTCTGGTTCCCTCTGAAAGACTCTTTGTACCTCTTCCCTTGGGAAATGCCACACACACACACACACACACACACACACACACACACTCTCTCTCTCTCTCTCTCTCTCTCTCTCTCTCTCTCTCTCTTCTCTCTCTCTCTCTCAAAGCTTATCTTACATATCACCTCCTCAGGAAGAGATTCTTCTCTGAGAGTCTAGGCTAGATTAGTTCCTCCAGTTCTACACTCACGGCAAACTGTCTTTTCCAACACCAAATTACAATTGTAATTCTATAGATATTTGGGTCATTACTTAATGCCTGTATCCAAAGTTAAATTATAAATTCTGTAAAAGCAGGGACTGTGTAAAACCCCCAGATTTAACCCAAGAAAGTAATACATAAATCGGTTTAAGACTATGAATTATTGGAGATGATTTATTTGATGTAAGGACAAGAACATTTTTGAAATGCCAGAAAAAGGATGATTGAAAATGTGATACAAATAGAAAAAGAGAGGTACATTTAAGAGATATTTTAATAGTTGAAGCAACAAGTCTTGGAGATTTATTGGATAGATTATGTTTAAATAATTTGAGAGGCCTCAAAAAATCTTTAACCAGTTTCGTTATTTTCTCACCTTCCCTGATTTTGAAGAAATCCTTTTTCAGGTCTTCTAAAATATCTCCCAATATTGCAATTCCTTTTTTCCGACATATTCTTTACAGAACGTTCTACAGATGTTTATTGAGGACCTACTATGTGCCCACCACTCTTCTGGGTGCTTTATAAACGTCGGTGAACTAAAGAAACAAAGACCTCTACTTTTGTGGAACTTACTTTTCTTTTGCAGAAAGATGCAGAAAATTAAAAGTAAACAGTGTATCTAAGTTTATTATATCGTGTATTTGAAGGTGGTGAGTATGGGAAAAAGAAAAGTTGAGTAGGGTAAGGGGAAATCAACTGAAATAGCCCAGTGGCACTACGCCAGTTATCTATAGCACATAACATGTATTAATTTTAAAGGCATCTGTTTTTTTGTTTTATCCTTAATGAAATCCAGAAACTTTCCAATTGTAAGTATTCAATGAAATATAATTGTCCTTTTTCTCATCTATATCCTGGAGATAGAGTCTTCACGGGCAGGCAGGGAGCAATACTTCATGGCAGTAGGAAGAAAGCATCCTTATCAGGGCTGGAGGGAAGTCCTGCACCAACACCACTGCCCTCACCCCCGACTGCGCACTCCCCCATTTAATTCCGCCCCCCACTGCAAGCTCCCCTACACTGTGCGCCCCTCCCACTGCCCTTAGTAAAGGAAGAGCTCTCAGCGCCTCCGGCTACTCAGGGTCTCAGCATCTTTCCTCACATCTGGACAATTTCTTTGTTTTGCTATCCTGCAAATATTAAATATTTTCTTCGGCTACTTTCCTATTCCTCACTTTCATCAGTTCCTTCTAAGATCTTGCATGGCCTTATTTACCCACGTGAAACACCAATGTGTTTTATTTGTGGGTTAACATTTTTTCAAATAACTAGCTAGTTACATTTAATTTTTCATTCATGAAGTATAATTTTTTCATGGCTTTCTGAATAGCATTAATAAAATTTGCATATTCATCATAACAGTAAATAACACAATATAAGATGATAAATATTTAATAGCTTTTTCTCAACTTTTAGAGAACAGTTGGAACAATTCAAACTGTTGAGACACTGTTTACTTAGAAACTGACTTTCTTGAAACAGAAGGTAAACATATTTTTAAAAAATTTTTCATAACTTAAACAGTAGGAAAAGAATAAATTAACCCCTTCATGATCATAGTGCTCAGGATTATTTTTTCAGCTGAAAAAAAGTTTGTTAAGTAGATTCCAATTATTTAAATCAATTTAAGCTTAACCACAAGTTTAAAAGTGAAACATTTAATTATTCTTCTCATTATTCCCAATAAGCAAGGAATTTTTTTCATATTAAATTAAATGTACTGATTATTTTGGCTTTGTGCAGACATGACTTGAATGTGTCTATTCACTCTTGTTAATAAATTAATCAGTTTCATCAAATTCAAGATTCCTAGCTTCTTTAAAAAAAAAAAAAAAGGGACCCTCAACACTCTTTATTTCCTCCTATCCAGCGGTTTCATTCGTTCCTACATTCCTATGACCCCTCTCTCCTGAGGGCATATAAATTGACAAGTCCAACCCATCAATCAAAAAGAGAAGTACAAGAAGTGGTCCCTGCTTTCTCAAGAAGCTTGCAAGGGGTTAAGAAATAAATAATTTTTATATAAATAATTAAATATGCAAACAGTTTTAATAGGATAATAAATGTGTTTCTTCTGCTTGTATTGAAGTTTCAGACGAGATACCTCCTCGCCAAAAAACCCTAACTAACTAAAACCAGTGCTATAGGTGCCCAGCCACCTGAAGGGTACAAAAGAGAAACTGAAGACTGGTCAGATCAGAGAGGTTAAGAATTCCTTTGGGAAGTTGGTGAGCTGTGGATCCATGATACTGGGGACTGGAGTGTTTTTTCCATACTCTTAATCCAATTGCGAGGAACTCAAGGACAGCCAAACCAAAAAGTTTAATGTGTGTCTCCTGGTGTCTGAGGAATGCAGAGACTGATGTCTGACTTTTTCTAGAAGTCTAAAGTTTAAGGGCCATGGGAGTGACCAATCTGGTGGCCAACACAAGTAGCAAGAGCTGAATTAGGAGTGACCTGCATGCCATCAATGGGAGCCTTCCCAGCAGAAGGGGGTCAGCTGGAAGCTGGGGAGAGAGATGGGGTGGAAGGAGGAAGGAGTCTTGTAATCCTCCTTCTCCACTTTAGGTTTCCAATTTAAGAGAGGTCCTGGGTGTGTGTGTGTGTGTCTTGGGAAAAGTAAATTAGATAGATCTGAGGTTTTGATTTTACACTGAATTCAACGTTTAAAGCCACACGTAAGGGACTATTTATTTTTTACCTGAGAGTAATCATAAAAGGTACAAGATTACTTGAGATTTCACCCCAAGGCCTGGAAATACAGCTTGTTGAAAGTAGGTTGAAAGGTGGCAGGAGAGGGAAATAGCAAAGTTGTTTTCTTTCGGCGCCCTCCCTAGTCCTGCTCATTCAATGAAGATACACAACATGAGATTTGGCACCAGGGAATAGCCAGGCTGTTCATCATGGACTACAGAAAATTAGTTCAAAGAAAAGAGATCACTGTGCCTTGCAGAAGGACAACAAAATTTTCACGAAAGAGGAGAAAGGATTGGAAAAGTGCTGGGCACTGATGACAGTGACTTTAAAGTTTGAACCTTGTGAAGTCTGTGGGCACATCAAATTGTGGCCCCATTGCCCAAATATTACAATGGATCACTCTGCATAACTAAAAGCTAGAGGTTAGCTTTGGATGTGAGGATAAAAATACCTTACGTCTTGGGGGCTGGCCCCGTGGCCAAGTGGTTAAGTTCGCGCGCTCCGCTGCAGGCAGCCCAGTGTTTCGTCGTTGGTTCGAATCCTGGGCGCGGACATGACACTGCTCGTCGAACCACGCTGAGGCAGCATCCCACATGCCACAACTAGAAGAACCCACAACAAAGAATATACAACTATGTACCGGGGGGCTTTGAGGAGAAAAAGGAAAAAATAAAATCTTTAAAAAAAAAAAAAATACCTTACGTCTTCATGTGTTTCGCTTTCTCTTTAAAAAATGTGTATAAAATGCCTATCAAGCCCGTTATCAGCCTCTACAATTAAGTATACAAGTAAATCAAGATGTGAAGATACATGTTAAACTACCATTTCAATAAAAGTAGGATTCAAGGAAAGGAAATGACATGAGTGGATAGTTCAAGACAAATGACAGACTAGAAATAGATCATTTGAAGAGCAGTACAGAGAAGAGGCATATCAAAGGATAGCTCTCCCCAGAATTTTCTTATGTCATTTTGAATAATATCTAGCTAAATACACGGAGGTGATCTTGGTCCTGGGAACAGCATTTTGAACTTGAAACCAGTGGATGAAGGCTGTCTTTCTACATAGTCATACATCAAACTCCTGAATACGTTCGTGCTGGTTGTTGGGAAAGCCAGTCCACCATAGGTCTCTTGGACTCCTACACATCTTGCTGAGTTTGTCAAGAATGCAAATCCCTGACTGCTCTTTACTGGGGCCATTTCTCAGAGTCATGTTTACAGAGAGCAACCTTGAGAGATGATATAATGTCTGCCTCTGAAACAAAGGGCAGATTTACTTGCTGCTTGCTATAAAAACAATGGATTCCCCAAGCTCAGTGTGCCTCAGCTGCAGTGCAAACCCACTGTGTGCATAGAATCCATCTGGGCCCTTCTGTGTCACCCCCTTGCAGGGAAACCAACACAAATATGATGATGCTCATGCTGCTTGCCATGCTTTGAGTGACAAAGTTCTTTGTTTCTGACCCGGGCATCTTGTATCTTCCGCCAGCTTCCCTGAAACATTAATAGGCTAACTTACGAGCTTGCAAGGAGGGTAAAATCTCTGACCCTACAATCATCACTGACATGTCTGGTCTCTACCAGACACCTGGCTTTCCCTAGTTGGGAATACCATGCAAGAGTATTCAAAATACTATATTTGGTATTCTCTTATGTTACTAGGCTAAATATTACTTAATTTTTAGAGAACCTTAACTTTTAATGCCTCAAAACAAATTAATAACATGTATATACCTGCATAAGTCAGAATCCTCTTCTGACTTGTTTGTTGGTCCTCATCCTTTAAATATTCATCTTTAAAATAAGTTCCAAGATATTTTAAATTCAGATCAGCAAGTTCTTGTCATCTTAACCTTCCAACTCCTCCCCTTTCACCAACTTACATTAGTTTTTTCTCCTTCAGAGACCTGTGGGAACACACCCACACAAATACATATGACTTGAATTAAGGGCAGGAAGCTGATCTTTGGGTCTCTTGTCTATTTATCCTGTGACATTGATTGCAACTTGGACGTATCAAAGAGTTACCTCAACATTATAACAATATATAATGCAATAAATAGATGTGGCAATATAAAAATTATTGCTCTAATCTTATAAACGGCAGGCTGCAGTAAAATAATTATGAGGATGGATAGCCTTATTACTGTCAAATACAATAGTATTTTCAATAAACTTGTGACAAAGCATCTTCTACTCCTTTGCAACCAATATTGAAGACTTGTGGAAATATGAACGTTTTCTCAGATTCATAAAGGTATAAGAAGAGATAGTGACATAATTATAATTATATTAAGAGGCATGGTTGATTGGTTGTCAGCACACTTTACATTTAACAATCCTGGGTGTTTTTACATGATAATGGCATAATGACAGTAATGAACTTGGAAGTTATTCTTAGCAGAGTATCACAGCAGAGCGCAATTGATTTCTGCACAAACTATGAATGCCATCCCCAACCTTATAGGTTATTGTAAATGCAAAGCACAAATTCTCATTCATAACTACTTAATTAAGGCACATTATTGGTTTACCTGTAATTGCTTTAATTTATCACAGTGTTACAATTTATAAGTAATATGTGTTATTCTTCAGTAGTTTTATTGTAATTACACATAATTTACAATTCACATTACCGGATTTCTAATTAGCCTCTAAATATTCTTGGTTATAAAAATGAAAATACTATTTTAAGGAAAATAGGATAATTAACAATGTATTAAATCTATTGGCTGTCAAGCATTTGCCAAACAATAAAGTCAACTAATTCAAGCTATTTAGTTGATGAGTTATAAAATTTTATAAAGTTATGGGGCACAACTTAGTCACTCCTTGAGGTGCTAATAGTAATGTCTCTGTTTCAAATTAGTCTTGGTAGCGCTCTGGTCCACATTATGTTTAGCAAAGCAACACATTTACCATCTCCTTTTGTGTTGGGGTACATGGCACTGGAGAGGGGGCTAGACACACACCTGTCATTATATTCCTAAATGAGCTCTTCTACTGTTGCAGTTTTCAAGTTACTCCAATCAAGAGGCTAAACAGTCAAAAATTCAGTCACTTAAATCTTCTGTGTTTCCGGAAATTGGGAAAGATAATGTGGTTGTTTAGTAAGATCACTATTTTGAATTTTTATTGAAAGTTTTTTAAAAGCCTGATTTTGGGGGGCCTGCCCAGTGGTGCAGCAGTTAGGTTCGCAAGTTCTGCTTCTTGGCAGCCCAAGGTTTGCAGGTTCGGATCCCAGGTTCAGACATGGCACCTCTTGGCAAAAGCCATGCTGTCGTAGGCATTCCATGTATAAAATACAGGAAGATAGGCACGGATGTTAGCTCAGGGCCAGTTTTCCTCAGCAAAAAGAGGAGGATTGGCAGTAGTTAGCTCAGGGCTAATCTTCCTCAAAAAAAATAAAGCCTTATTTTGGCATGAAATAGCTGTAAGCCACAGTCACATGACCTTAAACATAACTGTCACTTAAAGATAACTAAGGAAAGACACATGACTGGCTCGAAAAGTTCCGTGGAATGTGCAGCCACCTATACAGTGTGTTTTGAAAGGGCTTCGAAGTTCAATATTTCCTCTCAACCAACCTGAAATTTCTACCATTAGAAACACTGCTTTGGGTTAGGAATTATTCAGGAAGCTTCTGTAAACACAAGTATATTATGTACCATGGATGAAACATTAATCATTGGTCCTTATTATTGGATTCATAGGAATTCATTTTTTAGATGAGATAGTATCAGGCAGAAGAGGTAAAAGAGAGAGAAAATACTAAATCAGAAAATAAAAAAGAGAAGGGTAATAGCGGTGAGTTCTGTTGAGAATAGAGGCCTATACAAAGTAACATAAAAAGTGTATGTGTGGTGGGGATGGGGTACATTCAGGAACCCAAAGGGCCCTGGAAAACTTACATTTACCAGGATAGAAGAGAAGATCATTGAAGAGAATTGGGACTGGCATCAAATACAAATGTCCCTTGCTTGGTGATTTTGCCTAAGGCCAACCATAAAATCACCCAGCTAAGATGTTTTTCTCCCAGCCCTTGAAGCTGTTGCACTTCAGACCTTTAGTGAAAATGGAGCTTTCCACATTTCAGAATAAAAATAATTGATTGTAACTTTCTAAATTGAATCAAAAGATAAAATCCTAAAAACATAAATTTTATTTACAATTCAAGACCTATCACCATAACTGCCATCTACTAAATTCATCAACATTGAAAATTGATCGTAACGAATAAAATGGGTCCCATTTTAAACTAGTACTCCAATTACACTCACGGTCATAGGTAGACATGTTAATGGAGCAAGTCTGTTCTATGGGTTTTCGTCTTCTGATATTGAAAATGCTCACATCCCCACTCAGCATCACTTTGTATTCAGAGACCTAACCAAAGATTCCAAAGATTGTGTCTGTCTCAAGCACCCAAGAGTTAATAGGTCTGTCTGGGCTCTTCCATTAGTGGTGTCACTGTGATGAAATCAACAAAGCCCTATTCTGAGGACTTTTGGGACAAGCTCAGAAGCATTTTGTATAATGGTGCTCATTGTAACCAGACTTGACCTGTGGTTAACTCATAGTAGCACTGAATATAATTCTAGCCCAAACCAAGCTTTTTATTGAGCCTACTGATGTCACCAAAAATACTGTGGAATTGATTAGTTAGTTGATTCTATCGGGCTCAGTATACCATGTGTGTATTTTTAGACAATAAATGTGCAATGAAGATGTGTGGGCTGTTTGCATTTTCTTCTCTTCTAGACTGTCTATATTTTATATGCTCAAATCAGTTATTAGTTTAGATTATAAACGTGTCTCAATTATTCCTAGAAATAGGTTGATTAAGTTGATTTTTCAACAGTTAAGTTCTCCTTTCCTTCTGAGAGTGTGTATGTGTGGTTTTAAATCACACTTAAACATATATGGGAATATTATGTTGGAAATCTGCACTAATTGAAGCAAAGAGTTTAATGGGCCTCATAAAGGGTAAGGACACGCTATACCTCAGTTGATTGCTTCTCAATTAAGACGCAGAATGCTATCCCATTCTTTCTTTTGGGTATGACTTGAGCCTGTACCGTGTAGTACATAAATGATTTTCCATGGCTTTTTAAAAGGCGGTGCATATTAATATTTTAAACTGAAGTAATTGCTTCTTGCTCAGCAATGGGTTTCATTTATGAGTGTTTATCCTTGGCAAATGGAAAGTATGGTTAATCTAAGTTAAAAATGGGTTCTTTAAATAGCTCTAATTACATTCTGTTTATATTTGTATGTATTAGACACTTAAGATTTAATCGGTAGCAATTCTAACAAACCATAATGTTTATTAGCTGGTTTTAAATTATTGTTATGGATGGCAGTTGAATGAGAAAATAAATGATTTGTCTACTATAAAACACAGTAAATAAAAGAGAAACCAAGGTTAAAAAAAATTTTTAGCATAGCTTCAAATTTTAAAATAATTTATCAGAAAGAAGTTACACAAGGTAAATTCTTTCTTTTTCTTTTCTTCTTTTTTTAAACTCTAAAGATAAAGAAGAAAACCATCTTCTGATCGCTAATGATATAAGGCTAGTGGGATTTTTGTTTTCGAAACTTATTAAGACCTTGATGTTCAAGTGTCACTACAGAAGGAACTAAATTTTACATTTTAATTCGCTTTGATTTTACTTTGAAGAAAAATAAACATCAGAAATAATAGGCTGATTTTTTTAAATGTTAAAAACCTATTTGTTGTAGGTTAACGTAATGCTAGTTTAAATCAATTTAATTTGCTCAAATTCTGTATTTCGGTTAACCAGAAAAGGCTCTGTTGTGTGCTGTTTCCTTTCTCTGAAGTCTGTGAAGGGACTGCCCTTATCTTTGGGGAAAACGTCTGAATTGCACGTGAGTTTTACTCAGTGAATTAAGAGACTCGCAGTCACTTTATCAACATTTCATTTCCTATTTGTTTTATTGGGACTTTCAAGATATGTAAAATGAAGGATAAATCAAAGACAATTTATTAACGATAACACCTGTATCTCTGTGGAGTGACAAGTATTTATAATTGTTTTTAAAATGCACTAGTATTCCCAGAAAAGAAATTTGTAGAATTATTAGTGTCATTTTATAAATAAGAAAGCAGTCACAGAAATATTATGACTTCTCCACGCGGTAGATGCATAGAAAAAGGGAACAACCTTTTGTACTACACATTCTCACTAGCAAATGTTTAATTAGGAAGCAACGTGACGTTGGACAAGTCATGAAACCTGTCTGTACTTCGACTTCCCTGTCAGTAGAAGCGGAGATAATAATACTACCCGCCTTATGAAGTTAGTGTGAGAGTTAAATGGAGTAATATGTGAAAGCCCAGAGAACAGTGCTTTGACCTCAACGTGAGCTATTAATATTGTATTCCTTTTATCTCTCCCTCTAGCTCTGAGCTCTGTCCCAAGAGCTATAAGCCACCATAGTCTACCAGTCCCTCCTTTGCAAAATCTCTACTCATTCTTCTTTTCTTTTCCATTCTGGTTACTATTTTCTAGAGCGTGCCCTTGACAATTTATGCCTAAATATTAAGCCTCGCAAATGCAATCTAGTCTCTCTCCCTGCCCAGTTACAGGGATCCACTACCAGATTTATCTCCTAAAGCAGCCACCATCAGGCCACCCCTCAAACTCAAACCCGCTAAAAATTTCCCCCCGTTGATACAATCCCGTGTGCTCGCCTCGGCATGCAGGGCACTCCAGCATCCAGTGCCATCATCTGCCCTTCCACTCTTATCCCCCTCCCGGCAGTCTGCAAAACTCCCCATCCCAGCCAGTCCTCATTGCCCATGTCAGGTTTTCCCTCCTCTGCACGGGAACCTTTACATTTTCTTGGAATGCACTCTGTCAACATCTGGCCTTATAGAAATCTTCCCCATCCTTCAAGACTAAGACAAACACTATTTTCAGGGCAGCCTCTTTCCAGATCTGCCCACCTCTGAGTTCTAAATACATTTGCTTTATACCATTCATATGCCACTTATCCCATTTGCCTCAGCATAAATATTCATAAACATGTCTCTTCTCCCGACTATATCATATCCTTGTTCATGTCCTCAGCATGTAACTCAGGCCTGGCACATAGTACGTGCTCAATAAATACGTATACGCAGATATCTATTGTGTGACTAAATAAATGTTGCTTAGTGCTGTATCCCATATGCCTAAGCCTCAGGGTGTGAAAGTGGCCATCAACAGGCAATATTTGAATTAATTAGTTAGTTAATTTGTAAGTTAGTTGATCGCTTTGTAAAAATTGTGAATGCTTTACTTCTTTCTCCCAGCCCCACACTCTCTCTCAATGACCGTTTCTTTCTGTTAATCATTTCCAGATTTCTTACTCTGTGTCACATACAATGTTGGTGCCAGTGATCTGGGAGTGAACAAGACAGTGATTGTCACTACCGACAATAGTTTGAGAGGCTAGCAGAGAGGCCAAGCTCAAGCAGTTATGACCATGAGATGTGATGAGTGTTATGGCAAAGATCGTCCAGGGAACTATGGAAACAGAGAACAGGGGATCTGACTTAGTCTGAAGTCAGGGAAGAGCTCACTATGAAAGCAATTTTTAAACCAAGACCCAAGGAGAAGGCCGCGTGAGCCCAACAGAAGAGGAGGGTGGCAGGCCAGTATCAGCATTGTGGTCCATGCTAAGCTCCAGGTAAAAAGGCAAAAATTGTCCCTGCCCCCACAGAGCTCATAAATAATAAAACAATTTACAATAAGTACTATGAAGAAAGCAGCAGTTTGTTGCTATAAAGAGATAACTGTGGGGGAAGGGCATCTTATTCCTCAGGCTGGTTAGAATATACCTTTCTGAAGAGGTGCCATTTAACCTGAGATCTGTAGGATACAAAGGAGGCAGCCATGGGGAAAGCAGACTAAGAGCGTTCCAAGAAGACGGACTAGCCATGCAAAGCTCTGATG
The DNA here is from genome assembly GCF_037783145.1 of Equus przewalskii. Lineage (NCBI taxonomy): Eukaryota > Metazoa > Chordata > Mammalia > Perissodactyla > Equidae > Equus > Equus przewalskii. The sequence continues at coordinate 26,534,386 of NC_091858.1, read as the reverse complement.
GTGGAAAGAACCTGGACCATCCAAAGAACAGAAAGAAGGCCGATGTGGCTGAAAAGCTGAGGTGGCCTGAGATGAGGCTGGCAAGGTGGACTTTCCATACCATGGAGGGCCTCCTAAGCCAAGAGAAACAGTTTGTTTATTATTCTAAGTGTGTTGGGAAACCATTAATGGTCTTTAAGCAAGAGAGCATTACTTTGCTTTCCGTAGGACAATGGTTCCTAGGATGGGACGATTGGAAGCAGGACATCCAGGATAATGGTGGCTTAGACTAGGATAGGAACAGTGAAGATAGAAGTGGAAGAATTCTACAAATGTGTTGGGAAAACACTGAACAGGATATGTGGATCAGATGTGGGGAACAATCGCGAGAGAAATACAGAACATGAGGGCAGAAATGATCCTTACTGGGGGGAGGCCTTTTCGCTAATGCCTCTCTTCTGGGCCTGTTTCTCTGGCTCTGGAGTTGTTTCTTTTATATCTTGGCCCTACTATAAGAACGGAGAAATTTCTTGGATTTCTTATTATAAATTTAGTTCTTAAGACCATAAAACAAGCTTGGAGGAAAAGGACTGTGAACTCTGATAAATGTAAATGTGACCTTCAGTCCTAAACCTGGCTTCTCAGGTGTCCCAGTCACCTTTCTCCAGAAGTGGCAATTTAAAGGAACTTCTTCTTTGCCTCCATCCCCGGTGAAAAGCCCAGGACCTCACTTAAGATGTGGTTCTCAGGTGAGCTTGAAAGGGCACCTTTGAATTGTCTCCTGCATATTCCGTTCAACTCTCCACAGGCCCTTCCTGTGTTGCAATGCCACTGAGGTGAGCAGCTGGGCCACATACAACACAGTCTGACCCTGTCAACTTCCAGTTCCTACCAGAATTTGGCTCTGGTTGTAAGAAAATCCAAGTAGATCCCGATGTGGAATTAAACTAGCTTCAATTGATGTCTGCTGCCTCACAAAGCTATGCTTATATTCCAAATTTCCTAACATTTTATAGCTAGAAGGAGCCTTAGATATCATGTTGTCCAAAGTCTTCATCATATAGATGGGAAAACTAAGATGTAGAAAGTAAAGGGATTTGGGGCACATCACGCTATTCCAGAAAATCATACCCTTTGGAACTAGAAAGATCTAGATTCTAATTCTAACCACATCTCTTATTAGCTGGGCAAATTAATTAGTCTCTGTACTGTCCTTCAATGTCCTCATTTTAAAAAAGGGATAATAATTCCTACTTTGCAGAATAGGTGAGTGGGTTAGAAGTAGTGTATACCAAACACTTATAAACACTCAATAGATGGTAACTATTATTATCCGTTTGCTTTCCTTTGTCCGTTATTAAAGTGACCGGGCTCCTTAGCAGCTGATGCAAGCCTAGAACCCATATTTCCGGAGCTGATGCATCTTTCTCTCTGCAATGTACAACCTGATAGAAATGTCCATGGGTCCATGGATTCACATAAGGTCTATTTAGGAATAACAAACATCCTCCCTTGTGCCCATTTCACGCCTTTTGAGACTTTTCTGTGCCCTGGAGAATCAGGTACACAATTTGTAATTTTATTCAGCACTGAAACACCACTGTGGTAGCCAAAAAGAGCTAAGGAGATATTTCAACCCTAAGAACAAGGTCTGGCACCCAGAGAAAAGGCCCTTTTAATAGGAAGACTAATCTGTCAATTTTGTGAAAGGACTGTTGGAAAAGGCTCGAAGTCCTACTGCAATATAAAGCATAAATGGTACATTGTCCTAGTTTTTTGCTCGAAACTCTATGTTAGCACTAAAGAACAGAATTCTTTTGCCTCAGTCTGCATTTTTAGAATATGCTGTACAGACAACTCTGTTTTCTAGGGGTTAATAAATGATAGAAGAAAAAGAGATGGCATGGTGTAAATGAAGTTCACAATAGTAATTATAACAATAATCTTGTGCATTTCCACACTTAAAGTATAAAAAATTCTATGTTTCTGCCCATGAAAGAAAGAAAAATCCTCTTATTGTTGTTGTTGTTGTCTTGTGCACCTTATGGTGTTTTGTTTTACTAAGATATGGTCTTAAGCCCAGCCCTGCAGGAGAGAAGTCGTGTGTCCCTGGATAGGGGTCTGGGGAGCTCATTTCCGGTATCAGCCACTTGAGTGAGCTCTAGAGAAGGCTAGTTTGTATGCCAAAAAGGTGGCAGGATTCCTCGGAAAAGCTCCTGGAGGTTTTGAAGTAATGTTCTCCATGGGGAACAGGCCAGGAAGATGTCAATAAGAATCCCAGAGAAAGAGCAGTAGCCCTAGTTAATCTTTCAGGCTTTTAGTATAGTCAGGAGTGCCCGTAAGCCACGGAGAGAGTAAAAACGGAAACTAATACTCTAAAAGCAAAATTGTTTTGTACTTCTTATGGAATCTGTTTATTTCTCCATTTTCTTCCCTTAGTTTTTAAGAGCTCCAGCCATCTCAGCTGAGCTGAGAGAAAGGGGATAGTGTCTATTTAGGGGCCAGAAGAGAGAGCGAGCATAGTACGTGGCTGGACCCAGGGTGAGTGGAGAGCTCAGTTTGATTACACAACCCCAAGGCAGAGAAGTACGAACTGCTTCCTCTATGGTGAATCTTTGACAGTCTTGGTTTGATTTTATCAATTTATTAAAGCTAGTGTTCTTCAACAGCCAGTATTTCATCTTAATGCTTTAAATTATATTCTAAATATGCCTTCCTTTTGCCTTGACCTCAATAATGAACACTTTCAAAATATAGTGTCAAGCAATTGACTAAGTGGTGAGAAGCATTGATAACTGTAGGAATTTAAGCAGAGTCGCACGTCTTCTGTGAATGTTCTTAATGTTCTAGCTTAGATGTCTTAGAATTTTTTGTTACACTATTTTGAAAGGAAGCTGTCAAAAGAATTGATAATAATAATTTTGAAATACACTCAGTTAAAATATAATATCCCTGAATACACAAGTTGTTTTGTTTTTTATAATGCGGAGTTGGAAATTAAAATAAATGGTGCCAGTGCCCCCTCATCTTCATGATCTGAACACTAATGTTTTTTAACTTATGAAATTTAAATTAGCTTTACTAAAGAAGTATTTTAAATACATGGGAAAATACAGATGTCCTCTAAACTGGGTTATATGGTGTGCACATATTTAGCTTCTCTAGACTCATTGATTCAATCAATCATCTAATGAGTGTTTACTATATGTTGTATAGTGCTCTACTGAATAAAAAATCCCTGTCCAGTACAGCACACATCTTGATAGGGGAAGACAGATAATAAGTAATGATTATAATAAATAAACTATATAGTATTTCAGAAAATGGTAAGTACTATAGAAAAATAAAGCAAGGTATAGGAAATCGAGAATAGGCTGCAATTTGATATGGGGTGGCCTCATTGAAAAAGTGACATTTATGCAAAGACTTGAAGGAGGTGAAGGAGTGGACCATGTGGATATCAGAGGAAAGATGCAAAGGCCCTGTGGTAGCCAACTTCCAAGGCCAGTCTCCATGGCATGAACAGGGTATGTGAGAGGCCATCAAAGAGGAGGTCAGGGAGATATCTTCCTTAACAGGTCAACTGAAGGGTTGGCATTTAGTCTGAGTGAAATGGGGAGCCAATGGAGGGTTTTGAGCAGAGGGGCAGCATGATGTAAGTCTTATTTTAAAAAATTCACTTAGGCTGCTCCTGTTGAAAATAAGGTGGAATTAGAGAAATCTATGAGGAGGGCATTACAGTAATCCAGGCAAAAGTTGATGGGATCACAAAACGTGGAAGGCAGCAGTGCTGGCGTTGGGAAGTGGACCCATTCTGGATGTATTTCGAAGACAGACCCATCCAAATTTCCACATAGGTTGGATACCGGGTGTGAGAAAGAGAGAAATCATGGTTATTGGCCTGGATAACTGGAACGATGAAGTTACTACTGCCTAAGATTCAAAAGACTGCATGATTGGGAATGGGAGGCAGAATCAGAAATTTACACATTGCAAATAACCTCTCAAAGGAATTTGAAAAATTTACACTCCCACCAGGCGTGTATGAGACTATGCATTGTGTATATCCCCACATCAATCTTAACTTCTATCATCTGCGAATTTATTTCTATAAATTCTGGGATATCCATAACCATTACACTCAAATATCACCTCTTCCTCATTCTCTACTCTCTTTCCAGAACTTTTACTGGAAGTTTCTGAATCTCTTAGGCTCTATTTCATCTATTTCATCGTTTTTTTGTTTCCCTCTGCTGCATTGTGGATGATTTCCTTAAATATATCTTTTAAATTACAGTTCTCTCTACCTGTTGCCTGATCTGCTATTAAACTCATTTACTTTTTATTTCAGTGACTATAGTTTTCACTTACAAAGGTTTTATTTGGTGTTTTAGATCCACTCATTCTTTTTGTAGATTGGTGTGTTCTTTCTACTATTTGTTTTATTACTTTGGTTATTTTAAACAAAATTAGTTTCCACTTTCTTTCTTAACATTCTATTATCTCAATTACTTGAGATGCTAATTCTCCTTTCCCTTACATCTAATCACTCCCCCTCGTTGTGTATGATTCCCTTTAACCATTGATAGTTTTGTCGTTCTTGTTGTGTGGTTATTAAGAATGAGGATGTCCCTTGTGCCTGGGCTGTGGAAGTGATTTCACAGATTCGGTTTTGCCTTTGTTTCCCTTATGGCTCCAGTGGCTTCACAGGTCTGAGATGAGTTTTTCTATTCATGTCCCATGGATTGGGAATTGGAATTTCCATACCCGGAGTAAATATTTTAAATCTTATCCTCACACCTGTACTTTGAAGATGCTTGGAGTTAAAAATTCTCACAGGAGATTTTCCACCAGAATACCAGAACAACAGACTTCTTTGCCTCTTTCCTGGAGAACGGGCAAAAGTTTTCTAGACTGTTTTTCACAAAGGGGCAGTCTTTCCAGTGGCCTGCTTCAGGCAGTGATTTTGGTTCCTTTTCCCTTCCCGTGTGAGGACACAGGGCCCGTAGAAGACGTGTCCTCCAATGGACAGTCATACCTCAGTCTCTAGGTACCAATCTGTGTGTGATACTCCCCAAGACCTTTGGTGGCACATTAAGTTCTTTTTCATTTCTTTTACCTAGGAATTTCCCATTCTTTCTTTTGAGCTATGTTGTTGTGGCTTATTTTTTAAATTTGTGGTTAGCTTTTATCCAAAATTCCTATCTGTTTGGAGTTAGAAGTGGCTAAAGATGCTTCGTGGAGTCAGTGTTGATACTTAACTGTCTATGTGACAAGGAACTGCAGGCCTCCCGAGGACCTAAAGCATTAGTGCATGAAGCACCCCTTAATTGCTAGGTTGTAGGGACATCTGAGATCCTGGGGGAGGGACAAGGATGGTGGCTATTTAACAACCAATACCCAAGACTTTCAGTATTTTAACTACCAGTACAGCTATATGGATGTGTATCAACCAAATATCAAACATCATATATTGAATTTTCTTATTCTTCTCTACGCATAATTCATCTTGTCATTTATTGCAATTAGATACGGAACTCAAAGGAAAAACACTACCCCAGAGGATGAAAGACTTGGAAAAATATTTGGCCATTAAATTATTCAAAATCACATGGGATTATCTTAAAGACTGTTTAGATTATTTTGTTTCCTGAAATAAGATAGAATGGGAAAAAACTATTTTTAAGTCTGAAAGTCAATTTCATGTACTCATTCTGATGTAAAATAAAATACACATTGTGAAGGTATTTAGGATTATAGTTACTTACATTTTAATTAGTTCTAGGCACTTCAAAATGTAATCACAATAAAAAAAACATTTGTTTATACCTTTGAAAATAGGTTAATAATGTTGATGTTGGCACTTATTTTCTAGAAATTGTGAAGAAAATCTTGGCATGTTCAGAGTCACAGAAATTATATCTGTAAGAATAGTCATTCAAATATTTGGGGAGTAAAACATCTTTTGGATAAATTTTTGTTTAACGTCAACAAATATAGTTTCTAGAGCAAAGTAAGTGTTTTGGTGTGCAGGCTCTCCCACTTACTGAAAGTTGTGTAGTTCCTGGATCCTGAGTAAATTGTAAAACACTGTGTATTTAAGCATAGAATATTTAAAGATTAATGTCCAAGGTTCTCAGTGATACCTAGAGGTGGGTGTTGTGTTTGCCTTATCTTAAAAACTCATCTTAAAAGACCTGTCCTGTGCAAACTTTCAGTTATGAGTTCTGAGGATCTAATGTATAGCTTGATGAATGTAGTTGATAACACTACATTACATACCCGATCTACTCTGCTGAGAGTAGATCTTAAGCATTCTCACATAAAAAAAGTAACTGTGAGGTGATGGGTGTGTTAATTAACTGGACTGTGAGAATCATTTCACACTGTATGTATACATCAAATCATGATGTCGTACATTTAAAATACATTTCAATTTTATTTGTCAATTATACCTCAATAAAGCTGGAGAAGGAAAAAAACATAAGATCTGCCCTGGGTTGTCCCTACTTGTAAATTATTTCCAGCCCTTAGCCAATCAGATTGCAAGCAAAGATTAGACCAGGAGATTGGGTTCATTCAGAGCTTTCCAAAATCTTGTCAAAAATTATCTCTGACTCTAAAGATGATTCTTGTAGCATTAATTGGTTATGAAAACCCTTATGGACAAAAATTTACTATGAATTCAGTAACTGTGATAGATGAACTATCACTTCAGTGCAAATTCAATGTATATGGGGAAAATAGTGGTGTATGCAAGCCATTATTAATTAAATCTATTTATTTAATCTATTTCTTTGGTGCCTAAACAGATTCTGGGCATTCTTTGGAATAACTCTTTGCCTGCCAGAATCTGGAGTTAAATGTTGAAAACTACCATTTCACAGACTGTAGAAACAACCGAACAAATATGTAAAGGCTTTATAATTGATATTCAGCTGTGGTTCAGCTTCCTCACAGCCTGATCAGCTGACACTCTGAAGGAGCTATCATCCCAATTATTCGAGTATTTACTATAACAAGTTTCTCCAGGGTCCACAGCCTGTGGCTGTGGATGGGGTGACAATAAATGACTCAAATTATACATCTTTTCTCTATCTCATCACACAGAACCTCAACCTCCTCTAAAATGCTCCTCAAATTTCTGAGAGTCCCAAGTTCTGTCTCTCTTATGCTCACTAATAAACTCGATCCCACAGGACTTTGTCCAGTCTGTCTATTGGGCATGCCCCATTTCTTTCTAGGCATCAGAGACATATAAAATGATTCTTCAGTTCTGCCCTATGACTAGCCATATTGATGGTTAATGACATACGAGAGCCATCATGTTCTTTTCTGAAGTGGGGACAATGCTTGACTCCCCACTCTGTGTTGCACTGTGTTTTTGATGCCCCCATGGCTCGTGGTGACCTTCACATTTACATCCATTTGACTTAATGCTGAGAACCCAGCCTCCTAAGGGTTTGCAGACAGAATCTGGGTCCCAGTGCAGGATAGACACTATCCTGTCTTTGCTGCCATCTCTTTCCAAAACCTACATATCAATAATGACTTCTCTCCTTCCTCTTCCACCCAAAATAGAAGACTTATTGCAAAATCCCTCATGGAACCCCATTATTAAACTGCCTGTTTGTTTGTCAGATGACTGAAACATGTTTGCATCTCAGGGAAGACACTGTCATCAATTTGAGATAATATATTGTTGTTAAGAGAGTTTTCACATTTATTCCCCTGCTGATAGCAACCTTAATGTGATGAAATCAAAGGGAAATTACCATTTCACTTCCAGTTTGGGAAGGAAATAATTTTGAGAAAGGGAAATTGAATGACTTGTTTGAATGGTGAAAGATAAGCAGCTTCGTGCTTTGGAAGGATGTTTAAGGCATAGAAGGCAGCTAAATTTACAATTAGGGGTTAAGAATGGGGTGATTAGCTAACCTGAATAGGCAGTAAATATTCCTAGCAAAATGGGCAAAACTGCCTGAGAATCATGGGAAGAAGAGAATTAAAATAATTCAGAACAGCACAGAGAACAGTAAATAAACAGGGAAGATGTCTATTTTCGTCTGAAGAACAAGATGGTGGCTTGGAGCCTTTGGGGACATAGAGAGGGTATGATGGCTGAAAAGGTTTCTCTTTCCTCCTTCACACTGAATTGGCATGAGAATATTTAAGTGATAAGAGCCTAAGCTACAAATGTAGCTCAATCTGGCCATAGTCTGGTCCTGCTATCTTCAATTTTAGTTCTGATTGCTCCACAGAGACTTCTCCTGTACAATTTCCACAATCAGGTAACTTAGTCAAAACTGCTTATATGTTGGGTAATAGGAGCAGGAAAGAGGGCAGAGTGGAATCAATTGGGTCGATGAAACAAAGCAGTTAAATTTTATTCTCATGTTGACAGAGCACTGACTTTTATTTTATATTTCTTTACCTATAAAATACATACATAATATCTGTAAAAAAATTAAATCCCAGTACAAACAAAACAGTTCTTGACTTTTTGCCAAAGGTAACCAATGTAATCACTTCAGTTGGTAAACATCAGACATTTTTCCTGTACCTATGTATACTTTCACACATGTATACATGCCCACATAGTCTAGAAGATTCTATATACATATTTTGTTATCATTGTTTAAGAAGCTATCTTGAAAGAGACAAAGAGGGGCAGTATATAATGATCAAAAGGACACTCCACTAAAAAGCTATCTTATGATAGTGTTTTTATTTCATATATACAAATGGGTCCCCATGGATCTATAACTTGGGGTTTTCCCTGTTTTTCTTAAAAATAATTCAACATTGTACACATTCATTCTTTGGAATAATTCAGTTTACTTGACTGTCACCTATTAAAGGAAAATTAGGTCATGTTTATTGTTTACCATTACAAACTATAATGCGGTAAACACCCTCAACATACGTAGGAGTATACTTCTAAAATAAATGCTGAAAAAGAAATTGCTAGGTTATACGTATTTTAATTTTTATCAGCTACTGCTAAATTTCCCTCCAAAAGACTACCTCAAGTTACACTCACGTCAACTATGCATAAAAATGCCCATATAAAAGTACCCTGTAGCCAAAAATGGATGTTATCTTTCTTTTTACCTTTTGGTAATACGATAGAAGAAGATTCCCTACATCTCTGTTATCAAAATCTACTCGTCTTTCAAGACCTGGCTTGAATGACATCTCCTTCATCAACACCTTCTCTGACCACTTGAGACTGGCTCTGCACACCTCTGAATGACTGCAGCGATATGCCCAAACATTTCTCATTACACATCACATTCAGATTTATATTATAGCTATTATTCATGTATATTCTTAACTCTGCCTCTGGGTCGAAAGCAAGTAGGCCCTTGTTTTGTGGCTTGTACATAGTTGGCAGGTAATAATTTTTAAAATACAGAAATACAAGAAGAAAAAAGGAAATAATGGAGCTCCATTCTAAATGAATAGTGTTTTATAAGGGAATTTTGTTACATCCATTTATGATTTATTCTGAGAAAACAGTAGGTATGAAAAAGGGTCATCAAGTCAGAAGAAATCTCATATAAAATCCATCCCATGGTTCATACATCTAACTATATCCATGTGTGGGGGAAAATATTGGACTCTAACTCATAATTCTTTTATTGTATATTAATCATAATGAGCATCATAGTTGGCATCAGAAACACTGAGTTCAAATGCTGTGTAAATCACTTACTGTCTTGTGACTTCAGAAAATTCATTAAGATGCTCTGAGCTTCAATTTCTTCATCTATGAAATGGGCTTAATGAGAACTGTCCTACCTGCAAGATGATTATTTATTTTCACAAGAACGGTTTGTTAGGTGTCTACTGTGAGTCAAGCACAGAGGCAATAAATGTGAATACATTGTGGGAAGCATAGCAGACAGTGTATGTGAACACACTTTCCAATAATAAATTGACGGAGACTCACAGGGAGGTATTATCACACACTTGTGATGGAGTCTATTCCGCCTTAAAAAAAAAATAAAGAATTCAGTGCGTCTTCTATTGAAAAATTTTATTTCATTAGAAAAGACAAACTTCTACTGTTTTAATAGCCAAGTTTTATGACCCACAAACTAGACATTTTCTGTGAGCATTTTTGGTTCAAAGACCTCTGTGCGCACTGGGGCATCTACAATCTGTTTCCATTATTCACATTTACCTTTGTATTAACTCATTCATATTTTTAAAGATTGTTGAGAAAGCTGTGAGAATGCTGAGCGGTATTACCATTTCCTTCATATATTAAACATTTCATGATGTATTTGGGGAAAATGCTATCTATAAAATTATAACAATATTGAGTCAATAAATAAAATAGAAAATAATGAGGTCTTAGAGACATTTGCACCCATTTTGATAGGGAAGTCTTTGCTCCCAAAGTTCTCAGGAGGAAAAAAAAAAAGCCCTTTTCGCTGCAACGTGTTGACCTCTGAGTCTGAATTAGTGCGGTATCAGTGGCAAGATCTGAACTGAAAAATGAATCTGTTAGGATTAAGGGTTTAGCTGTTGCATGGCTAAATGGGTCAAGCTCTCTTAACTGATGGATTTAACCGATGCCACCCAAAAGACGAAAAGTTTAGATTCAGACAAACCTGCCAGCTTTCAATATTTCTAGTATATCACACTTTTTCCACAAGACTCACAACCTCTCAAGTTTCGGAAAGAAAAAGAAATAAATTCACACTTCCAACTTCTTTTCTGATCCAGCCTTATTCAAGGAAAGTGAGCACTCACTTTGATAATACCTGACTGCTCACGGAGGCACGGTTCTATTTGGGAACTGAAGCTTGAAAAATATAACCAGTACCACTAATCTGCCTCCAACCATACACCAATTTATTTCAACTTCTATGACTGCTCCAAAATACACTTAAGGAGAATATGAAGTTCTTCATTTGCTAAATTTGATTCACAGGGGAAAAAAATAAAGACTACAATACTTCTCTTAATCATATACAGAACATTTTAATACAATAAACAGGGGTAAAGTGAATTCAATGTCTTATAGTCTTAAGAATAAAGAAATGCTTGCACACATTCATCAGCGGATGGAGGCAGTTACTAAATGGTTATCTTAAAAAAGCAAATCTCATACTCAAATTTTATTTCTAGAGCGCATACTAATGCCCATATAATTCCAGTAGTTGTTTCATCGATTTGTAATACATCTCACCCCTCTGTTAATTATAAGTGCAAAGCCTAAGACATCACCCAGGCCTTATTGACGTTTCCTTCAATTCTCTACCATTTTGCTTACGATGAAAATTAGAATTAGATGTAATGGACACTGTCAATTTTTCTAAACAACCATAGGTAAGCACATAACACTGGATAGACTGGCAAAATTATCTTTATCAAAGCTTTCCTCTCAAGAGAACTAGGTTCTCTGGTGGCTGTGATGGACCGCCCTACTCTCTTCACCTTAATACAAGTGAAAGTGTGGATGGATGCAGATTTTCCGATTTAATTTCCACAAAGTGTGTGTTCTCCTGCCTGGATTTGTATTGCTGCCTAATGAAATAATCAGCTAGTATCCAGTGGCGGAGTGGTAGTGCAAGAGGGGAGGGACCATCCTAAAACGTCTATTATGCTGTCAATATGCGCATAGAATGCTCATTAATGTTAATTAGATTTACCCGCCAGGACGAAGGGGAGGCTAGACCTTAAACAGCAAGTTTGAAAAAACCTATCTAGCAATGCAAAACATGAGAAAAAAAATGAGAAATCATTCCTGCCTCCAAGCAACCTTAACTCGTGTAAAAGACATTTATGTGGCCATTAACCCAAGCCGAAATTGAACTTGTCAGCATTACATGTAGAATGTACATAAGGGTAACTGTTCATGAACAATTTCTCAAGTGAATTAAATACAAACTCGATTTATTTCTAGGCAGTAGATGTGCTCTGTCCATCATCTTCTTAATACACCACTGCAGGAGGGTCAGCTTTCCGGGCCCTTTTATTCACGCTTGCCTTGAAGGTGGAAGATGAGGGATCAGAAGAGAACGGCTGTTGGAGTTTGGCTTATGAATAAAGCTGAAAACCGAGGGCCATCCTTTTCTTCTGTCTTTGTCACATGGCCCATTTCTGATCCCTCTGCAAATTCTAGTATTTTCCTTAAAATAAATTTAAAGTCAGACCACTTTTCTTCACCTGCATCTCTACCACCCTGGTCCAAGCCCATGTGTGTCTCCCCCGGATTATTGAAATAGCCATGACTTGGACCCTAAGCCATGATGTAAAGGCCAGAATATCCCTTTTAACATGAAAGTCAAAGACTGTCACTCTCTCCTTATCCCCTTCAATGGCTGGCTATTCGTTCATAGTGGAAGCTTTACAGTGGTCCTCAAAGTGGGCCCCACCCTCCCCCATACACTCCCTGAACTCGCATCCTTCAGTGTTCTCTCTCAGTCACTTCCCTCAAGCCACACTGCCTCCTTGGGGTTCTGTGGACACGCCAAGTGATCTCTGGCCTCAAGGCCTTTCCACTTGCCATTCTCCTGCCTGTCCTATATGAAATGGCAGCCTCCCTCCCATCTCCTGTCCTTCTTCCGCCTTTCCTCGTTATATTTTGCTCCACAGAACACAATACCATAACGAGTATACATTTATTAATGCAACTCTCTGTCCCCTTGTTGACTATAAGCTCCGTGAGGTCACTCTGTCTGGGTTTCCCCTGCTGACCCAGCACCCTGGACAGTGCCCAAAACATAGGACATACTCAACAAAAGTTTCTTGAGGGAATGAAGCGAAGTATTGTTGTGGTAATTGGGAATTCGTTGTATTCATTCTCAGTTACAAACAGACAGTGAACCCATTTTCTCAAGCATCTGAGGATTTCTCCATACTACATTAAGAGATTATGTAAGAAGATATAGCCATAGGTCAGCTTTGCATATCCTAATTTGAATAACATTACTTTCCCAGATTTCTGTATTAGTTCCCACATTGGATGTTTAAAACTATCTTGTACAATCAATGCTTTTTATTCTTAAATATCTTACTTGAAGCACACACACATTTTTTTCCATTCCAAGTTCACTGAACAAAAACTTGCATATAGATGAGGGCCTCTTTTTAATTTTTGTTATCCCTAGACTGGTCTCAATATCAGAGTTGCAAAGAGAAAAGAATCAGTATTATAGATAGCATATATCAGAAGTGCTAGAAACAGGAGCTTTAGCATGAGTGTACAGACCTGATTTATGCAACCTACCAGTTTTTGTGTGTGACATGTTGACAGAGGTTGACACTTAGTGGGTGAGTACCGTGTAGTTGTCAGCTGGCATTAAGACTTGCAGTTCATTCTGCAGTCAAAATAAAGGAGGAATGACAAAGTCCATATTTGAAATCAACACTCAGCACTGTGGCAGCCTACAGCATTTTGAATTGCTCTCTAGTACCCAGTGCCCCTCTGCTTTTCTGAGCATGGAGATGGGCACATTCAAGCTTAAACAGGGTGTGTATTAACTATTCACACCTAACTGCATTTTGTTCATTGTGGTAATAAAAAGTACATTTTTATCATCAAACTTTTATGTGCTTTTCTTATGTTAATTACAATCATATAGAGTAGGAAATAAGCAAGAGAGGAAATCAGAGAGAGAAAGTATCTGAAAGAAGAGAGAGGGCACCTGTTATGATTTTAGTAGTTCAGAGAAATGCGATGAAATGCTGTAAACTTATGGGAAAATTGTTCAAGGGGTGAGAAATCTTTTTTATATTTTGCAGGGCTTTTAATGCTTCCTCCTTGTCTAGTAGAATATATTTTGTGTTCTTAAAAATGCTTATTTGAGGGACCAGCTTGGTGGTGTAGCAGTTAAATTCACCTGCTCCACTTCAGAGGCCCAGGGTTCATGGTTTCAGATCCCAGGTGCAGACCTACACATCACTCATCAAGCCATGCTGTGGCAGAGTTCCACATACAAAATAGAGGAAGATTAGCACAGACGTTAGCTCAGGGAAAATCTTCTTCAGGCAGAAAAAAAAAATACTTAATTGAAAGCCTACAATATTACCATAATATTTTGTGTGTTATTATAGTTACAGAATTAGACTTTATAAAGAACTGTGGTTTATTCCATCCTTGTCATAATGCCTATCATGAGTAAAGCAAACTTTCAAAGGGATGTGATCTGTGGAAATACTCTTATATTGTTATAAAGCTATTTGTGTTGCCTTTCTTTTGGAACTGAATTACTGTGTGTTTCTAAATTAGAGCCTTTTTCTTCTTCTTCTTCTCCTCCTCCTCCTTTTCCTCCCTACTTCTTCTAAATCATAGAGGTTTTGCTTGCTTTGTTTCTGTAATGAATAAGAGCCTTATCTGGAAATTGTTGCATAGCCATACTCCATTTTAGGTAGACTTGGAAATTCAATTTCTTCTTTCTCTTCTAAGTGAATGGATACACTGAGAAAGTCTTCTCCATATCTGCTGCTGGTAATTGAATTACTGTACAACACATTAAGCAAAGAAAATTCAGAGCAGCAGCAATTAAATTATGTTCTCATGTTCCAGAGAGTAGGCTCTTCACAGACAGATAATGAGGAGCCAAAATGGTGGACACTGATACCAGGAAGGGAAGAAAGACAAAGTTTCATTAGGCTTTGAGCTAGGCCATCCTACAAAGGATTGAAAAGGAATAATGACTCAGACTTGGCTTAAGTTGTTTGCACTTTGGGTTACTTCCAACTCAGCCAACAAGCAATGCAAAGGATATTTGAGATCAAGATACAAGTGTGTAGACAAGGCTCCCTAACTTTTCTTAAAGAAGGACCTCAAGTTTGGGAGTCAATTGAGCTTGCACAAAGTGAACAGCCAGGCCGGGGAGTCCAAAGCAGGGCTCTTACTGTATTAACTTTTACCTCTCAGCCAGGGAAGAGACCTCATCAGCACCCTAGAGTTTTCCTACTAACTGAAAAGGCCTCTTTGTCCTGGGTTACGGGTACATAGCTTCAACAGTCGTACTGGCCATGGCCTAATGGGGCCACTAATGCTAGTGATTTCTCATAAATAACTCTTTTGAACTCATTTGACTCACACAATGACCCTGAAAGGAAGATTTTATTTATATCTTTATTTACATATGAAGATACTGAAGTATAATGGGTGATATTGGATTAACGATGGTAGTTACCACTTACTGTGTATTGACTAATTGCTGGTACTGTCCTAAACACACTATATATGCTATTAAATTTAATTCTCAATGTTACCCATGAGGTGGATGCTCTTATCATTGTGTGTGGTTTGAGTGATCATGATGATGATCATCATCATGTTTGTAGAGGTTAGGGCACCATACTTAAGCACATGAATACAGAGGGAAGATGTTTGATACCCACATTCCCTTATATACATGCGTGAGCATGCATGCACATGCACACACACACCTTCCCCACCACCATCATATCTTGTTGCCCAAGGCGTCTTCCTAGGTCAATGGATACAGCCTAATGCCAACAATATCTATTTGTATTTAGCTCTACATACATAGAAAATAATGTATGTGAAAAAGTTTTATAAACCATGATTAGCAATATAAATTCAGGTTTGAATTTTTTTAACTTTTTATTCAACTTTATTGAGGTATAATTTACATGCAATAAAATTCACTCATTTAAATGTCTATTTCAATGAATTTATACCTAGTGTATAAATGTGGTATACACTACCACAATCAAGCTAGAGAACATTTTCAGCACCCCAAAAAGTTTTCTGGTGACGTTTTCCAGCCCATCCTACCCAACTCTGCTCCTAGACAGCCATTGATTTGCCTTCTGTTACAATAGATTAGTGTTTTCTAGAATATCATTTAAGTAGGCTTATACCATATATACTTTTGTGCCCATGTAGTTGCATATATTGGTAGTTCATTCCTTTCTAATGCTGAGTATTATCCCACTGAATACATATAACACAATTTGTTTATCCTTTTACTTATTTGTGGATATCGAGTTGTTTTCAGTTTAAACTATTGTGAATAAAGCTGCTATGATCTTTGTGTACAAGTCCTTGTAAGGACATATATTACCATTTCTCTCGGGTAAATACTGAGAGGTGGAATTACTGAGTCATATGATAAGCATATATTAACTTTATCAGAAACTGGAAAACTCTTTTCTGAGTTGGTTATACCACTTTAAATTCCCACCAGCAATCTGAGAGTTCTAGTGGCTCCACATCCTCAGCAACACTTGGTTAGTATAGTTAGTATAGTATGGTATGGTTAGTCTTCTTAATTTTAGCCTTTCTAATGGTGTGCAGTGATGTCTCATTATGGCTTTAATTTGCTTTTCTCTGATGACTAATGATATTGAGCTTTTTTTAATGTTCTTACTTTATATTTTTATTTGCAAGTGTCTTCACATTTTTTGCCCTAAAAAAGGACAATAAACAACAAACAATAAAAAATTGTTTGTCTTTTATTAGTGAGATGAAAATATTTATTATATATTCTGGATAGTACTTTGTCAGTGGCTTGATTTTTCATTGTCCTATGATTAATTTTGGTGAATATTAATTTTGATAAAGTCCAATTTGTTTTCTTTCATAGTTTTGTTTTTTTGTGTCCTAAGAAATATTTACTTATCCCGAAGTCGTGAAGATTTTCTGTTTCCTTCCAGAAGTTTTATCATTTGAATTTAATGTTTATTTCTGTAATATGTTTTGAGTTAATTTTTGTTTATAGTTTGTGGTTAGGGTCTAGAAACACTTTTTTTCCATATAGATGAACAGTTTTTCAAGCACTCTATTGAAAAGAATATTCTTTTCCCATTGAATTACCTTGGCAGCTTTGTCAAAACTCAATTGATCACATATGTATGGCTCTATTTCTTAGGTTGATATTTTTAGTTTAAACATTGCAGATAAATATTGGATGAGACTTTTTTTTAATCTCCTTAACTATCAACTGAGCAATTTATCTCACAGGGTTTGAGTAGGCAAAACGCTAAAGTCACAGTTTTCTTATCCTAGGACATTAATAAATACAAGATTTGGAGAAATTCTTATTACTCAAATTTCCAGATAAGGAGACTTCTACTGATTATCCCATTAGGGGAGGAGAAGGCAGAATTTAGTTTTTTTGCAAACATTTCTAGTTTCTTTTCTCACCTCCTTCCTTGCCCCTCCCTATTACAGAGATTATACCTAATTGAATTGATGTGAGCCTGAGACCCAGGCCACTCTAAACAAGTGACATTTGGGACCACACTTGAAAAGATAGGATAAACCAGGAAAATATCTAGAAGACCATTCCAGGCAGAATGATACCCAGTACCAAGTCTTGAAGTCCCCTTATCAACCTGAGAGGGTTTCTGCAGTAGAATTAATAGAGACGGCACTAAGCGTGGGGCAAGAAGGCTGATGATGTAAAAGACAGTCTGAATACAAGATAAAATATGATGTGGGGAGTGGGAGAACAAGTGTTTGAAAAGGGCATAGGGGTACAGATTAGGAAGGGGCTTGAATGCTAGATTCAGCAGATTACCTTGAATTGGTAGGTGGTAGGGAACCACTTCACTAAGGGTTTCCATGCTAAGACGAATGTTTTAAGAAGATTACTTCAGAGTTATCTTGTGTACTCACCACTGAATAATTAACTCTTTAATCAAATTGATTTTCAAAGTGAGTTTGAGTCAGGAATGGGTTAAGTGGTACCAGATTGGGAGGCTATTGCAATGATGTAGTCTAAAATAACGTCCAAGGAGACTACAATGAAAGGAACAAAACAAGACGGTATTATATATCAAGAATCAGTATCACTACGTAACTAAAATACAAGAACAACAATTCATATTATGATAATATCATATAAGTGTCTTCCATTTCCAGTGGGCCCCCATGACAAAAGTTGTGTGCCCATCTTTCATGGTGTATCCACACCTTTTTAATCTATGTCCCATGAGGGCAGATGTTTTTTTTAATTTAGTTCACTGCGGTATTCCAGGAAATGTAGAAGAGTACCCAGAACATAGTAGGTATTCAATAAATGTTAGGTGAATGAAAAGTATTCAAAGATCAGAAAAGTCATCTTGAATCTGAAAAGAGTGCTGAAAAATATAGGCTCACCACTGCTGTGCCAGGAGCTTGCAGGATATTTCTTTGGTTGATTGCACCAATGCAAAGAACTCATCACATGGCATTCCTCAGATTCCCAAAGTTAAACACGTGTTGAGGAGACGCTAAATGTCCAGGCCCCCAAAAAGCTACACTACATAGTAGATTTCAGATACTAGGACATTTGCTTTATGAATAGTCCTACAGATGTGTTATATTTATCTGGACTACATACATTTCAGATCAACAGGCCACAAATATTTATTCATTCAAACCCTTTTCTTATTTAGAAGACAGTCATGTCAGTAAGAACTACTGCTCTAGGATAATATCTGAAACAGCAGAAAGAAAACGTCAGTTTCTTTTAAATGTTAAATGATAGCATAAGTTTGTGAATCATTCTTACTAAAATAATGGTATTTGGAAAGAGTATTTTTTGCCTATTTACTGAGGTTGGCATTGCTGGAATCACCTACCCCCTGTGTAATCTGACACAGCAGGACTAGATGCCAAGGCACATGGTGCATTATGAATGTTTCAGACCGTTTGCTGTAGTGTAAATCCACGTGGACTGTGTAAAGATGCTGTTCTGCATAGTTTATTTTGTCTCGCGGCCATAGAGCACTAAGCCCTGGACATTACTGTGTACAATGGGTTTTGAATTCCATGCCCATGGACCACAGCCAACATCACGCACAGAAGTTAATGACCGATTGTTATCTTAGCCCATAGCTTGCATTCCTTTTGATAAGACTATTTCAGCAACGAGGTGGATCACAAAGTACAGGATTAATTAAGGTCAAATCCCAATGAAACGTGCAATCTATTTTCTCAAGGAAAGAACTTGGAAGAATCACAGGGTGAATTTTATATACCAAAACCCAATTTTTAAAATAATGTTTAATTAAACTTGAAGCTTAATTTCCTTCTTGTTTAAAGAGACGGAACAGTAATGCAACATAATTTAAATGTGCCCGTATATCAGCGACGGGAAACATTTATCATTGCTGTGAACGTCTGTCATTTACAATGGGGATGAACCACTCTGAACATCCTAACAATCCAAGCACATCTAAATCATCCAACTATGCTGACACTACTTTATTAACATCTGACAGCAAAAATTGGTCTCTGGGAAACCATTGAATTTGGGTCCAGTGGTGTACTCTTATTTAAAAATGTGGGTTTTGATGGAGAATGATAGACGAAGTCAGCCTTGTGGCTCCATGCACTAATCGTTCTAGTTTTAATGCCTTGCAAAAATGCCAATCCCAACTGGGATTCTAAATCAAGATAAGATCGTGCTGAATTTCTGGATCTCTTATAAGATGTAATTTTCTTCTGGGATTGTAGCACCATTTTCTCCTAATTATCTCCTGATAATTTTTCCTATCATATTATGAAGTCTTTTAGAAGACATTAACTTTCTTTTTTGGAACTCTTAAGTAAAATCCATTGAGCTAAAGACTTTTGCACGCTTTGGGCTTTCTCTTATGCTATTAGGAAAGGTAAGTTATACTTAAAATAAGAATTTTCAATGAAAGTTGTCTTCTTTCATTCCTGAATATGGTGACACAATCTTTGCTGTTCTGATTCCGTCTCCCCCAATACGAGTAGCTGCAGAGATGATTAAGTACACCTGCAGAAAAAGTCGGAAAAAAAGTTCAAAGATAAATCAAATGACGGGTTTACAGGTCTTTCTGAGCATTTTTAAGGACTCTATCATCAAACATTGAGTTAGCCTTTCTAGCTACCTGGTAGCTTGCAAAATTACATAAACTGGAATATGAATATTGTTCTAAATTAAGATTAGCTTAACTATATCTATAATACAGTAATGATCTGAGTAAATAATACTTTTTTTTTTTTTGGTGAGGAAGATTGTCACTAAGCTAACATCCGTTGTCAATCTTCTTTTTGCTTGAGGAAGATTGCCCTGGGCTAACATCTGTGCCAATCTTCCTCTATTTTTTATGAGGGATGCCACCACAGCATGGCTCAATGAGAGGTGCATAGGTCTGCTCCCAGGATTTAAACCCGGAAACCCCAGGCTGCTGAAGTGGAGCATACAAACCCAACCACTGCTCCACCGGGCTGGCCCACAATAATACTTGATTTTTAAATAATTTTGTAAAATTCTCAAGATGTTTGCAGTTGGGGAGGCCCTCTAATAGTTACGAGTTTCAGTTTCTGCTCACGGAGAATACCAGTGTGCTGGTAACTGCCTCTTGAGATGTCTCCCCTGCCATCTCCTCAAGCCAGAGATGCACGGCCCTCCCATGTGCTCCAAACCACCCTGAGTTTATCCTCAAGAGAAAAGTTGACACCCAGGATATTCATTCCTTTTGCGTGTCTACTAGATTGTACATTATAGAAGCCAGAGACAGACTCTCTATCAGAATCATATTCCCAGAATCTAGCAGAATACATGTTATGACACAGAGTAGAAAATCAAGCAATATTTATTAAATAAAGGAATTACATATTCAGTACACAGAGTTAATGCATGATTAAGTGGGAGAATGTATAAGAAGGTATTTTGAAAAACTGTGCTTCTAGAAACAGTGCATTCATTCATTAAAATAATTGTAATGCACAAGTATAACCATAAAGCTCCTTGAGGGTAGGAATTAAAGCTTTGCATGTTTTGCTTTGTTTTGGGCTTTGGTGGGTTTTTTTGGTTTTTGGTTTTTTGGGGTGTTTTGGGTTATTGTTATCAATCTTAACTTCAGAACTGAGTATAGAATCCTACACATATTATATGCTCAAAAACACTGTTGTTGTTATTGGGTAACAATATGCTAAGCGCGAATGTCACTTCTTTAGGGAAGGCTTTCTTCCACTCTTCATCTAAATTGGGTGTCCCAGTGTACTCAGTCCTTGTCCCAGAGATTTTTGTCCTGGCTCTTATCACACTTTGCAATTGTAGGCATCTATGAGTATCTGTTGACTCTCCATCTCTCTCACTGAATAGCTAATTCCCCGAAGGTGGAGGCAGCCTCTGTTTTAATAATGTGGCTCCAGCATCCGAGATCGTCTCTGTTAACAATATGAGTTGCCCAATGCATTTGAAGAAAGGAAAGGGAGAAGGCGAGAACTAGGGAGGGAACTGGGAGGAAGAGAGAAAGGAATAGAATGATATTCGTAACTTTGAATTCAGTTAGTGAATTCAATAAATTCGGGGTTCCATTAAAGCAACAAAAGGTATCCAACTTTGCGAGTACATCACCTGCATATGAGCATCCTACACGGTGCCTTTTCATTTTTTTCTTTTCTTGTGGGAGGCAGGACTTACATACTAACAAAAAGTTGAAAGAAAAAAATTTTAATTCAGGTTGTTGGTGATATAGTCTCATGTATAATAGTCCAAATAGATTTTTTTAAGCTTTCAGAAGTAGAAATATATGGAATTGGGGTAGGTAATAGATGTAATAGCCACATACAACTTAAGTTAGTACTTAAATTGTCCACATAAAATGAACAATAAGGCAAATAAGTGCCTATTCCCTAAAAATGCAAAATCAAAACAAAACCTAGCGCTTACATCCTTTAAACTGGAATTTTGGACTTTATATCGCCAAAGCAAATGAGAAATGTCAAATAAAGTTCAAGAGCAAGTTATGCAAATGGAAAATTAATGGCTTTATTTTTCTCTGTGTTAGGCATCATTTCCTAAACATT
Source organism: Equus przewalskii (assembly GCF_037783145.1). Lineage (NCBI taxonomy): Eukaryota > Metazoa > Chordata > Mammalia > Perissodactyla > Equidae > Equus > Equus przewalskii. The sequence continues at coordinate 26,512,638 of NC_091858.1, read as the reverse complement.
TGAAGCAAAGTGTATATTTAAACCACATTTAGATTTATCTTTGACATCTTTTTAAAGAAAAAATAGGAATTAAAATGCAATTTGTGTATATTCTTGTACTTCATACTCTTTCCATTTATTCAGCATTAATGTAGAGAAAGCTATTCTTTTAGAAAATGTCAAAAAGAACAAATTACTCAAAATGGTACTGTTGATTGTAAGTATGCTGTTTTGCCCTATCCTAATGTAATGAATTCTTTTGATAATAGGGCATATTTTTTTCCAATTTTTCAAGATAATTTTAGTGACTCCTGATCAGAATACTAAAGGGTAAGGAGAAAGCTATCTCTATGTGAAATATTTCAGCCACTTATCTACCAGCTAGCTATTTCTTGAGGGCAAGTTTAAATCTAAGTCAAGTCACAAATGGATTGAGACTGGTGATTTCAGTTCGTCCTGGGGAAATCCATGTATATCCCAAAATCAGTATACATTTTGACATAGTCGGCAGCCTTTGCTTAAAATGGGCTCTGAATCAGCTGAGCATGGAAACTCAATTTGCCTGGGGATACACTGGCCTTTAAATAAAGAGGGTTGATATTCTCTGGTAGAACAATGGAGAAATCTCCCAACATCTATAATTCCGTGTATACTATAACCGTAACAGACCGTCTTGGTTTCAAGTCATCAACTGCTCATAAAATGATTATATATACTTTTTAGAACAGAAGTATAATAAATGGGCTTTTAAGCTTACTTGAGCACGTATTTTTTTAGAGTACTGATTTCATTACATATTTTCTTTTATTTCTCCCAGAAGATTATTTTTGCGTTATCTCTCCAGCAACCCTGGTCATGCAGAATACCACCTGCTGATCACACAGCTCTGTGACAGCCATTGCAGATTGCTAATGGTAACTCCGCACTAGTGAACAGATGACTTTGGATGTCTGATATAGCCCAGGGGTCCAAAAGGCCTGCTCGGAGTGGGTATGATGAAGCTACTTAGGAACAGTGAGACCCAAATTAGGAATAAGTAAATGTGCGAGCAATTATCCATGGGCACATACCACCTTAAAATAATTGGAACCACTGTGCACATTGCTTAAGGCTGCCTGATGCTTGCTATCAACTCATGTCCCCACTTCTATGCTGGTGCTGAGCAAAATAAAGGAAAAAGGTAAAGTACCACACCTGTGCCAGACTTCAGGGGCTACTATTTTCAATTGTTTTATACAGTGCTTTTTATTATTCTATCATTTAAAATGACTTTGGATCATTGCACTCAGAAATTTGGGTGGAGGAAAGGACGACCTTATTTTTCAAGTTACCAAATGTCATTTAAAAATACATTTTTAGGGACCAGCTGGGTGGAATAGTGGTTGGGTTTGGTGCACTCCACTTGGGGGCCAAGCCTGTGGGTTTGGATCCAGGGTGCAGACCTACACCACTCATCAAGTCGTGCTGTGGCGACAACCCACATACAAAATAGAGGAAAATTGGCACAGATGTTAGCTCAGGGCCAATCTTCCTCAACTCCAAAAATATATATGTATATATTTTTTAAAAATGGTTTTCAGGATATGAACAATAAACATACATTGTCTCCCTAGGATTTTCTATAAAATATTTGGAATATTTCAAAAGGTTGGTTCATACAGCATCCAGACAACTGCTTTGAAAGAGTAAAAATCTTGCTTGCCCCACTATCAGCCTCCAGCTGCTGAATTTCACTTTCCTTTGACAATGATGACCTATTAGTATTGGTCTTGGAAAGATAAAATATAAATTTTAAGCCAAAATGCTTATTCAGTGTAAGTGAAAATATTAAAGTAAAACCCAGAAGAGGTTGAGAGAGAGAGAGAGAAAGGGAGAGAAAGAAGAAGAAAGGAAGAAAAACACTAATCTAGTGACATGGTTAGATTGTGATTTTTACAATAACTGTATTGTCACTTACAGAGAGACAAGTTCAGAGGTAGGTTAAATTATACTGAGGTAGTATTCCAATCTATATGTATATCCAACCAAAATAAAATAGACATAAGCAAGGAATCTAAAATAAAATACTCGTACTGTATTTTAAGTTATTCTAATTGCCTCTCCCACTCTAATTTTAATGCATCCAAGTCATTTTTATCATATAAATGAAGTTTGAAAATGTCAGCCAAAATCCAAATTCCAGGATTTTATTAACAGCAAATAGTTGGGTAAAGTACTTGTGAGATGGGTAAGCAGGTTTGAGCCCTCTGCTTTTGTTCTGTGACTTAGCATCTGTCTTATCTGTTTCATGCAACCAAGTGCAATGGGTGTCAACCTGAGGGTGGGAGCAGTTTGGGTATTGTTGTATCTGTTGCTTGTGGCAGATATTATGCAGGAAAGTTTGCTTCCCAGCTGAATGGATTAAGGAAAGGAATTTGGTTTGGATAACACACGTTGTATTGATGCCAAACAATATCCAGCTGTACTGCTTAAGAGCCCATTATCTTCCATGTGGTAAAACAAACCAGCCTAAGTTATATTGCCTGGTGATCGCTTTTAAACACACACACACACACACACACAATTAGCTGCTTGCTCTCTGCCTCAACGTAAAGCTCACGGTCACAGCGAACTGTATATAAGTCACTCGAGTGATGCTTAAAATAAGAGGCACTTTTTTCTTGCCAGATTTTTGGAATCTCAAAATTCAAATACCAGTACTCAAATATCAATTTCCTTATCAACACATTGACTAAAGAAAATGAAATAAAACTAAATAAATGGTACATAAAGATTTTCTAAATGAATCTATAGCTACCTATTGAACGATTAGTGATTTTCTTTGATATGGAATTGTCACAGCCACTCAAAGGACGGCACTTCTACCCTTTTACTCCAACCCTTGATTTATAATGTATCTCAAGACTTTCCAGACAGGCAAGTTTATTTTATTGAGTGCTTTGACATGGATTGTGAGCTGGTTTCTTTGAATACATTTTAGAATCGATTTCTTCTGAAGATACAGCATATTACCACCGTAGCAAGAGAAATAATTAGATTTGGCCATACCACTTGTTCAAGAGCTGTCTGGAACAGATGGGGAGCCCAATCTTTCAGTAGCTATAAACAAATAAAATTCAAAACAATGCTATATTTCAGTAAGACAAGTAATATATTAAACTAAATCAATGACTAGTTGAATATAAAAAAGGTTCTAATTGTATATTTTGGTTTTCTAAACTTCCCTCTCTCTCATTCTTTCTCTCTTTTTTAGTCTTTTGTGTAATTCTTTAGAGCCAGTGACTGCACACAGCAATATTTTTGGTTAAATTTCAAAGCTGAATTTGCCCCAAAGAACAAAGAAAGCTGTTTTTAAACTTTGATCTCATCATCTAGTTTCTAATCTAGAAGGGTAGGACATACTGCAGGCCAAATTTGGCCCTGATTCCCTAAGAAAATATAGTAATTTGAGTTCAGAGAGAATTGGAATTTTTGTGCGTAGGAGGAGTGTGTTGGCCTCATACCTTCAATCAACAGGCTCTGAACCTCTATGGCCCAAAGTAAGTCCTTCATGAACTGTATATATTAAACCCAGTCTCCATCTTTAAAGGCCTCTAGCAGTGGATAGACTACAAAGATGAAAGGCTTGGTGAGAAGAGATAATTAAAACTTAACGGATGCTTGTTGTATAAGTAGGTGCAAAAAAAAATGATCACTTTAGGTATTCACAAGGAATTTATAAAGAGCTCGATGTGTTATGAGTAATTAATTTTGGATAGTTAACACTAGGAAGATGACCTCTAAAAGATGTGGGTCAAAGCCAAGTGCCTAATTCCCTCTTCTGTTATGTTTTATGGGGTGTTTTATACTCAATGTAAGAAAAAGACACTAAATCCAAGAAAGCCAGGGGAAAGCTGACCTCTTTTGAAATTTTCCATTGAATCGATTCAGATTAAAGCAACGACCTTTTGATTTTATGAGGTCTCTCCTAAAAGACCTCCAAAGATTAAAGGGCGTGATATGTACCTTGGGAAAAAAATAGACTGATTAGGGCCTTTGACTGGATGGATGGTTGTAGAAAATAGAAATATCTCTTGCCTGAGGTGGTGGCCACAGAGGGATTTGCTCCAATTGCACCCAGCCACAGTCTCTCAGGAAATGGCCAATCCACCAACACAGTAAGAAACGGACTTAGGGTGTCAGAAAGATGAGGGGTGATTTTACAAGGCTCTCAGAACTTCAATCTCCAATAATCTACTATATCTGTCTGGTGGGAGCTACTTTTGTTTGTGTGTGCCAGATGACTCTAGCTTGAATGAGCTTTTTCATACACATTCTGTTTGAAGAAAAGTCTTGCTGTGTTTTTTTCTTTTGTCATTCGTGTGTCTGTATAGGACAGTAACATCGCTTCCTCCTAACCAGGCCATCCCTCCTCGATTCTGTTCTTCCTCGCTTCATCCCCCCAACACTCTAAGTTTTTTAATGTGGCTAGAAAAAAATACTCGTTCTGATATCAAATTGGGAATATGTTCATGGAGTTCTTTTCTTCTTCTCATCTGTATGATGTTATTTGTATACTGTGACTCTGCCGAATATTGTCAACATATGACAAGCACCAGCAGGAACTCAGCTATAAAACATGCATTTGCCACAGATGAGAGAGTAAACATAGATACAGGGACAAACATTGAGAAAACAATGTGAAAATTACAATGGATAGAGAAAGATAACATAGAATAAGGTTTACATTGATCTGTGGAGTTTGGAAAGCAGGACCCCGTTCATGAAAAAGTTCAATGTGATACCTGCATAAATGACCTTCAGGCTTTTTCCTAACAATCTAAGTCTCTAAGCAGTGAACCATATGAACAGTGGTTCTTAGAGAGGTTATAGTCAGAACATAAAAGTTAAAAATAAAATTCTCAAACGGAAAAATCTGACATTTTCTGTTAAATGTTTTAAATATTTCCCGATCCAAGTTTGAACTTATAAAAAGTTAATTCCAAAACTATGAGAATTAATTCATTTACAGAGGTAAACAGGTCATAATCAACACTTGAAGTTGGAGTAAAAAGTGAAATGTTACTTCTTCCTAAAGAAGAAAACAGCGATCACGGGAAGTCACATCCTCAACCCTTAATCCTTCATTTTCCTGACTATCTCCGAGGATAAGAAGCCACAGGACTTTCAGAGGAGTGGGTACTTTGAAGAAGTCAATAAAAGCCCTGAAGGTTTTAACGTTTATTATGGACATTCTCAAGCATATACCAAAGTAGAGCATACATTTTGCCAATCTTGTTTCATTTATTCCCTCCACATGATTGATTTATTATCTATTTATTGCTGAATTACTGTAAAGCAAATCATCTCGTCTACAAATGCTTCAGAATAAAGCTCTCCTGGATAAGGACACTTAATCATTACTTTACTTGGTTGGTTGTTTTTATAATACCCCCACGCCATTACCACACCTTACAGAAAATTAGTGCCTAATATCAGCTGACATTTAATCTGTATGGAAATTTCTCTGATTGTCTCAAAAATGTCTCTTTATAGTTTCTTTAAGTCAGGATCCATACAAGAGGCATGTGGCACATTTTTTTTTCCTCCTGTCTTTTGTGTTCTGTAATGATGTCCTTTCCTTTTTAATGCCATTTATTTCTTGATGAGGCTCAGAATTTTTTTTTAAAGAAATTCCTACAGATGCTGCTATGTAGTCTCTGTTGCAGCTTACCCGTTGTCCCACCTAGAGTCTTAGATTCTAATCAGTCTTAGCATCAGTAGATGCTGAGGAGAGTGAGTTAGGCAAGGAGATTCTTCAACAGATATCGAAATGATCTCTGTGTCATTCGATTTTGGATGGTGGGGATAAAAAAAAATCATGCCCGAGTCATAAGTCTTTCCTCTAGATATTTGGTAGAAGGCCATATGGCGGAGTATTTTTCTTTACTTAATATTATGAAGTTGCTCTGCAAACTCTCCACAGATTTTCTCTATTAGATTATCTCAGAAGGCCACAGCTAATGTTGAGCCTATTTCTCACTTTATATAAAAGCCAAGCAGGCAGAAGGCTGAAAAATCCATTCAAGACTTTACTTGGTGTCTTCTGTCTTCTCCAAATAAAGTCGATCCAGGAGAATAAAATGTGAGCTGAAATAAGCTTATCTCCCAGAAGGCCAAGGGCAAATGTAAGGTTCTGGCCAAGAATTAGTAAAGGCTCAGAAAATGAAATAAATGCTTGTTTCAAATTTCAAATATAATTTGAAGGCATTGTGGACTCACACCAACCTAATCTCTGAGAAAATAAAAACAAGCCCATCTTTTAAATGTGCAAGGCCCTTTACACAATAGCTAATAAATTGGCTCCCAACTCTACTGTGCCACTAGACACAATAGTAGCAAAACATTATCTTTACTTGACTGATGAAGGCTTTTCTTGGACCCACCTGTGCCACTTATTAGAGTGAGGAACACGATGTTGTTTCCCTGGCCCTTATGGAACTCCCCGTGAAGACTGAATTTCTGTCTCTCCTTTTCCCTTTCTCTCTCTGTCTGTCTCTCTGTCTATGTCTCTTTCCCTCTCTGTCTCTCTCCCTTGCAGTCTTATGTAAGATACTAAAAGCAGTGTAACTGACAGTACAGCCTTTGGAGATAGAGCAAATGGGATTTAAATATTGGTTCAGCCAGCCACCTGCCTGCCATGTGACCTTACCCACTTTCCTTTTCTGTAAATTGAGATTATAATATTAACTTTCCAGCATTATTGCAGGGACTATAAATTATGTACATATCATATCCAGAGCAATGCCTAGATTGTGGAGGATACTCAACAAATGACCTAATAAATGTTAGTTACTATTACTTTTAGAGAATATCCAATTCCTAGAACCAATTAAAAGCCTATTAAGTTTCTTTTTACCATAAAGCAAATCTAGTCTTTAAACAACATCTTCTGCCTTTTCCATACTGGCTTTCCGTGGGAGAGAGCGCATTTGCTTGCCTGTCATCACTTTTCGTTGCTAGCTTGGACTTTGCCACATGCTAATGATTTCTCCCTAGGAGAAATAAGCCAGTTCAAAATCTCTAAAACATTTCCCGGTGATACAGCACAAACTCAGACCTAAGAGAGTTTTTAATTGCTGCTCAGTAAATAAGGAGAGGTAAGGTTCTTCCTACTCAGAGCCACTATAAGGCTGGGGTGGCTCAGTTCTACCTCTAAGCCTAATTCTCGCCTCAGGTCAACAAGATTTAACCAGTCTTGGCTGATGGCTTGCCCTGTCCAAGCACCTCACTTGACATAATGGGCTTTTGCCTTATTGTAAAGCTCAAACTCATCCTCTCCATAGACAAGACTGTACCTTATCCTCACCAGTTCCTTCACAGGGACTGGTATTCTGCTCCTAAATTCTAGTTCATTGGTTTGAACCTTGCTACATGCTGACAGATTTCCTTCAGGTCCTGGTATTCTGGGTACCAGAGGACCATTTGGTTCCTCTGTCTCTCAATCCATAAGGATGGATGGAGGGTATCTGACCACTTCGCTCACCTGAGCCATCTATTTGCCTGGGCTGAGACCTCTTGTTCCCATACTTTATGGAGACCTCTCCTGGACTAAAGCTTCCTTCAGCATCTGCAGGTGAAAGCAGTTGCCCAGAACCTGTATCACCTTTCTTGGCTGGCAAGTTTCAGGGTTGGGCTTCGCCGATAGGTCCTATCCAGATGTGGGTGAGCCTTAAGGCAGGACATCTAAATTCAGAATGGATATTTGGGACTTGTTTGTCATTGGCTGTTGCCAGGTGAGGGTCATCTGCTGTGGAGGAATGGTAGAGACCTCTGGGTTAGGAATCTCTTAACCTATGATGATTTCTCTGCCAACGGTCGGAAGCAAAGAACAGAACCCCTCTCTCTCCTTTCTTTCCTGGTTTGCTTCAAGCATTTTTGTCTTGGTTCATTAAAAAGAAATAGCTAATTGATGAAGATCATCTAAAATGTAATACTGCAGTTACCTGAAAAGAAAACCACAGAGAATACAGAAAGTTTTTTAAATTAGAATAAAAATGGCCAATAATCATACCACTCACAAGCAATCACTCTTACTACTTCACAGTTTTTTTTTCTCAATTCAATGGGTATAAAATTTTAGATATGTAAGATGATTAAGTTCTAGAAATCGGCTATACAACATTGTGCCTGTAGTTAAGAATACTGTGTTATACACTTAAAATTTTGTTAAGACAGTAGATCTCATGTTAATTGTCCCTGTTGGTTGTTAGTGCCATGGGGTCAATTCTGAGTCCTAGCGCCCCTGTGTACAGCAGAGTGGAACCCTGCCCAGTCTTTTTTGTGCCATCCTCTCACATTTCGGGGTTATATCAGACAGCGCTCCGCTGTTATTGATATGATTTTCATGGCCAACTTTTTTCAGAAGTAGATGTCTATGTCCTCTTCCTATAACTCTTCTTACTGCAATTAAAAAAATTGGAATCATTACATACACACACATATATACATGTGCATATATAAAACTTGCCATTAGTCTATAAATTTTTTCGCTTAAAACAAAGAATGAAAAGTTACAGAATCCAGAAAATCTAATTAAGTATATTGTTCTACTGCTAAACATGTTATAAATATCGACTAAAATTGATGTTTATTAATAATCACATGGAAACTTGACCTTTATTATGAAAAATTATTAAAGTAATATATATTTTATGTCAATTCTGGCAAATATTTTGAGTCTTTCAAAGATCTTATAGTTAACTAATTGGGAAATTCTAGTTTAACCCTTTTCCTATCATGTGACATGAATTAAGTTATCTCTGAGTTTCTGGGCCTTCCCCTTTAAAATTGGAATATTGATATGTACTGACCATAAAATATTGTAGTGTGTGCTTCCTCGGTCTTTCTCAACTTGTTGCCACCACAAAATGCATGACAGGTGACATTTTCATGTACAACACATACCACAAGCATTAACTGGGATAGCTATCTTTTCTGTTTAACATAAAAGATTCTAGAATGCAAATGAATAGGAATGTGTTCCAAATACCTAAATATATAAAATAAGTCACATTTTCTGAATTAAAACTCCCAATGTTTCACAACAGAGATGTGGAGATCTATGGTGTTAAAATACATAATAAATTGGTAAGCACCAAACCAAGTAAGATGCTATTATTTCGGTAATTATATTAAAGTGGAAGGTCTATTTCTCACTTTGCAGAAATCTCACCCAGGTGGGTAAACATTTTGCAAGTTTGGATACCACCTGACAAGAAACAATTAAGAAACTCCGTATTTAATTTGTTAATGTGTTACCTGATTTAAATTAAAGATAAATTAAGCTGTGTTCTTTACTTATTAGCAAGATTCAGGTAAACAACGATTAGAGAAATAAATAGAATTGAGTTTCTTTGTGCCTGATTTTAATTATGAAATAACTTTCAAAGACAGCTCTTCATTTGTTCCACTAAAGAATAATTTCAGAAAGCAAATCTCTGAGCCGTCATTGATAGCTTTCAGAGAACACCTTCATCTCAAATACTTGTTTATTATAAAAGCTAAGTAGTATTCTTCTAGGCACAAATTCTGTCTTTTATTGATTCATAAAGCTAAATTACAGGTAGTCATTTAAATAAGAATAGGCATTAAAAATACGTAAATAAATAATTGCTATTTATGAAATTTCCAATATATGTAAAACCAAATTATAATTAAGGGGAATTTACTGTCAATTTCCGTGGCAAATTAGGTGACTAGTATTAAAGGCTGTCCAGCAGTAAAATTAAGCATTTTAAACTACCTAAAACTATTATCATTGCTGACCTTAGAATTTTTTTTATAAAAACTTTATCCAAACTATCAAGATAAAAGAAAAAAATACTCTTTTGTCTATCATCTTAAAACTTTTACTTCCTGTGGTTCAATCCGAAAGGTAATGCATCTGCTTAACATCAAGTAGTTTTTAGAACTCTCCTTGAGAATTTTTCCACCATGGGTGATTCATAACCACTTCCTTTATGTGATCATATGATATATCTTTTAAAGTCTACATTTTCAAGTTATTTCAGGGGCCCACTTAATCAGAGTTACAGCAGCCCCGTGGGCTCTCCTTTATCTCCTCCCTGCTTGCATTTTTTCTCTTCGTTCCTTGACTTTGTCTGACACTAGCTGCTCAAACCATGGTTTTCCAGCACCCCTTTGACCAGAAGAATGACTCTATGTTTGCTCTTTACCATACATTTGGAGAATTTAAAATAAATAAAAAGAAACACTACATTTTGTGAGCTGCAAATATGTATCCTAATGCCAAAAGATTGGGGGTGGCGAAAATTTTTTTAGTGCTACAGTTTCATTATTGATGATTTTTAAATGATATTCAGGAGATAAAAAAGACTGTCATAGAATGAGCATTTATAATCCAATACAACAGTCAATATTTTTAGATTGGGAAAGGTTTTGGAAAGAAGAGATCGAGCCCCATGAGGACAGAGGTCAATTCTGCTTCTGTTGGTGACATTATCCCCTGCACCTAGCTCGATGCCTGGCAAGCAGTAAGCACTCAAAACATATTTATTAAAGAAGTAAACAAACAACGATGGAGGGAGGAAGAAGAGAGAGTGAGAAAGAGCAAGAAAACCAGAAAATATTACCCTCATCCAAAATCATGATGCAGCCTATCTGGAAAAATTCATGGCAATTTGCATCCAATGGAGGTCATAAATATCTGATGGAGTTAGCAAAGGTTAACAGAAATAGCAGATATGGTGGCTTTTAAAATAATAAGTGCTTCATCCCCGTGTTCACCTCTTGTGTTATTTACTATTATTTCCAGCCAACTCTATCATTTTACCTTTACTTGTTGCCCATCCCCGAGGGCAAGGCCCAGTGCGGAAATCCTTAAACCGAGAAGGAAGTAGGGACTTACTCAGTGAAACCCAATTATAAAATTTGACTCTGACCGTCCCAGGGGTGTCCTGGAGGGACACACTAGGAAGAAAGCCACCCGCAGGACCCTGTCTGGCAAGCCTCCCCATTTTAAAACCAGAAACAAAAGTTATTTGGGTGTCAGGCCCTCCCTTTTAACCCCCACCAAAAACGAAAGCAATGACTAGAGGGTTAAGTGAGTTATCAGATTTAAAAATAAGACGATTTGGGGAAAACTGGTTTAAGACATTCCCAGGCTAATGTCCTGGAAGACGGAAGGTGTGCCGCCTGGCCCTGAGCAGGTCCAGAGAGGCTTGGCTTCTGTGCTACTGGGATCTGGCTGTCACGGAACTGTGTGTAGGTATTTGAAATGGACGGGTGTCTTTTGGCCTGGGTTCCCCTAGAAACAGTCCCTGAGGCAAGATTTGAGGGGTTTAATTGAGAAGTGATCCCAAGAAGCTCTCAGAGGGAAGTGAAAAGTGAGACAGAGAAAGGAAGAAGGGAACAGAAGTGTGTTAAAGAGGAGATCCACTTGACTACCTCGGGTACTGTGGGTGACTGGCACAGAATCCAACAGGGGCCCTCTCAGAGCCTGTGTGCAACACTGCCCAGTTGTCCCACCCAAGGGGCAAGGAAGCTGGAATATTTATCCATCACTTCCCGTCTGTCATTGGTTGAGGGCTACCCGAGGTGCATTAATGCCAAAGCTTTTTTGGCCTGCCCATCACATTCTCCTGCCACACCCTGCAGCCAGGCGAAGCCCTCAGGCAGACAGGGACAGGGGCAGTAAGAAACCCAGCATAGGGACAGTGGCTGCCTAAAGGGATACAGGTCAAGCAGTACCATTCTTTCACTTTTTACAAACATACTTGGTTTACAACTTCCTTGGCTTAAATCACAAAATCTTTGGTCATAGACCAATAATAGTAACAACAACAACAAGTAGTGTGGTGCCTATCTATAGGGAGTGAGTCTCTGAAAAAGCTTTCTCCATTTGTTGTTCTCCACGTCTACACATGGGAGCACTCTTTTCCTCACCCTCCAGTGTCACGCCCTCATTGTGACTCATGCTGATCCCCCTTCTTTATTTCCTATTTCAGTCTGCTCAAGTGCCTTATCAGGTATCTCCAATCTGCCTTTTATCTTCAAGCTCTGTTCCCCTCCATCTGGATGATTCCAGTCATCTGCCATTTGGTCTACACAGCACACCCCAGTGCAACATCAGCCTTCCTAAAACACATGTACACGTATGTCCCTTTCCTAGACCACAATTTTACAGAGCATTCTTACTGCCCATGGGTCAACCCAAGCTTCTCTGACTGGCACTCAAGGGCACTCACCTAATGCCGTGTTCCCCATCTCACCTCCTCTCCCATCACTCTAGTTGAGCCAGTCTCCTGTGGACCATCAACCACGCAGAATCTCATCATCATTTCTTACTCAGAATGCTTTCTCTGTCTCTGCTTCCCCAACTTCTATCCATGTTCCAGCTGTGGAGAAACTATATTTGTTTTTAAACTAAGTTTGGCATTTTACATTTTAAGATATTCTATTAAAACAGGACTTATTTCTCCCTTTTAGGGAGGCTGAACTCGTCTCTAAAAATTCTCAAACTCCATGTCACCGAGACCCAAGATGTAAGAAGACCATGTGGTCTGGGTCAGTATCTGAGACCAGTGCCCAGGGATGGTGGCAAACTCACCAGCACCTTACTGTATTGTAAGACCCAGGGCCTTAACCCAATCTTGACTTAGACTGAATCTCCCCAGGGATATCATGTGCTGAATTCAGATGATGTACAGAAAATAAGGAAAGGCAGTATTCTAGGTTCAACTGAGTCTGGGGATTAACATTCATATTCATTACACATTATTATACACATTAATTGATTCACCTGCTCTCTACAAAATTGGAACTTAGCTTCTCCAAAAAAAGCATCCCTGACTACAGAGGAAGTGTTAAGCAGATCTTAAGGTATGAATCCAGCCCATTAGTACCCCAGGTGGAGTAACATTTTATGGACAAAACTGGAATTGAAAGCTATAAATGGACTATAAAGATGTACAGTCAGAGCTGTTATGTGTTATAACATTGACAGTAATGGAGCAACATCAAAATAAAAAACCTGACATCACTGAAAGAATAGTAATTTGTTTTTTAGATTCTTCCTCTTACAGCATATGCAGTAGAGTCCTAAATATATATGCAAATAACTGCAAGATATCCATTTCAAAATGTTTTTAATTTGCCAGCACTGGTTCGGTCCTGGGCTACATCAGTGAACAAAAGATGAAGATTCCCACATTCTACTGATGGGTATAGAGAACCAACATGAAACATGACTAGTAAGTAAAAGACAACAAGTTAGAACATGATGAGTAGAAAAAAAGTAAAAAGTAGAGCTCAGCAGAAAGATCAGAGCAGGGAAGGTGGAGGCAGGATGCTGTGTAAGTGGAGATCAGGGTAAACCTCAATAAGAAGGTGATGTTTAAGCAAAGGCTTGAAGGAGAGACTGGAGTTAGCCTAGCAGGTAATTAGAGGACAAGCATTCTGGGTAGAGGAAACAGCAAGAACAAAGTGGGAAATGCTTGTGCAGAATTAAAGTGATACTAGGCAGGAGGAGGGAGGGAGAGCCTTCAAACCCCAACGCTGAGCTGATACCTGTGAAGGGAGAGAGGGAAGGAAGGAATCTTGGTTAACAAGAACCTCAGACTGTACTGCAGCTCGGAGGAAGTTTCAGACAGACCCATGGGGAGCCCCTAAGCAAAAACTGTGTGCTAGAGGAGTCACACGTGCAGAGGAAATGGGCTTGCTCTGAAACTCCTGCCTTGTGCCGTCATGGTTGGGCAGGAGCATAGCCTCAACATGAATGCCACACAACTGGGAGGGATGAGCCAGGTTCTCTTGAAGGCCGTAAGGCAGGAGCATGCTTGACATGTTCAAGCAACAAAAATGAGTCCATGTGCCCAAAGCAGAGTGAGCAAGAGGGAGAGCAGAGATGAGGTCAGAGAAATAAAAGGGTTGGGGGTTAGATCACCTAGGGTCTCTTGGCTATTGTGAGGGTGTTGGCATTTTGCTCGGAGTGGAATAAATTAATACCAGTGAAAAACACTGGTCAGTTTTGAGCCAAAGTAAGAGACATGGTCTCGCTTCTGTTTTCAGAGTATCACTCTGCTCCTCTGTGGAAAGTAGGATGTAAGAGAGACTAGTTGGGAGGCTGTTGCAGTGATCCAGCGAGAGGTGAGGGAGTTCAGGCACAGTGGTGGCAAAGGGGGATGAGAAGGAGTCCAATTGTGGGTCTATACAGAAGGTAGAACCAACGTGACGAGCTGAAAGATTGTGGAATGTAAGACAAAGGGAGAAATGAAGGCTGTGTTCGTTTCCTAGGGCCGCCATAACAAAGTAGCACAAACCAGGTGGCCTAAACAACGGGAAATCAACATCTTTCACTTCTGGAGGCTGGAAGTCTAAGATCAAGGTGTCAGTGAGGTTGGTTCCTTCTGATAGCTGTGAGGCAGAATCTGTTCCATGTCGCTCTCCTAGCTTCTGATATCTTCAAGCATTCCTTGGCTTGTAGATGGCTTGTACCTGTGTCTTCACATTGTCTTCCCTCTGTGCATGTCTCTCTGTGTCCAAATTTCCCTTTCTATAAGGACATTAACCATATTGGAATAGGGCTCATTCTGATGATCTCGTTTTAACTTGATCATCTGCAAAGACTGTACATCCAAATAAGCTCACATTCATGGGGATTAGGGAGTAGGACTTCAACAGCTTTTAGAAGACACAATCCTACCCATAACAGGATGAATTCAAGAGTTTTGCACTGAATAACAGAAAGGATGGAGTTGCTATCAACTGAGAAGTGGAAGGCTGTGGGTGGAACAGATTTGGATATAGTCACTTTGAGATGTTTCTTAGAAATCAAGTGGTCATCTCAAGTACACAATTATATAAACATGAATAAAAGCTCAGGAGATGAGTCTGGACTAAAGATATGAATTTGGGAGTTGTCAGTATATAGATGCAAAGTGTTTAAAGTCATCATCCAGAATGAGACAAAGGCTGAGCTAAGGACCAAGCCCCTTGACACTTTCAAGTTAAAATAAGAGAGAAGAAAAGGAAGCAGCAACAATGATTGAAAAAGAGTGTGCAATAAGAGAAAGAACAAGGGAGATATTATTTGCCATAAATTGGGAGCTAATTCTGGAGCAGATACTGTGCTCCCTGTTATATACACATTATCCCTAATTCCTACAACAAGCAAATGATATCCTCATTTGTCCAGATGAACCAGCTCAAACTCAGAGAGGGAGAGAGAGGTAGAATGGAATTGTGCTTAAGAGCATGAGTTCAAATTCCCATTCTACTCCCTCACTAGCTCTGCAATCTTGTGGAAGATATTTTACCTCTCTGTTCCTCAGTTTCCTCGACCGTTAAATGGTGACAGTATCTACTTTATAGGATTGTTATAAGGATTAGATAAATTAAACCTCTAAAAATATAAATGAATTATTTTTAAAGTTCTGTGAATAGTCGTGGCACATAACAAACACTCTAGCATTGCCTGCTAATTAAGTAAACTTGATAAAAGACACGCCGCTCCTAAGTATCAGAGATAGGATTTGAGCGTAAGATTTTCTGCATTCAAGGCCACCCTGTTTCTATGGTATCACATTGAATGTGACTCTTGCCTTAGCATTAGCATAGGTTAATTAATCTAATTAGGGGAACTGATCATTTGGAAAAATGGAGAGACAGTTTTGAAAAGCTGCGTTAAAGATGTTTTACTAAATAGGAAATGAAGTTTTGAGAAGATAAATTGTCACGTAAACGTGAAAACAATAAGAGAGAACCATAAGAGGGCCCCAGGCACCTGTGTATAAGATGGGAAAGCCCGGCTATTTGAGACTGTCTTTCTCAGCAAAAAGAGAGCACCTGGTCTAGGTTTTGCAGGGGGACCAAGAAGAAAAAGGAGTTTCCTTCTCTCTCATCTCACTACCGCTGATTCTTTTCTTCTGTACCCTTACCATCAGCGGTGGGGGTGACCATGAATATCTGTTTAAAGTTCATGCTGAAAAAAGTAATCAGAGAGAATCAGAATAGAATAATGCTCACAAGGCCCTGGTCGAAAAAGATTGAAACTGAGAACAATCAGCGTCAAAGACAATGGGAAAGGCAAGGAGCGCGACTGCGAGGGCCAGACCTTTCCCGTTGATTATGAAGAGGCCAAGTTATTCAAAGGAAAGCCGCAGTGAAGAGAAGAAAATAGTTTTAACAAGTTCTGTGAGCACAGATAGAACATGAAGGCTAGAAGAATAATGATGGAGAGTTGAGGTGGATCGAATGAATCATTTTAAAGTAGTTGAAAGAGAAAATTAAACCAATGAAAATAGAATCATAAAGGTTTAGGGCTAGAAGGGGCCAGTGGCATCATCTCCTTGAGTTGTTTTATACGTGAAGGGAACTGAGGCTTGGAGAAATCCAGTGACTTGCCCAACTTCTCACAACTAGTTACTGGCAGAACCAGGATGTGGAAGGACTAGCTCGTAAGTGAAGGGGTCGTGCTGACAGGTTTTCTTAAAGGAGGAAAGGGAATTTACTGACTGACTTTTCTTTTGTAAAGGGACAAAAGAATACAAAGCCTATATGGAAGGTTCGGGTGGGAATTAACAGCAAAAGGATACATCACTATCTGAAACATACAAAAGTATGTGATAAAGGACCAGAAATAGAGGAGGGAAGCATGAGTTGTGGTCCCTCTTTTTGTTTAAAAGGATATAAGAAGACTGTCGAGAATGACACAATGAGTGAGGGGTTACAAAATTTAATATTTGGAATCAGGGAGACTGAAAACTGTAGATTACTTTATGAAACAAAAAAAAGTGATAGTTATCTTATTTGTAAAAGGAGAAATAGTGCAAATATTTGTGGATTTTTTTAACATAACTAGTTCACATTTTTTGTTGAAGAAGCAAAATACGCACTAAATTAAGCCTGATTTTATAAAAAAAAGTCCTTGGATGACTACCATGGTATAGACTAGGGAATTCAGCTCGAAATTTATAGCACTTATATAGAGTTTTTTTCTCCGTATTTCTTATGTTTGTATTGCAGTAATGAAGAAATATGGAAGCCGTCTGGTGGCCAAATAATATCTGTAAATTCCCATGGATAAAGCCTCCCCTTTATATTTCAAAGTTATTAAGTTCAAGTCCTGTTATGGTTCTCCTTTTATTAGTTTTTTCCCCATCAATGCAATTATTGATTGATTAATTCTTATTGGCTTTCTAAAGCAGAAAAAAAATTATGGCTGAAGTAAAACACTTCATAGAGAGGAAAAGTATATAGAAAGCGAAAATCTGAGAGAGGCAGTAAAACCTTTATCCTAGCCACACAGCTCTCTCGTGCACAGAAGGTTTGAGAGAGAGAGAACATTTGGCTTAGGAGGTGCCGGAGTTGCTTGCATGGGGACCAGCGTTGTTTGTCAGGGTTTTGGCCAAATAATGATGCTCAGCATTGGCACAGCCCCTGAGCAATGTACAGTGTGCACCTTACACCCTTCCTCTCACTCAGCCCTTCACTCTGTGAGACAGACATGGCAACTGGTTCACTCTAAGAAAACTGAGGCTCAGAGAAGTCAAATGACTTGCTCAGTACCACACAGTTAGATACAGCCGACGCAGCATTTAAACTGAGGTGGTTCTCTCTCTCACTCTCTCTCTCTCTCAATTCTCTTTTTCTTTCTTTTTCTTTTTACACTTCTGACTCAGGGCAAATGATGAGTTTACTGAAAATTACGGCTGGGGTTCTACGGGGCTAGCAGGTCCACTAGTTACAACCTGTGATCCAGAAGGGACTTAGAAAGCCAGACAGATGGAAAGCTGGTTTTTTGGAGAAAGTTGCCTTGGCCACAAACAGAAACTAGAAAGCGTTTCTCTAGAGGTCCCAGGTCTATCTTACCAGGTTCCCCTCAATGGTGGCAACTTCTTTGGCTGAAAGGATCAAGTCTTGCATTTAAAAAGGGTGGGGGAGGGAGTATCAGTTTCCCAGTGTCAAAGGCAATAATTTCCGCCCCAGGGTGACTTGGTCTCCGTATATGTTGGTCAAGTTATCTGTCAGATAGATGGTGGTCTCCTCCGGAGGGTCACAGGCCCCCTTGAGGGGAAAGGTTGTCTTCCAGATAACTCATCTCTCCCACATTCCAGACTTCCTCCTCCAGGGTGCGGGGTCACCTGGGAAAATGGGGTGTGCAAGGACAGCCTAGGTGAGGGCTGGAACAAAATTACATCTGTGAAATAAATTTCATATCCAAATACATTTATTTAATGGCCCACGTTTATTTTGACTCCAGCATGTCTCCTCCTCCCACTGTCCCTGTGACCTTTTATGATCTGTTCCTCTACTCTGTGTGTCCGAATCTCACTCAAGTCCCAAATCTTTTCATGAAGTATTCTCTCATCCCTATAGCTGATATGCTATTCTGTCCTCTTCAAAATACATGCAATTTAATACCAATTTCTTTATTAGGTGAACTAACCAATTTATGCATTCTTTTACTTCTATTACTTTATGCACATTTTGATTCTCCTATTTCCTTTTGGGTACCTCAAATAAAGTTAGGCTCAGCAGAGGGACTTAAGGACCTATACAATGAATGACTGTTATTAAAACGTAACAGGTATAATCTTTGTACTTTAAAAATTTACATAATACAAGTCAACATGAACATTCAACTCTATTGATATCAAAACATAGAGGCATTAAAGACAAAAGATCATAGATAGATTACATGAATTTTATATAAACTTTTTATATACATAATTCTGTGTAGAGAGACAAGTTTTTCATCAAAATAGACAGGAAAGAAGAACTATCAAATCACTTCCATTTCCATCAGGAAGAAGCTTAACTTTAGCAGGTTTTTGGGAAAATAGATAGGCAAAGTGAGAATTTATCATTGGGCATAAAAAGGGAGTCAATAAAAATAGCCCAAAGTGACAGTGAATAAAGAAGAGTGGGAAAATTCACAAGAGGCTATCACGAGGATTAACCAAAAAAAAAATAGTTAGAAAAGGTGGCAAGTCCTTGACCAACTGGCTTCATGAGGAAAGGAAAGTTTATCAGTATCAAGGTGGTAACTACTCCAGGCTTCTCACAGATGCCCTGTGGCTGGAGAAGATGAGATGTGAGTAGTTGATCCGTGCGATGGGCTCCATATGTTTTCATTATGTACTGAACTGGTAGGTAAGACACCCAATTTCAGATAACCCATAGACTCAATTGAATTTGAGGCGGTAGAAAGGGGGCAGTGGATGGTTGCCTGGAGGAGCAGATCACACCCACCTAAGACCATGAACCTGGCAGAGATCAATAAAGCCCTGTGGGTATAGATACCAGGAGGGAGCCAAGCTGGGGTCCATAATAAACATCAGTGGGAACAGAAGAGAAAACAATATGAAAGAAAGACGATGGCTATCAGCGAAGTAATAGGAAAGCAGTAAGGGATGATTTCAGAGGAGCGGATTTCAGAGCCGCGATTAAGCAGAATGAAATCAGCTGTGCCAAAATGACAAAAAGACCACGTTGAACGAGAACTAATAGCTACTGTGATTTTTTTTTTTTTCCAGAGAAAGGGGTCAGGGAAAACTTTTCCAAAAATAAACTTTGCCTCCAATAGGAAAAAATAAATAAAATTTCAGGTTCTTAGTATGTACGCTTTGGGGAGGGAACGTGCAATATTGAAAACGAAGGTAACTCTGTTTCAAAGAATTTTGAAGAATACCTCCTTTTACAAAGAATGATTAGAAACGAGCTCCTTCCGTTCAGTCAGATGCTCTCCCTGAGAGGAACTTAGGCACTTCTGGAGTTACATTAATCTTTTTCGGTCCCTGGAGCACCATTAAGTACAGGCAGCAGTAATTTACTAAATTGCATACTCGAAGCCTGAAAGAGTTAATGCGGCTCCAAAAGTGCCTAACATTTACCCAGGGAGTAATTTACACACTGGAAGCATCTGGCTGAATATGGATTCAATTGTTTACTGTACTGTGGGTCTCACAGAAAGGAGGTCACATGCTTTCTCTTATTGAAAAGTTCTGGGGAACAATTTCTTTCATTTAAAAAATATGCACCTACTGCCACATTTTCCTCTGGTAATCTGTTTTCATAGGGCTAAAAGAAAAGATGTTGCAAGAAATAAACTTAGGTTCGCTGATTTGCCGAAGCAAACTGCTTTATTTTAGTTTCACCTTTGTTACCTGAAGGTCTGGGGTTTACAGGGTTGAAGTGATACGGAGAAACGAGTAGATTTGGCAACAGTCTTTATTTCCGCTCTGGAAGAGGTCATTCTCTAGATTTGTATAAATGTTTGTATTTTACCTCTCAGCATGCCAGAACACTGTAACACAATGCTGTTTAATAAAGACTATAAGAATCGGAAGACATTCACACGTGAATCAGTGCCAAGTCATTCTCAGCCAAATGGCATAAGTGTACATATCCAGAAATTCTCAAATGTCAACAGAAGCATCTGAGTAGGTATTACATTTTTGAAAAATTCTGTCTGCGTGTTATATGCCCAGCACCGTGGACAGTAGTTATAGGAAGAGAGAAAAGAACTTATGACCTAAGGGAAGGGATATCGACAAATGAACAAGTGCACGTAAAACACGAGATTTTATAGGATACATTTTCGCCATAGCTTTTAACTGCCAAGATAATCGTATCTTTTCTCAGGATGACTGAAATCCAAGGCTTAGTATATAATTGCTTATACATCTCAAGTGGCTATATTCACAATCAACATCTTCTACCTCAGCCACAGAAATGTGTAATCATTTTTATTAATATTTTATCCATTTGCTTAGAACTTCTGGGGTTGCTAAGTCTCACAGTTCCTTAGTAAATTTTGTCTCCCTATTTAGCTCAAAGTTTATTTTACCTTTTCAACGGACATATTAAGCACAGTTATGAATATAAGCAGAGATTGTAATATTAGAGGATTCAATTTTTTAAACCCTTTTCTGTTATCAATTATATTTCCTACATAATATTCTATTTCCATTTACTAGTTTATATCCACTGGGATTGATTTTTTGGAGCTAAAATAACGTTTATTCTTTGTATCTACTTAAAAAAATATTATACGGAAATACAGAACACAGCTGAATTCAGTTTTAATATAATGAACTCTTCTCAAAATCCCAAATCTTTGTACTCTATATCTGTGCAGTGAAAAAAACCAATGAAGTGTTTTTAAAACATATGATAAGAAGCCCCCTTGACCTCTACTTCTTGAAAAGAGAAATAATTTTTTCACTCTGATTATCCTAGTCTCTACGAGTATAAATTCTTACATATTTTAAGTGTGATCCTGTCTTTTTGGTGATAGAATAATGCTCCCCGTTGCTACACTCATTCTTCCCACCCCCACTTCTTTCTCTGGCCCTTTTTTCTATGAGTCTCCTAAAGCTTCCCGGTGTTTCTTTAATCCTCCTCGGTTCTTTGCATTTTCCTCTGATCTCAGAACACTTACACAGCATCACTTCACTCCTGACAGCCCTTGGGCCACCATTCTCTCCTTTTGACTCATTCTATTGCTCACATGTTGTATTTGATACAAATACGAGTAAATAAATGCATGCACCAAAATTATTGGAGCATATGTCATATCTGCATGTTCCTTTAACCATGAAATCCAAAGCAATTGATAGAAAATGGATGCCTCTAATAGTCCTGTAAGATAAATAAGGGCGGAAATGGTATTATTTTCTGTTTTGTAGATTTTTTAGACATTTGCACAAAGAAAGAAAAAGTGACTTTCTTTTTTCCTTTCTAGAATTTGTGTGAGTTATTCTAGCTTGCTTTGAATCAAGTATTCAGTATTATTTGCTCACATTATATGTGTATATGTATTTCACTTCGTTGTGTATTTGAAAAAACCTTTTGCAAAGGATTTTAAACCATATATTATTTGTCCATTAACCTAAAGCCAAAAGGGGCAGAACAGCACTAAAGCAAAGTAATCTCTATTAAATTATGGAGTAACAATATTTGGGATTACTATGACGTTAATGCACCTAGGCATGAAATTTAAAAGAAATGCCAAAATCTCATAGGCTTTTTCTCGATTGCTTTCTGTCTATAAAGGAGTCATGTGTACGTGCATTTAAAATAAAGAAATGGTTTGGACCCTAAATGTGTACACTGCTGTGTGAAAGTAAAAATAATTCACTAGAAAGACGATCAGGCTGAAGCTTTATAAACAGAAGAACAGAGAAATAGAATTATGCTGGGGGAAAACACGGTTACTATACAATTGTTGCCCTGGCCAATAGTGACTGCTATTAATGGGAAGACATCAGATCCGATCTTTAAGAAAAGAGAAAGGAGAGCTGCTCATTCATTTTTACATATCCTCGTTCTTCCCCTGAATTGTAGCTTATTTCTTTCACAAGTGTAGCAATATTTTAATACATAAAATACGTTCTTTGCTGCTATGAAAAATTTCACTACAGAAAAAAAAATTATAATTGTATCATTTTACACGGTAACACTCATAAAAGAAAAAATCAAATACATTTCAAAATTCCATGCCCCCAGAACGTCACAGGCCCCTGCCCCCTGGAAACATCCCAAGCCTTTATTGGAGCAAATCGACTGCAATTCCCATGGAGGAAAAACAATGAACTAATATAGGAATCTCTGGACACGGACTTTTTATCTGCAAGGGGCCGAGACTGCCTCACTGATATCAGGTCATTAATCACCACTCGGTAAAATAATCCTCATCTCAGAAATAGGCAGAGATTATTCTCTTGGTTTTATGAATGAGGGGAATGGATCAGAGTTTAAACGGCTCATGGAAAACCACATCTGCAGAGCCGGCAAAGAAACTGATGATCTATGAAGTCCTTAAGTCTGCTCACTGCCCACTTTTGCTTTAATTTTTGCATAAGCAGAACCATGGGAGTAAACCTCACTGGGGATAATAGGAGTGTCCCAGAAAAATGCCTGCAAATTGAATTTTTGTCAGGCAAATTGTATTTTAAATAAGCAATGAGAATTGGAAAGAAACCAGGCATGGGTTTTTCGGTAACATAAAGAATCCTTTTATAATGTGAATAATACTCCATCATTTATCTATTTTACAACTTTTCAGTGTGATATAATGGCAGTTTTTAAAATCAGTCTTCTAGGTAGGGTCCGCATTTGTCTTTCCTCACCTGCCTCTAATTACTTGCTTTCCTCTTTTGTCCACTTTTCACACAGCTCAATCTAGGACTGAGCCAGTAGTTCTGGCTCTATCCAAATCCTTGACAAGACCCACTAGACAAAGTCAAAATGCACTGATTGGATAGGCTACAAATTCACGTTATCCTATCAGGACTCTCCCTGGCTGAATGGCCATTGGTTCCCACGTCTGTTGACTACCTAAAACCTTGTTCAGAGTGGCTCTTCCACTCACCTAATCTCTGCCAGCCTTTTATGTCCACTTCCTGTTGCACTGACAAGATGAAGCCAGCAGATTCCCCTCATCTTTCCTCTTCTGCGCTTCAAAACTGTTCATTTCAGCTCAGTTCTCTTTCCTTTTTCTCTTGAAGAACAAAATGTCCCCACTGCTCTCAGACTTTTTTGTGTCTCCTTGACCCCACCTCATCCTGCATTTCCCACCCTTTTGCCTCATAGATATCCCATTTCTCTGTCATGTTTAGTCTCTTCGCAGTGGTCCAGCTTGGTTCTATTACCACTAACATTTCAGGAGCTCCTTTGTTCCTAACCCCAACCTCAACTCTTTTCTGAAGACCATTAATAGCATCCTCATCTCCAAATCAAAGAGAGCTTTTCCTTGATATCAGCCTCCATTACTCCTCTTCAATATTCTCTAAACTTTCATCGCTCTGACCCACAGCCCTATGGGAGGTTTGTTGTCCATCTTTCTCCAAGTGTCTTCTTCCTACCATCCTTCGCAGCTCACTCTCATTTCTCTTATCACCTATGTTCTCCCACTGTATGTTTTCTTGGAAATCAAACCTAGAGCATCAAAATATCCATAATAGGGAACATAGGAAAATATACACAACCATTAAATAATGACATAGATATAAATATGTAGATACAGAGAGGTATTTATTGCATAGTATTTAGTGGGAAAAAATGAATAAATGCTATAAAGAAGTTCACCAAAACATGAACAGCAGTTATGGTGCAATGACAGGAGAATGGGTATATTTTATTTTCTTCTAAAGCTTTTACAGTGTCGTGACCCATAAATCCATATCTCTGATTATAACATATCTTCCTTGAAGTCCCAGCAGAATTTCAAAACCAACTCATCCCAAAACAAAACTCATTAAATTCTGGCCTAAACCTGGCTCACTTCTAGTGTTTCCTGTTTTGCTCTTGTCCTCAATCTACTCTTCTGGCCATGTCGCCATCTATTCTCTTACCAAGGTCATAGAGTTAGGAAGTGGCAAACACAGGATTTGAATCTGGACTGTCTGACTCCAGTTGTCCCACTCTTTCCACGGTCCCAAGTCCCTGGCAATCAGGAATCATGAACAAAGCTTCCTCTGCAACTGTGTAAGGGAACCCGATAAGAAGAAAAACCAATGGAGCCCCTGAGAAAAGGATAAAAGGCTGTTCCCCTCTTCATCCTACACTACACCTAACTGTGGGGCTAAACAATCTTTTTCTCAGTTTGATACAAATTCAAACGGAAATGTGCTTCCCAGGGTCTCTGGTTGACAATCCTTTTACACAGCCTTAACCATTATTCACTTGATCCACTTGGCCACAGATCACAATTGAAACCTGAATAACTAGAACCCCACTGTAAATATGCATCCAGTGCTGTCCTTCAGCTTGCCATTTAAAATGCAAAACTCCAGCAGAATCACCTTTTGGTTTAGTTATTTCTCTAAGTTTCTGTCAGACAACAGCATAAGGAAAATGTCATAGCTGAAGTACACATTTCTCGTTTCCTTTGGCTTAATTGTGCTGAGCCAAAAAAAAAAGAAATCTTTTTTCTCTGGATGAGTGACAACGTTCCAGCAAACGTAATAAGGGCAGAAGGAGAAACTCAGGGGTTAAGGCATTGGAAAACAAACATAGGAGGAACACAGGATGATATCATTGGAGAGAAGAAGGATGCTGAGCTGGAGGAAGACAAGGGCACAAGCGAGAAATGGAATCATGGGTAGGTTAGTAATTAAATGGGGTAGGGGGTTAAACAAGGAAATGGATTTTTTTTCAAATGAGGGTCAAAAGAAATTAAAACTGCCAGCCCAATTTCCGAAAGAAATAGGATCTCTCCCTTGCTTCTTGTCCACATGCCCCGGGTACCTCTGCAGCCTCCATATCTTGTTTCATCTAACTCCTGCCTTCCCTCTCGTATCTTTTTACTTCTTGAACTTCCCAATGTTCTCAAATTCCTTTCGCTTTATTTTATTTTGCCTGTATCATATTTCCTGCTGTGCCATCATTATCATAGCCTAGTTCTTTCCACATAATATAATATATCATCTTAAATCTTTCCATTTTTAATCATCCTCCTCTCTGAGCAACCCCTTACTTATCACTTTTTCTAATCCTCCACTAAGCTGTGGTTATGCACCTATTTGGGGATTTCATTCACCAACAGCTCCTTCCAGTTCCTCTGCCTTTGCCTAATGCAGGCTGCAAAAACCAGGCAGCGAGAGACGAAGCCAGGAACAGGACTATTGTCCTCATTGCCACCTTTTCTTTGGTGCAAGATGAGCTTGATGATGATGATGCTTTAATGATAATAATATTATCTAGCATTAAATTGAATGCAGACTATGTACCATGCTCTGTTCTAAATACTGTGCATGAAATTATTCACTTAATCCCACAATCTCCTTCTAAAGTGGTATCATAATTACTCCCTGTTTATGAGTGAAGGAATCGAAATACAGATATGTTAAGTAACTTGCCCAAGGTCGTACAATTCTGCTCTCCTTGCCATGGGTATAATTATTTATTAGGCATCCGAAAGGGAGTCTTTTCTTATCTTTACAGTGCCTTCTCTTGAGGACATTGGGACAAGTTTATCGGTACTGAACTGAAGTACCTTCTCCACTCTTCTTTCTTCCCTTTTTGTGCCAAAGACACAGGGCTGCTCCCTGTGGGTTTCAGGACACGTTGCGATTCCTTGCAAATTGTACTTCTTTGTGCGGTGCGCCCCTCCCCCCACCCCCCCCCCCCCCCGCCCACTCCCTGCCAAAGACATATCAGTATCATGGGATTAGACACATCAAATTTTCGAATTTGAAGGTATTTCTTGCCCAATGGAGCCCCCCTTAGTGATTAAGACATCTTGCCTTTACTGTCTTTTTTGAGATTCTAAATCCTGACCTTAGGAGCCCTAGATCCCATTCTCTTGTTTATTAATTTAATAACCATTTACTGGGAGGCAGTTATGTTCCAGGCACTGTGCTGACTTGGATAGGCTATGTTCTTGCCCTCAAGGAGATCAGAGAAAAGTAGAACACGGGGGCAGGGGATGGAAGAAGAGTAGAGATGGCGTTTTCATGGAAACTGTGTTTGGAGGAGAGCTAGCTTCAGCTATTGGCAAAAATGCCTTTCGCCCTAGGCATACAGAGTGAGGTAGTAAGGATAAAGTGCCTGTGAGCAAGTGTGGATTGGATAAACACTGGTTTACAAGCTGCTGAACAATCTTTAGAAATTTCCTCGAGCATACCTGTAAAGCTACTTAAACTAACTGCTTTCAAAAGGATGATTCCAATATGCCAGTGATATCCTTGGATCTTGAAATCATAGAACATCTCAGTTTAATCAGCTTGCTTTCTTTTAATTTTTCCTGAATTTTACAGGATCGTTGATGTAAAAAGATTAATGTTATGTCAAACTGGCTGTCTGTGCACATCAAATGAAAGGAATATCACATCATCAATCAGTGTATGTTAACTACTCTGATCATTAGCTATTACCAATCTACTTGCATGCAGCTATTGGTGTTAACCTGCCAGAATGTTCTGAATGAATGGATCCATCCCACCGACACCTATTTTGTGATGCTTGCATCTGAAAAATCAACAAATAAGTGACTGGAATAACTGAGGAGTAAGTCGATCTTAATTAGATATAATGTGAGATGTAGATAAATATTTTTACAAGAAATGTGGTATTATTAGTTTCAGATATAGTAACACACTTGCTAAAACCAGGCTAACTGAGTCAAGTAGGAGAAGTTGTGCCTTATTGTACATATAAAAATAGTTTGTTGCTAAATTACCAATATTTTCAGAGTCTAATCAGAGCTAACTACTGCTTATTACACATGCAAATATCTTATTTAGTATGCAATGTATAGTGCTAAACAGTGACAAAAAAGTAGGTTCTTTTAAGCTTGTACATATTTCCTCTATAAAAGTACATATTCTATCAAAGATACTTTTAAAGTATGCTATGAAATCTTCACCCAGCCTAACCATACAGTATAATTAACAAAGTAACTTAAGTATTCTTGGATATATAGCCATCAAACAACTGAACCAATACAAATATCATTGGAAATGTCTACTCTTCTGAAGTAAGTGAGTTCAGAGTGACCAAGAATAGACTGCATGCATGTAACTCAGTATACGATTCTTAGAATTTGTACCTCAGTCTGAGTTTCCCTGGCTAAAGTTATTTTTCTAATTCCTTGAATAGCAAACCAGAGTCCTCAGTCAGGTCGAATAGATGAATACCACATTCCAGCCAACAGATTTACGGAAACCAGATTTACAATTAACCATACTTAATTGCTTTCATAATTAGAAAATAGTTTTAAGGCAAAAGTACACATAAATTAAATGAATTATTCTACAAAATACTTTTTCACACAATAAGAAAAATACCTCCTCTGATTTTTTTCTTAATAAAAAATTGAGAAAATATTTTCTATCTCCTCTTTCGGCTTAGACTGACCCTTTTCCTCTTCTACCAGCAGACGGGAGCAAAAACTGAGAAAGCCAGTCTTCACTCTCAGCTTCAATCTGGATTCGCACCAGCTCGCCTTTTCCATTTCAGTGACCATGGTGGGCAGAGCACTGGAAATAAGTTATGTAAAAGGTTTCCGCCTAGTTGTTGTTTTAATTAATCTGGGTCCCTGAATGACACACAGGCTTAATCGAGTGGTATGGAACCTGTCGCCGTTAAGTAATTGGTTTGAACCCAGATGCAGGTTGGGATCAAAACTTGTCACTGTCCAATGGCTACTCATTGGCCCATATGAAATGGGTTGGTGGTCTCGGTCTAATTCCTTACGGACTAGTGTCAGTCTCGTGAAAAGCATTACGTAGAGTAGCACTAATTGGTTGACATTCTCAGCGTGAAAGAGTGAATGAAGAGACTGAAATCTAAAATAGCCTTCAAAGTTAGGCTGAGGAGGAAAATGGGCAAGGTGGCATTGAAGGGGTTACTTCTGCCGACAGCCATGATGCTGTAGTGGAACGACAGGACTCCATTTCCAGAGATCTCAGCCCAACTCCTATTTTCATAGGCAGTAGGAAGCTGAGCCTAAGGAAATTGAAAGTTTCATAAGATTTCTAAAATCCTCAGCCTTCCCCCCTCACAATCCAGCCTTTTACACAGACGTCCCTGGGGAAATTTGAGCAAAGATATTTTACCAAAAGGCAACAGGCTGAAACTGACTTTGCTAAACCTTTAAAAAATTCTCAAAAGGAAATCTAGCTTCATTATTACCAAACGCTGTGTGTTCATCACTTTAATTATAGGAAAAAATCGATAGGGCATATAAAAGTACATGGCATATTTTACCTGACGTTTGTGCCTCTTCACTTTATTAAGCATGCCTTTCTGAGCAGAAATAACAGGCTAAAATTTACCAAAAGTCTCAGTATCTGAGACCAAAGACTTCTCTTGCACTCAATTTATCTCGTGTATGGTGTCTTTACCATTTCAAATAGCATGTTGTTAGTAAACGAACATGAAAACAAATTGAAAAGGCAATAATGGATGCATTCTCCCATTAGTGCAACCGGGCAGATTACTAATTCACAAATATTGAAACTAGCGCTGATTGAGATGAATGAATCTCTCATAATTTAATAATGCAAATCACACTAACAGTGGCGACCTCCGGTTACTAGTGGTACTAGAAACATTACTACAAATGCCAACTGAAAGATGCGGTGTCGATACAGCTATTCATCTTGTTGCCTATTCAAAATCTTTTCTGCTTTTTATGGTACTTATTATTTACTCTGTGTCTCTTTACCTTCTTTATGTTATGAATGACTACTTTCTTCTGAAGAAGATCGAGTGCCTGAAATTATGGCAGCTAAATTTTGGAGGTTCATAATTCTGATATTTTATCAGGTATATTTCCATACATGACACACTCAGGAGCCAGCAGCTATTTCAAATGTGGAGTAAACATTACTAGGAGCATTTTTCAAAAATTATCTTACAAAAAAACTAGCAACATCGCTTTATCACAAAAAGAAAAGCAGAGGAAATGCAAACCTGTTTTAAAAGAAAAAATATCCAGTGAAATGCTTTTTTCCCTAAAACTTCTTGACAGATAAAATGTACTATTTAAGACATAGTTTAAGTAGCTCCATAATTCCAAACTTCTACCATGAAGCTTCATTAAAGTATATAAATTAGTACCACTGTCAAGGATGGCATTAAGTATTCAATAACAGTAGACTTAATGCAATTAATAGCAATTAAAATTATACTTTTATGATGTCAGCCACCAGCATTGGAAAGATATAATTGCTTGTAAGGACTTTTGTACCATATTTATCCTCTAAAACTGTCCAATTTATATGAAAAATGCCAAAAACATATCCCATATGGGTACCATTATCTTCTCGGATTTTTAGAAGTAATCTATCTTATCCAGCATGTGCACATTAGGCTAATTTGCTTTAATTAGTTTTTTTCTCATTTTGTTAATAGGCGTGTTGATGTTAAGTTTTTATTTCGGAGGTGCAGATGCTAACTTCACTCATTGTGCTCCTATTAAGGGGTCAGCATACTCCGATAAGCTGGACTTATCCACTTAAATAGCATCTTTCTTCCAAATATTAGGTGATGTAGTTTATCAAACACAAAAACTACACTGCTGTTATAGTAGTCGCGAGCAACTTGAATTCTCACCAATCAATTAGTAGTTAAATATGAAAGTACAGCTTCACTGTTTCTGCTGTGGCAAGGCATTTCTGTATGGACATAACAAATTAGATAAACTAATGAACTGATTTCAGAAACACAGTCATTTGTGACTCCTCAAAGCAGTCATAAGAATTACCATGAATCTATGCCAGAGTTTTGCACTAAGCCAGGAGGCATACAAAATAAGAAACTCTTTTATTTCCTGTACCCAATTATGTCTCATGCTTCAAACTTTAAAGATATTTCCTTAAAGCTGACCTATTAAAATAATTTTATTAATTATTATTATTGGTTATCTTACCTGTAAAACTTTCTAACACTGAATTCGTATAAAGGAAAATAATTACATATATGCAAAGAGCAAAACATATAATTAAAAATTTTGTCTGTTGGAACCCAGAGGACAGAATTTCTTTTGTACAAGTAATTTAGAAGGTTCAGCAGCATTCTCAAATGAAACTTAGAGAAAGTAGGGGAAATATTAAGAGTGGGTTTGCTTTTTTTCTCCATTTGATAAATATTTTTAGCTCCAAGTTGGTATATATGTCTTTACAACAAGAAAGATAGTCATTATATACGTACAATCATTTCCCGTTCTTAGCTTATTTTTCAATTATTTAATATAATTATGCTGTCATCAGGAAATAAACCATGTAAAACCATGTAATTTTACAACTGTAAGATTATAATAAAATCATTGGATTTATTTAAAATCGGAAGTGCATTGTTTTACAATAAGCAATAAAATAATTATCAGATTAGTTTCTTTCAGGAAATTTCCCATTTAAAAAGTGCGAGTTGGGTGGTAAAGGAGATAATCAAGGGAGTGAAAGTCAAATTATCCAGGAGCCAGCCCCATGGCCGAGTGAGTAAAGTTCAGTACACTCCACTTTAGCCACCCAGGTCGACAGTTCGGATCCTGAGCAGGCCCCTACTGCACTCATCGAACAGGCTGTGGAGGCATCTCACATACAAAAAAGAGGAAGAGTGGCAACGGATATTAGCTCAGGGTGAACCTTCCTCACCAAAAATAAATAATAATTAAATTATTCAGATATTTTTGAATAGGAAGGAAATACAATTAGAATGTTGTTAAAATACGTAATTATTTTAAATGTCATATGGTATACATACATTATTTTATTCTCAACCTAAAGAAACATATTTCTTCAAATATCTATGTGTCTGTTAATAAAAAGACATACTCTCTGGACAGTATTACAGAATAGTTATAGTAGCTCCCTGAAAAACCAGCTTTTGATTTTTTTTTTGTTTTTGCTTTGTTTTTTGGTAAACTCAATTTGTACTCTCCAAGGCTTGAATTGTTTTCTGGCGACAGCCAATAGTTGTATTGATAAGATCTGTAAATTACACATTTTCAAGTAACGACAAGAAATAATTAAGAAATCAACAAAATTGAAAGAAGCAAAAACTCAATTGCGTGCTTCATCCTTTTTAACTGTTAGTCTCCAAGATTAAAGCGGCTTTCGCAAGCAAGAATGTTTAGCTAACAAAAAAACAGAGTAAACAAAAGAAAGTAGAATAAATTAGGATATAACGGTCCTTCACAGCCTGTCACATAAGCCTTTTAGATACAATTTGAATGTAACAAGTTTTTCTGTATTCCTTTTGTCTCAGTTGTATTATAAAGCATAGTGATTACTGTTCATTGGGATTGAATTACTCTTGTTTATATTTAGTTTCTTGTTTCTAAGAAAAATAGAATGAATTACACATCTGCCTTTGCCTCATTTGTGCAGTGAACATACACTCTACGTCAATTGTTCGGTAACAATGGGATGAGCACTGGAATAATAGGACTGGGAGCAAATGTATACATAGAAGCAGCTTGGTAACAAAATGTAAGCACAAATATTTGTTGTTACAAGTAATTCTCAAATTGCAACCAGGTTGTATTCCAAAAGACATTTATATGGGAGTTGGTTGTTTCGGTATATAATTTCCCATAGAAACTATTTTAAATTGTGGGCTTAAGCTTAATTAACCCCAAATATAATTGAATTCTAAAAGCAATCATCTGCGTTTGTGGGGGGCGGGGGTAGGAGAGGTTTTTTTAACTGAGCACTTGCTATAGATTAGCCTCTTTGTTCAGGATTTTATTCCCATTTACAATCCTATGAGACAGATAGCATAATTATGTCCACTTTATAGATGATGAAGTAGTCATCTATTTCAGGATTCAAAGCCTGATCCTTCATCCTTAAGTCGGATGTGGCCCAGATTTCAAAATAGCTAGGATTCATCCGAGAAAGCTACCATCTCTTCTCGAAGGCCCCAAATGTCTCTGTGGACTTAGACAGTGTTTGGTCCCCACAGTGACACCTCATCAGGCTTTCTTTTCCTTCCGAAAGAGCTCCAGACTCAAAAGTGGATTCTCTTCTTCCTTAGACAAACTCAATAATGCAGAGTGGCTGATCATAGCTGGGTGTTAGGAAGAAAGCACTGTGACAGTAGTTGACCACTGGTTATTGAGCACCAGGCCCCATTACAAAAACCAGGGATGCTGTGATAAAAATACAAAATCCCTGCCTTTAGGGTTACATTCTTCTAGGGGAAGAAAGTTGAGCCTAGACACAAATAAGCAGACAGCGAGGGGTCAGTTATGCAGAAAATAAAAGGGTGTGGTGACTGGCGGGGATAGGGAGAGTGGTGGGGGAAGAAAGGAACTGGAGGAAACAGGGTGTAGGGGAGAGGAGTCTGTTTGCCATGGGAGTGGTTTTAGGGAAGAGATGCTTGCTTGATTTGATTTACTTTTTCCTCATCATTCTGTCTGCTGAGTGGAGTGTGGACTAGGGCACAGTTCAGAAGTGGGTGGAAAAGTCAAGCTGAGAGACACTGTGACTTGGATCAAGGTTACTCTATGGCACTTAGAAGTGTTCAGGGTTGGGTGCATTCTGGAGAAGAATAAACAGGAATTAACAGGACTTGAGGATGCATTGGGTATGAGATCAAGAATGGCCACTAGATCTGTGGTCTAAGAAATGGGTTTATGGTGATGGTGCTCACGGAGAGGGAAGACATGGGAAGGGGTGGTTTGGACTGGCTCTTCTGAGGACTGGGTTGTGATGGGGTAACATACAATGGATAGATGACTGATGGTCCTGTAAGTCTCCTTTGTAAGTATTGTTGCAAAGAAATCGTTATCTGATGGAATTTTAGCCGTTATGACAGTGAAATAAAAAATACAGCATAGAGCTGGATACAGATTTTGGAGACAGGCTGGGCATAATGTTAGAGATAAGTCACACTTACTACACACATCAGCCTTACCATACTTTTCCAGTTGTTTTCACTTATTCCACTTCAAACACCACGAATTATCAAACATTTCCATTTGATTTCTAAATAGCTGGTCCTTTATTGCTGTCAGGTGGAGCAAAGGTGACAGTGGCCGTTTTATCTTGATGGCTTATTTTGCAATTCAGTCCTTGGTAAGTAAGTGGGAGGCTGCCTGTGCAAGTGGGATGCCTATCAAGTGAGAAGAAAAACGTGGACCACCTAAATGGGGTGGACAAGTATGTGCATACATGTACTTGCTTAATGTTCCTGAAGTGCTGTCAAGATGAAGCTTTATGCTTAATATCGTGAGGTTATTCTTGGCCTCATATCCTCTCAAGGGAAACACAGACGCCTAGTTGTAGGGCTCTCTGTTGAACTTCTGTCCCATTTCGTGAAAGGCTCTATCAAAATGCCAGGCAAGAGAGAAATAGGATTGATGGGTGTTTGCCAAAAGTGTGGAGGTAACGTCAGTGATAGAGCCTCTCACTGAAATAATCCACAGCCCAAAAGATGCCTTGCTTGGAATTTTAGCACAAGCTGTGTTGGAGATGTATTATGTGACACAAAATAAGTCATAAGCTCTCTGTTCCTCAGTTTGTTTATCTGTAAAATGGAGACAGTAACCCTCACCTACTCCATAGGAATTTATTTTTAAGACTGACTAATAAAAAGGAACTCAGGTATTTCAAGTACTCAAGAGAGCTTAAAGTCAAACAACTTTTATTGCTGCAAGAACAAGGTTTATAATCTTCTTTAAACATTAATTTTTCATAGGAATTCTGCTTTGTCTTTTACTTGAAAAGTTATATAGGATTTCCCAGTTTCATTAGGGCAAGAAGATCCTTGAAGATTCCCATAGTTAAAGGAATTGCTGGCCAAAATACAGACAACTGGTTTCTGCAACAGTTCTTTAAAAAGTACTGCTGTTCGCCACCAAAATTCTTTCAATCACTGAAGACCTATGGAAGATATAATGGATTTTCTTTTATTCTGAACATCTAATGAGACTCATTGTCATTTTCAGATTTATGGCCTTTTTTAACATCATGCACAGAATGCAAAAGTTTTTATTAGCGGATGATTGCTAACTGACCCGTGTGTTAATTGAGAGTGACCCACTTGTTAATTGAGACTTGCCAACCTAAGAGGGATCATTCCTACAACGAGTATTTAGATGAACATCATCTACAGAGGCCAATATTGAATAAACTGAAAGAATAAGAGTAGGAAGCTCAAAAAGCTGAGCAATTACACTTTGTTTTCTCCTGTGCCTAAATCCATCCCTATTCTCAAGATATCCAAGATATCCAAGAGAGAGGCATTGTTTCCCCTAGACCCTAGCCAGGTATTAAGATCAAACAGTACCTAAATAGCATAACTGGATAAGCTTTCTCCTATCTATGGTTTGTAATTAACTGCCTGATGCCCTACTCAGTAACTCCTCCATTGCCAAGGTTTTAGGAGACTACTTAAGACAGAGCTGCCAACACAGCTCCACCCTAGATGTTGAGATCCATTCCCCAATGTGAGCTCAGAGGAATAGCATAAACTCACCAGCCACTCAATCATCATTAACCTACTCTTGTTAGAACTTCCCACCCCAGTTCCAGCAACTGTACTTTTGCCTTCTTTATTGTGAAAAAGACTTGGGCCCTTAGAGGTATCTTGAAGCAGCATAACACACTGCTTAGAATGTAGGCTTTTTATCAGACTGTCCTGGTTAGAGTCGCAGCTCCAACAGTTATTAGTTCTGTGAACTCAGGAAAGGCATTTAACCTCTCTGAAGTTCAGTGTTTTCAAATGTAGGGTGGTCATAAGGAACACCCTTCACTTCTGGAAGAATTAGAAATACTACATGGAAAGCAGCTAGCAGACCTTTGGCTCATGGTTAAATGCTAATCACTATTCTGGTTCCTGCAGACTTGGTTTTCATTTCCTGAGTCCTTCCCTTTAATCCCAGATTTTGAGCCCCTGTAACAATTGCTAGATTTTCCTAGCACCAACAATCTTGTCTCTCATCCTCCTGTTACGGGATATGCTTGATTTCATTTACTGTTCCATTCTACTGAAAAGAGACTTTTTGAATGACAAGATGAGCATGAAAAGAAAAAGTCGGGGCATCAGAATAGCTAGGCGCTCGAGGGCATGGTAAGTTGTCTTGGAATGTCCAATACGTAGACAGTGCAAAGGAATCAGGACAGACAGGCGAACTTCTGAGGTTGGCTTAAGTATTACCTGCTCTGAGTCATTTGCACCATCCACTCTCTGGAGGGTGCAGGAGAGCGTGCTCTGCCACTGACTCTGTAGGTGACTTTGTGGCGATGAGAAAGAATGTTACACATATACCACATTTGTGAAGCAATGAGAATACAGCACTTCCACGGAGTAGAGTCAGTGTCATAACATTCCGGAAATAACATGAATTTGTATTATTAGCGTGTGATAATGACAATATGGCATGAGATACCAAATGTCATTAGAAACGTCAGAAGTCGAATGAGGAGAAAACCTCCAGTATTCTTCAGTATAAAAATAGCCTACATCCCTCTACAAAATGCAACCCATCTTTATGTCTAGATGACAGTAAAGTCTAATAAAGACGTTTTGTTATTGTGGAAACTCTAATGGAACAATGCTTTATTCGGGATAGGACATAATGAGAAATTCATTTCCAACCTCAAACTGGGTCCTCCAATTTTGATATAAATTCATTACAGAAAAGTGCAGCCATTCATTAACTTCCAGAAACTTTATGCTTATTAAGTATTTAATGAGTTTAACCTTTATGTTAAATATAAAATAAGAAACTCCGTAACTTCCAAACCTGCAAAACGTTTAATCCATAGTTATTTTAATCCGTTTGATGGCAGTTATTATCTACAGACTTCAGAGCTTTAATTTGTGGAAATTTTGTGCTTTAGCTTTGGGTTGTTTACCTCATACCAACTGGTTTTATCATTCGACTTCTACTGCCGTCAATTCGATGAGATTATTTCATTTCCAAAGACTGTTTTTACACAGGCTGTGTAACTGCTCAGTGAAATATAATCCAGCTCAGCCCCTTCTGCATCCAATAAAATCGTCAGTCAGTGTTGGGGGAGCAATCATTGAAATGATGAAATAGCAATAGCGCTGAAAATAAGCAATGGAAAATTCTGCAAAAGCTAAAATTATACCACCGGGACTTCCTTGAACACCACAGCCTTTCTCTGGCCCAAAATCAGTCCTCCCCAAGAATTGAGAACCTGTCTTTACAAAGGAAACTGTTCTCAGACGGTAAAATCACCTTCCAGGGGAGGATTCTCCTTTATCTGACCATGTCTCATATTTATAAGGTGGTCTCCACTTATCCCTTTCACGTTATCAAGTGTTTGCTCTTGCTTGGAGGCCATAGTGCTGTCAGAGATATTTGGTTCAATGGGTTATTGATGATGAACCCACAAGGTCCAGGCATTAGTGCCTGCTTGGTCATAGGCCACACTTAAAATGTTTAGACCGATACAAACATAGGCATTAGAATAAATACATAAGAAAGGATGTATTTTAAATGTCTAAAATATTTTTGCTTCCTCTAAGAAAACAAGTCTACAGCCGATCTGGGAAGGCTAGAAAGGTTATCATTTGCTGGATTGGGAAAAAGCATAAAAGAAATCAATGATAAGTTAGACTCTTCTAGAGCTCTCTCTTCAGTCCCAAAGACCATTAATTTGCCTTGATTAGGGAGAGTAAATTGAAGGGGGACTGATTATATAATGAGAAAGGCTAAAATAATAATTCTGAACGTGAAAGTTAAAAGCAAGAGCAATGTCGGGAATGTTTTGAAGAATTAATCAAGTGGTCTGAGGACTGACCAAAGCAAAGGAAGGCAGTTTTCTTTCTTTCTTTATTTTATTTATTTTTTTTAATAATTCATGCAATAGAACGAACCAGAAAATCTTACTTGTTCTAAAGTTTAAGGACCATCACCACCACTACCCACCAGGGTGTTTGCATTTAAACTCCTATCTGAACTGTCTCACTTTCATCCTGCTATTTATTTTTGCGTGTGTCAGTGTTAAAAAAAAAAAAAAGAAAAGAAAAGAAAGGGTGCCGGCCAGGTGGCGTAACCGTTAAGTTCACGCACTTTGCTTCAGCGTCCCAGGGTTTACCGGTTCCAATCCTGGGCACGGACCTACACAGTGCTCATCAAGCCATGCTGTGGCAGGCATCCCACATACAAAATAGAAGAAGATGGGCACAGATGTTAGCTCAGGCCCAATCTCCCTCAGCAAAAAGAGGAGGATTGGTGGCAGATGTTAGCTCAGGGTCAATCTTCCTCAAAAAAATAATTGCCTTATAGGTAATGGAGCCAAGATAGAGTCTTCATCCTCTGGTACATTTGATGTCAAAGCTGACATTAGTAACCACCACACACACCTGTACTGCACCTATAGCACTTTGCACCTAGGGGGTGCCAGATGGGGAACAAAAGGCAAAATCTTTGCCCTCCTAAAGTTTATAGTCTAACATGCAACACACACATGTGCTCAAGCAGGATTAATTATAATGTCTTGGAGAAAGCATTGACTTTTTTTCGCCAGGCACTCTTTAAGAGATTCATGAGAATCCTCTTCAATTTCTCAACACTGCTATGCAGTGAATGTTTAGCCCCATTTTACAGATGAGGAAACTGAGGCTGAGAGAGGTGAAGCAAATTACCAAACTTTCTGTAGTTACTAATCCTTAGAGTCTTGATTCAGTCCAGGGTCCTAGTCCCTGTGGTCAAGTTTAAAAAAAAAAAAAAAATCAAATGCTATGGGAATCCAAAGGGAGAAGCCTGTAACGTTGAAAGCCTGATTATGTTAAATCCTTAGAAGTGCCTTTGATCAATCTTCCTGCCAGCCCCAGTGTTCTAGAAGAACAGCGTAGTGCATGACTTTGGAGGCAGTGTGATGTAATCAAAATGGGAAGGGAACAGGAGGCAGAGGTCCAGGTCTGAGACTCCTCCCTTCTTCCAGGTGAACTTGGAGGCCTGGTAACTGAAGAGAACATCTTGGCTCTTGCTTCTGTGTCCTGCTTGCTGTCACTAGAAAGAACACTGTTATCTAGAGCACAACTTCAAAATTATTGGAATCTCTTTTCTTTTCCTTGTAGACCCTTTCTGTGAACTCCAGAACCTGTTTATCTGAATGACTATAAATGGCTTTAAAAAAAAAATTTTAATCAATTTATTTAAACTAAAAAACACGCACACACACACCCCCCCAAAAACAGTTCACCCATTTCTCCCATCCCCCACTGCCTGCCTCTTACAACTACCACTCTGTTCTCTGTATCTATGAGCTTGGTTTCTTTCATTTGTTTTAGATTCCACATATAAGAGAGCTCGTACAGTATTTTTCTTTCTCGTCCTGTTATATAACCTGTTTGTGGTCAAGCAGTTCAGCATTAGGTATCAAATATAAAATATTTTCCCTAGCTTAATGGGTCTTGGTGTTTTTGAATATATATTTTTTAAAACTATTAAAATGGCTGCCCAGAGAAGAAACAAAATAACATAGTTCGCAAGTGTGGGTGGTCTTTTGAAATTATCATTTGTCTTGGCATAAAAAGAAGTGGTCTCTGTTTCTTGCTCTCTATGTATGCGTAGATGCTGGATGTGAGTGAACTTTTCTCGGCTTCAGTTTCTCCAGCTATTACGGGGAACCTGCCTTGGCTTGGATGTAATATATCCCACCAAGTTACTGTGCAGGAACTAACCAAACAAGATAGGAAACCAAAACTTCCTATGTGAGGGTTGTTTCTTTTAGGGGCGATAATGACTCTTTCAGACCAATAGGGTACCACTTAGTAAATTATAGCTCTGTCAACTACTACTTTCTCCACTTGCCTCTTCTGAAAAAAATATAAGCATCATGGCAAGTCTGTGAGGAACAACTTAACCACTTAAGGAATTCAGTCGTATATCTTTGCAGTGCACTGAGTTCCTTAAAAGGATGTTAGTATATATGTTTATACTCATTAGAAATTCAAGGAGATAAGCAGCATGTAAAAAGAGAAAAGTAGCCTTTTTCTAAGACTGATTAGTTGAGTTTTATTCTATATACAGGACCTGGAGTATTTCTGAAATGAAGGAAAAAAAATGCTAGTTAGATCAAGCCAATTGGCTCAATGATTGTGACTTTATCAATTCCATAGATCATACAGCACAGGAAGCTGAATTAAGTTTATAATACTATAAGCTTTTCACATACTAATAAAGGAAGTTTTTAAAAGGCTCTTAATGTCATTGATGTTGTCCCAAATTCCAGTTGAACTTGTTGTCTTGCCCGCCTTGGTTTTGGGCTTACTGAGGAGAAAAGTTAATCACATTTCCTTTTATATTAGGAAAAATATGTAAATGTCTCGAAAAGCAACCTCAACACCATTTATGTTCGATCTCTGCCAGAAAGAAGCTCTTTTAAAATAGACACAAGTTTTCCACTGAGAAGGAAAGGATGTTTACATCAGCTCATTTCCTGATATTTCACTGATGCTGAGATGTAGGAAGCTATGCATGAAACAAGTCTGAGTCGACGAAGATCAGGGGTTCAGATAATCGAGGGAGAACGGGCTTCTCCCTTTAGGTAAAGACTCGTCGCTGATTATCAGTAATGGGCTTTGAATTGGGGCTTTTTGCTCTTCATACCTGTAGGTCGTTGGCCGCTCATCCTTTCTGAGGCTCTATCCTTACATCCATGCTCTTGGATGCTTGTCCCTAAAGCAACCAACCCTTGGCTTTACTGTCATCTCCTAATACCCAGCCTTCTTACAAACACTCATATTGGCCTTGCCTCTTGACTTTGCCTTTCTTGTTCCATAGACCATTATACTGAGTCTGACTCCAATGTCAACGGACTTCATTTTTTTGTGTAAACTTTGTTGTGAGATCAATTGACATATTATACTTATTCTAGTGAGATATATTGGTTATTTTTTTTAATTGAATGGCCACTAGTGATTTGAACAATGAGTAATTCTGTAAATACAAATAGTTAGTAGATACACAGCATGCAAGTCAGTTAAGCACCAACTCTACCTGGGAACCAGCAGGTATTCTTCATGACTAAGTACCCACATTTCCTTTCTCATAGCTCAGCATCTCTCTAATTACAATTATATTTCATGTCCATCTTATCAGGGTTCTTGGAAGAAAACACTATATATAAATTAATGTAATCAGATGGGCTACCAACATTTTCTTTCTTTCTTTTTTTTTTTTTTTTTGAGGAAGATTAGCCCTGAGCTAACTACTACTCCCAATCCTCCTCTTTTTGCTGAGGAAGACTGGCCCCAAGCTAACATCCATGCCTATCTTCCTCTACTTTATATGTGGGACACCTACCACAGCATGGCTTGCCAAGCAGTGCCATGTCTGCACCCAGAATCTGAACTTGCAAACCCAGGGCCGCTGAGAAGCAGAATGTGCAAACTTAACCACTGCACCACCGGACCGGACCCCCAACATTTTCTTATAGTTTAGAATTCTGTGATCTAAGCATGCAACCAGTGCTTCCTTCCAAATTCTGTGAAGTTACATAACTCAACATAAGGCTTTAGAAATAAAATTAGACCTAATATATTATACCCATGGGTCATCAGCTTAGAATTAAATAAACATATTTACATATTAATCATTTTTGACAAAATATCTCATAATTAATTACAAGGATATTTTTAAAATTTGGACAAGATTGTAGGTTTTCCCAAATGATTAGATTTTTTATTTTTATTTCAAAGGAGACACATTGCTGTGGTAATTGTGTGCACAATTGACATGTTGACTTTGTTTTCTTGTTATTCGGTCATTGTGTACTTGAGGTTGATAAAGGCAATTATATCCCACTAACATTTATCAGTCAATACATATGGCAACTGTTCCAACTTCGTGTGAAGCAATGATTAGATTTACAACCCTACACCCTTTGATTGCTATGTGTAATTCTCCTGAAATTACTTTTAACCTTATAGGCCTCTGAGTTTGAAAAATATTTCCCAATGCATATGTTTGCTGTTCTGACAAGCATTTTAAATGTAACACATGGTTTTATTTAGTTAATCCACTCATGAACGCTGAAAAAAGAAATCAGACCTTTTAAAACTTAACCTGTTTTCTTATTCTCATTATTTTAATGCCAGTAAAAAAGCACATTCATTTTTGTAAGTAAAGAGATATGAGGAATATTGGATCTGTAGCCATATTGTGGTTAGCTTGTGTTAAAAATATTCTAGTCTTGATAAAATATAGCGTTTTATAAAGGCATATTGAATTATTACTTTATCTTTCTCTTTAATTTAGGAATTGAGTTTCATTCTGAAAAAGAAAACATTCACGTTATGCTTAATAGTCCCTCTGCATGCATACAAAAATATGCATATACACATATATATGTAAATATATTAAGAATTGACCAATTGGAAATAGAAATGTGCTTTAGAGAAATTATCAGAATATGATTGAAAGATATATGTTCATACATGTTACATACATAATTATGCATATTCCAACATATATAGGAATTTTTAGTTTAAAAATAATTATCAACTTATGTGTTATAAAAAGTGTTGTAGGTTAAAATAATCAAAATCTGACTTTTCAAGGAAAAAACTAGTATGGATTATGTTCCTGAGAAAAGGCCTGATCTTCAACTCTACATTGAAACATTCTCTCTCTTATTTTCTGGTGCCTGTAGTAGAATAAATAATATTGTATTTTATATAGCTCAATATTATATTATACTTTCTGAAGTTCATATCTTTTTTGTAATTCTTGTTTTATTTTTAACGTAAAATATTAAAAAATTCAAAACAGCAACAAAGCATTTTAGTTCATTAAGCAAATCCCTGTACCTCATGCTAAGAAGTTGTCTTCATCCCAGAAGTCATTCAATTCAATGAACACGGTTAGACCTCATCTGATGGAAACTCTGAGATGCTTTCTAACCATCAGCAGTGACCTCCTCCAGCACTGCTTCCCTTGGCTTGTATGAGACCACTCTCTTCAGTTTCCCTCGAATTTCTCTGCTGCATCTTCTCTAGCCACTTTGCAGAATTGTCTTCCTTTCTATATTCAACCAGCATTCTGTATTAAATGTTTACACTCTCTCAGAAAAATCTTATCCATGTTAGCGGCTACACTTACCATCGATACTTGGATGACTCGAAGGCCTGTCTCCAGCCCTGACCTTTCCTTGGAAGTCAAGCCCCAGGTGTTCAGCTGCACACTTGGACACATCCATTCATATCTCTCTGAAGGTCAATACAGAGCCCACGATCTTCCCCTTCAAATTCTGATATTCTTCCAATTTTCCCTCCCTTGGTGATAGACACCACCATGCTCATAGGTGCACAGCCCAAATATTGGGAGTCATTTTTGATACCATCCCCTCTCTCACTCCCCATATCTAGATACACTTGATTTTACCTCATATATTTCTTAAATCCGTTCACTTCTCCCTATTTCTTGCCACAAATGTGGTCCAAATTCCCCTATATCTTGACTTGTTTATCATCTTAGTTTCCTAACAGGACTCCTCACACCCAATTTTGCTTCTTTCTAGTCCATTCTCTCTGCTGCAGCAAACCATAATTTGGTATTCCCATGCTTAAACTTCTTAATGACTTTCCATATGCTTTGGACCAACATTCATAAACATAATATACAATATTCTGAATAATCTGATCCTGGCCTACCTCACCAGCTTCATTTTAAGCATCTTTCCCATTGGCTCCTGCACTTCATTGCATTGTATTTTCCAAAAATAGCCATGATACTGTCTCTAGACCCATGCTGTTCTAGAACCTTGCCCTTCTCTATCAAGACGTAGAGTCTTCATCTTTCCTTTGGACCTGAGCAGGCTTATGACTGCTGCAAACAACAGATTAAGGCAGAAGTGATGCTGTATGACTTTCAAGGCTAGGTCATTTTAAAGGAAGATAGCTCCGAACTGGCTGCTCATCTGGGGGCACGTGCTTTGGGAAATGAATCACTATGTTGTGAGGAAAGCCAGACCTAGCCCATCCAAAGAGACGTCACAGAAAGGCCTAGATAGAAAGGAACCAAGGCCTGAGGGCAACAAACATATGAATGACAAGTCTTCAGAGTATTCTAGTCTCCAACATGCAGATCTACCAGTTAAGGCCCCAGAGATCATAGAAGAGAGCTGAGCCATCCCTGCTGTGTCCTGTCCAAATTCTTGACCCTTAGAATCTGCGAGCATAACAAGTGGTTGTTTTATGCCGTTAATTGAGTGAGTGATTTGTTAACGTAGCATTAGTTAATCAGAACAATCACCCTAGCCTTTTTCAATCTCATACTCTTAGGACACTGTCTCTTGCTTTAGTGCTTTCCCTCTTCTGGACTTTTCTACACAAATCTTCACTAACCATTCAATAATTAATTTTTCCTTGTCCTTCAGAAGTCGGCTCATGTTTCAGCAAAGAGCAATATAGTTCTGGGGCGTAGGAAGAATGCATTCCCAGAAGACCATGCAGCCTGTACCAAAGGAATGGACGTAAAGAATGGTGGAATTATCTGACTTGTCATGGCCATTAGAGGCACGGAAACTAAAAATTTTACTAAAACTTAAGAAAAAAC
Organism: Equus przewalskii; assembly: GCF_037783145.1. Classification (NCBI taxonomy): domain Eukaryota; kingdom Metazoa; phylum Chordata; class Mammalia; order Perissodactyla; family Equidae; genus Equus; species Equus przewalskii. The sequence goes on along the minus strand of NC_091858.1, from coordinate 26,468,663 downwards.
AAGAGAGAAATGAATCCAAATTTCATAGGCCATGCCCAGGACTATGTGCTGGATAACACTTTTTGGATCATTTTTAGGTTTTTAGTAATTTCTTACCCCCTGTGAAACATTCGTGCTCACTTTAGGTCAGCGTTAGAATAACCACTGCCAGAACAGCTACAGCTGTGGTTCTCCTACCAGCCCGGAGAGTATTCTTAGAAGGTTCAGGGAATATGGAGAAGGTTCATTGGCTTTAGGGAATACTGGGAATAACTGTGAGGAGATATAGGACCACTGTAGTAACTTCTTATGAAGATCCAAATAATCTGTTTTATTTTGGTTGGTGCTTTGTTTCACATCTTTGTCTGCAGCAAGCAGACACCGTTTCTTCTTTCAGCATCAGCATCTCATCAGAGCAGTTTCATCTTACACCTTTATAGTATTTTAGGCATTCCTGCCTCCCGGATAACCCTCCCACCCATTTACTGGTCCTTCATATCAAAATGCGCCTCTTTTCTTCTTGAATGAATGGTGGGCATGCAACGAGACAGATGGACATGTTTGATTCCGAAACTGCATCCAAAGACTTTCCATGTCATCCTTGAGCCCAGGGCTTGGCCTTATACCCCATTGCTGCTCTTACTAAAATGGAGCTTTGGGGGTTTGTTGGGTTTGGGGTTTTTCTTCATTTTTCTTAATTAAGGTATAATTGACATATAACATTATGTTAGTTTCAGGTGTATGACATAATGATTTTATATTTGTATATATTGTGAAAGGATCACCCCAGTAAGTCTGGTTAACATCCATCACCATACATAGTTGCAAAATCTTTTTTTTCTTGTTATGAGTTTTAAGATGTACTTTCTTACCAACTTTCAAATACACAATACAGTATTGTTAACTACAGTCACCATGCTATACATTACATCCCCATGACTTATTTGTCTTATAACCAGAAGTTTGTGCTTTTTTGACTCCTTTTACCCATTTTGCCCACCTCCCACCTCTGGTAACCACAAATCTGTTCTCTGTATCTATGATCTTGTTTTTTGTTTGTTTGTTTTTATTTTTTTTTCTTTGCTGAGGAAGATTGGCCCTGAGCTAACATGTGTGCCAGTCTTCCTCTATTTTGTATGTGAGATGCCACCACAGCATGGCTTGATGAGCAGTATGTAGGTCTGCGCCTGGGATCCGAACCTGCAAACCCCAGACCGCCAAAGTGGAGCACACAAACTTGACCACTATGTCACTAGGCCAGCCCCTGTGGTAGTTCTATTTTTAATTTTTTGAGGAAGCTCTATACTGTTTTCCATCATGGCTGCACTAATTTACATTCCCACCAATAATGCACCAGGATACCCTTTTCTCCACATCCTCACCAACACTTGTTATCTCTCATCTTTTAGATAATAGCCCTTCTAACAGGCATGAGGTGATAGCTCATTGTGGTTTTGATTCGCATTTCCTTGATGATTACTGATGCTGACCATCTTTTCATGTACCTGTTGGCCATCTGTATGACTTCCTTGGAAAAAATGTCTAGTCAGATCTTCTGCCCATTTTTTTTTTTTTTTTTTTTTTAAAGATTTTATTTTTCCTTTTTCTCCCCAAAGCCCCCCAGTACATAGTTGTATATTCTTCGTTGTGGGTCCTTCTAGTTGCGGCATGTGGGACGCTGCCTCAGCGTGGTTTGATGAGCAGTGCCATGTCCGCGCCCAGGATTCGAACCAACGAAACACTGGGCCGCCTGCAGCGGAGCGCGCGAACTTAACCACTCGGCCACGGGGCCAGCCCCTCTTCTGCCCATTTTTAAATTAGCTCTTTTTACTTTTTTCCTATTGAGTTGTATGAGTGCCTTATATAGTTTGAATAATAACCCCTTATCAGATATCTGATTTGCAAATTTTCATTTCTTTTTTGAAATAATGTATAAGGATCCAATTCATGACAGCAGTAATAACACTGATTTTTTTCCCAGGAGATATGCTAGAGTTCATACAATCAACTAAGTGCCCTTCTCCAAACTGGCTCCCTTGGGAGGCCCTTGTCTTAACAGTCCATATTGCTTTTGTTCAATGCATGTTGCAATTGCCATCAGAGAGAAGCTTCCAGTTGCAGAAGAAAATCAGTTTCATTTCTTTGGATTCGTTGAACATGTTTCCTTGTTCTGGTATAATTTTATTTCTCCCTCTCATCCCTTGTTCCCTCTGGCCCACTTTACTCTTGGCCTCCCTTTCTCCTCTGATGCTAAAGTCAGCCATTAAAGGATTCATAGGGACCAGTCTAGAACTGAGAGAAACTCCTCTGGGAAGAAAAGCTATGAAGCTCAGGGAGCATCTGTTGGATCAGCATCTAAGAATGACATAGAAACAAGTAACTGAGGACTCTGAATTTGACCAGTATAAGTCAAATTTTGTCTAATTGTATATATATATTTATTTTTTTATTTTTTTATTTTTTTTTTTGCTGAGGAAGCTAGCATTCATACCAATCTTCCTCTACGTTTTAGTATGTGGGCCACCAGCACAGCATGGCTGCTAACGGAGTGGTGTAGATACACACCCAGGAACCAAACCCAGGCCACCAAAGCGGAGCATGTTGAATTTAACCCCTAGGCCACTGGGGCTGGCTGATAAAATTATATTTTCATTTTAATGAAAGCCCTAACCTTTCTCTGTGAGCAAAATATTCTTATCTATCATTTTGAAAAACGTAGTTACCCTAAAATTAGTAAAATTGTGAGCTAATATGCTAACACACTAGACAGTTACCTACCCTTAACCTCCTGCTCTGTTAACTACAGCAGGGTCAGCAAGTACGTGGCAAACATTCTTGACCTATGGAGACATCACTAATCAACCTTGAAGCACTTTCCCACAAAGCCTAGCCTAGACGTCACTGTCCTCACCATAGCCATCAGGCACCATCAGTCAGTCTAAACTGGCTCAGAAAATGGCATTTATTTGCTATTTTGGAAGTCGAGGTCCAGAAATTAATTATGAAAATTGAGGTTTTTATAAGGAAAAGAGGATGCTAGCAGCAAAGACCTTAGAGGTGACAATAGGGCCCCTCCTACAGTTTGCTCACAGCAGCACATTAGACTAAATTACATTTATTAAATGAGCTAATTGTCACGTTGGAAGACAGGAGCAAGCGGATCCTGAGATGAGAAACAAAACAAATAGGTTGTCGCAGCACGGATGGGGCACTGGGGAGGTGTTCAGCCTCACTAAACCCCAGGCAGCCGGTCCTAATGAGGTGCACCGGGAGCAGGAGTCTTCACAGAATCTCTGAGCTCCAGAGAGCAGGTCCTGGAACCAAAGACCCATCTCCAAGGGGTCAACCTCTCCAACTGACACGCAGAGAGATTAACAAAATGTTTAATTAATGGTAAAGTTCATCAAGCCAAACAAGCCAATCCCGGGTGTATTTGCTGTAAAAGAAAAGTCCAGTATTAGTGGAAGTATGCTTACAAATAATCAAAATGAGACTTAGGATTTTAAACTAAGGGACACCGGACATATCCCATTTTTAAAAGGGAGTTTAAGGGAATTAATTCCACTCTACTTTTTCTTTCTACTTTGTCACTACAACCAGTGTTCAGGGCAAACTTTACAGTGTTAGCTGATGCCGGGAGCTGTCTGGGTGCTTGTGTGTGAACCCAGGGCTCCTCTGGGACCACTCCAGCTGCCCCCACCCTCCTGCAAGGGCTGTTCACTTGTCAACAATGACTGAGGACTGAACCCTGCATAATGGCAGCCAGGTGGTCTTCTAGTCCTTGAATCCCCTTCCCTCTTGTTAGGATGTTAATAGCAGGGGAAAAAAGAAAAGTCACACTTAAAAATAGCACCCTGAACATCTTTGTTTTTCTCCATTTGGGCTTTCTACTAGATTTCATAAAATGGCAGTTATCACCAAACACAGTCATTTCTTGTGCAGGTGTTCAAAAACCCCAGGAATCTCGTTGTTTTACATTTTTTAAATCATAATTTTAAGGTAACCATTTTAATCGTATTTTGTCTCTAGTATATTAGAGAAAACCTTTGTTATCTTAAAAACATAGAGTTCACTCTCCAAAAATCTTGGATATTCTTAGGTTTGTATCAATGAACAGTTTCACAAATCAGTTCGTCCTCATTGATGATTTTGGGAACCTGATATTTTCAGCCACTTAAAATGCCTCTCTGATGACTCAATTTAATGTGGGGTGTCTTTTTTTCTCCTATTTTGGAAACATTTATCCTTTAATGTGGTATTATATGGATGACTGAGATAAATAAAGTACTGTTCAGAAATGTGCTATAGAAAGCAAAATATTATTATATCCATTTTTCTATTTTTTTCCCTATTACCTGGAATTTCTCAAGATTTTGGTGCTACAGCCTAGGTACTTGAGGTTATCTGATCAAGTCAAACTTTTTGCCCTATTTACAGAAATGTGCTTAATTCTAAGTTGTCTCCCAGGAACACAACATTTGCTTTCACTTCCTTGTTAGCATGGCATGATTTTGTTTTCAGATTTTTACTTAACACCGTATTTATAAAGGCGAGTTTCACAGCTGCTCTATACTCATCCCCGTTGATGTCTGCCAAGAAGGTCTTGAGCCTGGTCTTTGTGGTTTATGGGAAAACCCTTGGCTTCAGGGGTCTTTTGAGAGCAGAGCAATCACAAGATTGAGGCGTAACCAGAATGTGATAAGATCCACCGGTCAAGCTTATATCTCTAATATTCTCCACAGACAACTTCTATTTGCTTAACAGAGCACTAGAAATATATGATTGGGTGCAAAGTATACCCACAATATTGTTAAATAATAACATCCTAAACTGAAAGTTATTTCTTTGCCAGTGAACATAGGGCATGAGCATATAAAAATTGGATGCTTTCTTTCATTTTTTAAATTATCTTGAAATTTGTTACTAGTGTTCATTTTAAAGCATTTCTCCAGCATTGATTGATTTTACGTAAAAAAAATTATAATCATTTTTATTGTTGATATATAAATTAACCTACAGTTCAAAAGAACTTAAAATATAAACCTAGCATTTGTAATTTGTGCCATTTCATATTTTTCCTAGATTTTATCAAGAATTTTCCTACCAAAAGTCATAAAATCCTCCAAATTTCCCCTCCTCGTTTGCCTTATAATTAATACATATTTCAAACATAGACAAGATGATATGCAAATGCAGGCGTTTTGTGGATTTTAGATATAGGCCACCAAGCAAGTATCAGATTTAACTGTCTTTAGCCAATTTCCCTGGGGGCTGGTCCTGCCCCACCCCCACCCCACGCCCCTCCACCCTCACACCCCCTCTGGCCAGTGTTCTCTGTTGCCATCCTCGTCCAGTCCCGTCACGTCCCAGCTGTGGCTGTCACTGCTGATTAAGCTCTGCTTCACCCTGTCCTGCCAAAATACAGGTATGAGCAAAGCAAGAAATTTGGTGGGTTATAAACATGAATTGGTTGAGAGGTTTGTTTGTTTGGGGTTTTCTTGGGTTTTTTTGTTTGTTGTTTGTTTTGCTGAGGAAGATTCACCCTGAGGTAACATCTGTTGCCAATCCTCTTTTTGCTTGAAGAAGCAAAGTTGTATTTTATATGTGGGTCACAGCCACAGCATGGCCGCCAACAAGTGGTGTAGGTCTGAGACCAAGAGACTGAACCTGGCCAGAGGTTTGTTTGTTTTGATCTCACTAGTGAAAAGTAGCTTGCTGGTGTATATACTAAAATAGACTTTTTCCTAGGCTGAATTTTACGTCTTAATTAAGATGAATGCTGTAGAGGTAACACTGTTTATACTTGTATGCAACATTTAGCCTGGTCTGTTTTGACAGGAGAATATGACTTCTGAGAATCATGTCTTCACTCTAAACTCTTCATTAATAATTTCATTTGTGCCAACATTATAAAATCAGATACACACACACAACTTATTTAGATAAGAACCTAAGAAATGTAGTTGCATACAGTAAAATGATGCAGGTTTTTTAAGGAATTTTTCTTCTAGTTATTACATGCTTTGCATGAGGACCACATGAAGACAGTGACAGAATCCTGTAAATTGTCATAGTATTAACTTGCATAACAGACTTATATCAGCACCCCAAGCGGAACTTCTTAGGAGCTCATGAACATTTTCAGAAAGATTGACTAAGATGATTTTCTCTCACTCTTTTACAAACTAAGGCATGCTTTGTGATTTATTTGTGATGTCTTTAGAGGAAGAGAAAAACAGAACAAAGGTCTTAAAGCTTCTGAGCAAAGTAAGGAGCTTATGATATTATATCAGATGATAATGCACACTGCAAGAAATTTATGGTGAGGCAGGAAAGAGTGTTGTATATTTCCCTAGAGCTGGAAATGATGTGAATATTTGGAGTCAGGGAACATCTAATTCTGAAGGAGTAGTTATTTGGTGTGTACACCCAGCTAAATTATTGTTTCTTTCTCTTCTAGTCGGGGATGATTCTTTTGGTTTTCAATATTAATTAATTTACGCAGTATGAGATTGACTTACTCACTTCTCCTGGTCACCTTGTAAATTGATGCAAAGAGAATCTTGAGCCTTCCCATCCTCTACAATCGTCTATCCTGATTCGCCAATCCCGCAGTCGCACAAACTTGTAGTGTTTCTTTTTTCTCAACTATTTGTTTAATTCAGAGATGTGAGCTGAATGGAAAAAAAAGAATTGGCTGAGTTGTAATTATTTGGAACGTTTGAAATGATTTGAATGGATCGGGATTTTTTGCTTCAGAGAGCCTTTGTCTTGCAGTCTTCGTAGGAGCTGGGAAAGCCCACATGCTAATCCCAAACTCTGACATTCTTTGATGAGTTACTCCAGTTCGCTGCATCGCTCTGACCTTTATAGAATGAGGATAGTAATATTTATCTAGCTTAGCTGAAATCTTCCGTTGTATTTTTCAGAATACTTCACATTGATAAAGTGACATCCCCTTCAAGACTCTTTATAGGCTTTATGAATAAGATCCATTGAACAGTTTGGCGTTTCCTATTGCACGGGTGAATAAACCAAAAAACAGAGAAATCACATTTTACCACAGAGTTTGAGATATGATAATAGCTAACATTTGCTAAGCAATCCCCTAGTACCAGCTATTGTGCATGATCTCATTTAACTCCACAGCAATCCTGTCAGGATTTTACACCTATTTTCATTGTAAAAGACAAAGAAAGTTTCCCAGGATGGCCCAATGAGTAAGTGGCAGTGTCCAGACCATGGTACAAACATCTACGCTCTCCCAGGATGACAGAGAACAAATCCTGAAACCCTGTCAAAGCCGGATCTCAGGGAGGTCTGCCTGAAACCAGCTCATGGAACTGCCTAATTTGGATTCAGTTGTCCCTTTGCCTGAGCCGATGACCTCGCTAATGACAATAATAATATTTCCCTTTGCGTGTTTCAAACTATGCTCACGATGTAATCCCTTTCATGGATATTTGGTGTTCCTTTGGCTACACAGCATCCTGTTGTGGTACTGGTAGCAACCGCACCCCTAATTTGGAGGTCTGCCCTCCCTCTCTCCAAATTCGGGTGGAACTGAATGTAAAAATAGCAAATCCCCTCTAAGGCATGCTCGCCCTATCCTGCTAGCACATGTGAACAGGGTCTTTGGTTCCAGTGCCTCTAGCAAAAGCTCCCTCTTGTCCTCTGCTTCTTGTGTTCTGCAAGAGGAATTAGAGAGATGCTGTGGACTAGCTACAGGTCATCACGTGGACATTTCTCCCTTTGCTGTACATACAGTGTTTTCACTTCACTATTTTTTTCTTTGGGTTTTTTTTTGTGTGAGGAAGATTGGCCCTGAGCTAAGATCTGTTGCCAATCTTCCTCTTTTTGCTTGAGGGAGATTGTCACTGGGCCAACATCTGTGCCCATCTTCCTTTATTTTACATGGGATGCCGCCACAGCACGGTTTGAGGAGTGGTGCTAGGTCCGCACCTGGGATCTGAACCTGCGAACCCCAGGCTGCCAAAGCAGAGTGTGCAAACTTAACCACTATGCCACCAGGTCGGCCCCTTCACTAAGTTTCCACACCCCCAATTCAACTGCTTAGACCAGTTCCCACAATGCTTTTCACTGAAACATCTCGCTTGCATGTACCACTTCTGTTGTGAAAGGATAAAAACAATGTAAGACAAAAATTAAACAGACTAGACATTGTACCTCCAAACCAAAATTGACCTTAGTCTTGACCTCATTTCTCTTGGAAATATTATAGTAGAAAGAGGACTTTGGGGGCCAGCCGGCTAGTGCAGTGGTTAATGGTGGTGCATGGGCCACTCTGCTTCAGCGGCCCATGGTTCACTGGTTCAGAGCCCAGGTGAGGACCTGTGCAGGGCTTGTCAAGCCATGCTTTAGCAGGCCTCCCACATATAAAGTAGAGGAAAATGGGCATGGATGTTAGCTCAGGGCCAATCTTCCTCAGCAAAAAAAAAGAGGAGCATTGGTGGCAGATGTTGGCTCAGGGCTAATCTTCCTCCAAAAAGATAAAAGAAAAAAGACTTAGTTGAGTTTTTCTACTTTGTGGCATAAGACTCAGTGGCCTGACGGGAGCTAACAAACTGAGCGGTTTTTATCATTGCACAGAGCCACGAATCCCTAACCAGCTCCATGAGAGAAGTATCCATACCTTCCACTTGCCATGAAACTTGTGTTTCATGAAGCTTCGGGAATATCTTAAACATATTTATTGTGCTTTAAAAGTGATCGTTCAAAGTGATGAGTTGAGTTGAATCATGTCACTTCCCAACTTAAAAATTCTCCAGTGGGTTTCCATCTCTCCCAGGATAACAAACATAAGTAGTGTTCACAGTGGATCTCAAGCCTATGAGATCAGGCTTCTACCCAGGAATCCAGCCTCACCAGGCACCATATCCTCCTTGCCAGTCAGTCCTGCCAGTTCTCGGCCACACCAGCAGCCTCCTGTTCCAACGCCTTACACGTGCTTTTCTCTTCCTCTTCGCTTCCCACTTCACCAAAGTACTTCTTGTTATTTGTCATATCTCATTCAAACTTCTCCAGGAAATCCTGGAAACACACGCAAAATTAGAACAGACCTCTGTTATACCCTTCCATAGGACATCATTCTTTTCCATGAAAGAGCCTATCAAAATTTGTAATTATGATGTATTTACCCATCGATTTCATGGTCTTCTAGACTTCTTACTCTATGAGGGCGAGATTGGAGGTTGCCTTGTAAACAAATGTGTCCCCCTCACTTAGGAATATTCTGACAGATGATAAGTGAACAATGAATATTTAGCAAATGAATAAATTTAAGCAGGAAAATGTAATATCAAAGTGTTAAAAGTGGCCAATCTCTTACTTTCTCCCTTAAATGTTTATGTATTGAAAAGAACATGTACCATCTTTCTAACCAGAAAAAAATTTCCAAAAGAGCCATTTACTGAAGTGCTAAAAATTTAACTCTACAGAAAAATAAACATAGTCTAAAAAAATGTTCAGGCTAACAAATTTATATTTTAATAAATATGAGTAAATGTAAATGTGAATAAAATTCCTACCATGGTTTTCCTAATTCATTTTTTCCTTTGTATTTCAAAGCCTAGCTTTTTCGCAAAGCATTCTAGAGAAGGAAAAAAATTCTGTCACTTTCTAGCCATTTCTTAAATATCAAACATCATCATGAAATGTCAAAATTTGGGTTCTAAGTTTGAATCAGAAAATAATCTTAAACATACTCTAAACATGTGTAATGGTAATAATAATCTTTACTCAAACCAGTTGAAAATTTTTAATAGCATTTCTAGCCCAAAGTGGATAATGGCTGAGGGGGAAAAACTCTTCCAGCTTATTTTTTTTCAAATACAACAGCTTACCCTAAGCAGACGCATTTTTCACAGTGCTGTCAACAGTAGGACTAATTGCTTTTCATGTAAATTAGGAATATGTACCCTTGTTTAAACAGTAATCTAGGTCAAAATGAGCGGATGGCTTATTTGTTTTAGCTTATTTGAAGCTTTGAAATGGCACTGAAACCATGGCATGAAAGTTCTTCTTGACTTCTATTTATTTAAGTAAGAAAACGTTCCTTTTTTAAACTTTTTTCCCCCAATTTCCACTTACCAATAACAATGATCCACTCGACACATCACGGAGGTATTTAAAGACACCGAACAGCTTTGTGATTTTTCAAAACTTGGGATTTCTGGTTGCTGCTATTTATTTTTAAGTATTTTATATTTGTTAAGCTTGATGAATCTGAGAATATGGGGAGAGGGTAAATATTGACTCGAGACCATTTGCTTTGAAATTTGCCTCCGTAGAATTATGATAGCTTTTTCCTCCCCTCCTGGATACAGACACATTTGGTTTTTTTATCAAAAAAGAGATAGAACTACCCTGATGATCAGACAAATTTTGAACATAGATTATATCGTGGGGAGGGAGGTCTGACTGACCCCTTCTGGTTTATGGCAACAGTGAGTTTAAGTGTGTGCGACCGATCGTTGGCCCCCTGCGCATGGAAAATTGTATCTCAGCAGGTTCCACCTCGAATCTGGTGGAAAGGCTTGTGCATTTGTTTGTGTGTTTGTTTTAAACATTTCGTGATGGGGGAGTATTTTGTGGACAATAAGCCACAAAGGAAGCTTATTTTTAAAGATCAAAGAAATGAGTTTCTCATTTATGTAATTTGTGGTAGTATAAGAGAGCATCTGTACCAGTATCCATCGTAATTGTGATCCCTTTGTTGTCGTACTCTCGTGAATATGATGTATTGATACTAAAATAATTTAGAAGAATTCCAGGCCCCGTGGAGGTCATGGAGCTTCATGAGTCTAAAATATAGGCACTTTCCATAGAGGGGCTAGTTCTTTACTGCTAATGCACTGTCAAGTTATTTTATTCCATTGTAAGAGAACATTACAATAATGTACTCGTGATCATACATTTCATTTTTAAATGTGTTGTTAATAATAAATAAAAATATTAAATGCAAAGTACAGATTTGGGAGAAAAGCAGCATTCAAAAGCTTAACTATTGGTCAGAAAGAAAATGCAAAGTCAGGATTCTAAGAGAAATCTTTTTCCTTAAGAGGCTAAAATACTTCTTTACAAAAATAAGTAAATAAATAAGACAGACATTGTATTTTGTACTTGTTTTGCTTACAAAAAGGTGAATTTTTTTGTTTATACTGAAAACATCTATCTAGCAAAAGTTCAATAATGGGGGTGGAGGAGAGGACGGTAAAGCTAAAACACTGTAGCAACTTAGGTAATTATGAAAGTATTTAAGTATGAAAGTAAGTATATTGCATGAAAGTATGCAATATTTGCTGCCTGTTGTGTGAGTGGGATAGATCTTGACGGTTGTTTGTTGTACATATTTATGTACTATATTTGCCCCTTATCTGTGAGGAATATGGTCCAAGACCCCCAGTGGATGCCTGAAACCATGGATAGAGCTGAATCCTACATACACTATGTTTTTTCCTATACACACACACCCATGATAAGGTTCAATTTATAAATTAGGCACAGGAAGAGATTCACAACCATAACTAAAAATAAAATAGAACAATTATAACACTAGACTGTCATAAAAGTTACCATAGGTTTTAGCAACCTCAGCAGAGGATTTTTTTCTTTCCTCATTGAGTTGAGAACTTTCACCTTTTTACTTAAAAGAAGCTCTTCACAGCTTCTCTTCAGGGTATCCGAATTGCCAGCATCGCTACTCTTGCGCTTTGAGGCCATTGTTAAGTGAAATAAAGGTCACTTGAACACAAGCACTGTGATACCGCCACAGTCAATCTGACTATCAAGAGGGCTACTAAGTGACAAAGGGGCGGGAGCATATACAGTGTGGATCTGCTGGACAAAGGGATGATTCACGACCCGGGGGGGATGGAGTAGGCTGGGGGGGGAGATTCCAATATGCTACTCAGAATGGCACGCAATTTAAAACTTGTGATTTGTTTATTTCTGGAATTTTCCATTTAATTTTTTCTGACTGTGGTTGACTGCAAGTAACTGGTACCATGGAAAGAGACAAGGGGGGAACTTAGACAAGGGGGGAAACTACTGTATATAGTTTTATCTATGCTCTGCCTTCTTTCAAAAATGACTTAAAGTAGCTACATCTTGATGGAACATTTATAAAATGATCTGTTATTTTTATTAGTAAAACTATGAGATCCACATGTAACATTTAAAAAGTCTTCATATTAACTTTTTATTTGTATGAAAAGGAGAGTGGTAAAAAAGGAAATATACTGGAATTGAATAGGTTTAACTTTTAAGTATTCAAAAAACTAACTGAAGTTTCAAAGATGGGTAGTAGAAAATTGAGATTTGGTTAGATCATTTATAATATCCAACTGCTCACATTCTTTATATTCGATAAATATTCAGGTTGGAGGGAGTCGGTTAACAGGTTCCAGACATAGTTTAAATTTTGACTTCATTGTTCAGCAGAAAACATCTTTCAAATACATCTTGTAACACTATGATATTTAACAAAGTCTCAAATATCACAAAAACTGAAGATTTCTTTCTATCTGAAATAGTTCGACATTTGATTTGTTATTTAAATTATTTTGTTTTGCATGTTGAGTCCAAAGTTTAAATTTCATTACTGCTGCTTTACGTGCAATTGAAAGCGTGGTAATGCAACGCAATCTGGCAGATTGAGTTTGTTCTAAGAAATATTAGCAAGATAAACAAATTATTTCAATGAAGTTGTAACTGAGAAGTATGTAAGTAACGTTATGTTAATCAGCAGAATCAACGTCATTTTTTGGTCTCACTTGCCATTTTAATACTAGCATTTATCCTCAAGACAGGCAACAAACTAGTTTTTGACACTTTGGAATTCATGAGAACATAAATTCTGGAACCCACCACCAGTAGAATTAACAGAGCTCTGAAAATTCTGCACATTCAACATGTATAGGGCATTATCTATTGACTATTGTTAATCTTACTTCCTAAATTTCACCTGAATCGTTTTAATGCTCTCCATCCGCACAGGCATCTCATTTCTGTTTCTCTTACTTCTGTTGTGGCTATTACAATAGCTCCCAGTGAGTCTTTGAGCCATAGTGATAGTACTCTCAAGTCACAGATAGGTCTCCTGCTTAAATCCCTTCAAAGCTTTCCATTGGTCTCAGGAGAAAAATTAAAATCCTGAATGTGCGCCACCATGTGCTGTCCAGTCTGGCCCCTTCCTGACACCCCAGCCTCCTGCTTCACACAGGAGCTTGCGCCCACGGCTCTGAGCTGCAGCACTGGACTTGCTCAGTTCTTCAAACCCACCATTCTCCCTTCCATCCCAGAGCCTTTGGACAAGATATGCCCTCTGTCTAGAAGGTTCTCCACTCCCATTTCTCACTCTAGCTTCATTGCGCCCAGGTAAATCCTATGAACTTCTTCAATGAGCCTTCTCTGGGCCTCCTTGGTCTTTCTGCCATGTGGTCTTGTAACACCGTTATTGTATATACACAGCTGTAGTTGTGTGACAATTTGATTGTCTCAGCTGCTTGAGGACAAAGGCTATGTCTGCTTTTGCTCATCTTTATATCCCTAAAAACTAAAACAGTGCCTGACACATAATATGTACACAATCATATTTGCTGAACAAATGAATATATAAATAAGAAACTGGCATTTCAATTAGCTAGTTTTACCCTTTCGCGTGCAAAGACCACTGAACGAATTTTTAAAGGAGTTAGGATAGGAGCCACCACTCTTGGCAAGCGAGACCAAAAAAATGCTATTAATGCTGATTAGAAAAAAAGTCCTTAATAGATCTCAGCCACAACGTTATTGAACTAACTTGTTTATTTTGCTGCTGTTCTTTATAAAAAGCTCAATTTGGTTTTTGAAATGGTTTTAACAAATTTGGTTTTTGAAATGGTTTTTCAAAACAGACCTCGCTGTATTGTTGCCAGCTTATTTCATATTGTTTTAAAAACTGCTCTAATCTCCTAAAATGTCTCCTGCTTTTATATGTTATGTATTTTTGTTAATAATGATAGAATAGAATTCTGTATATCTATACTCTCATTCTGTTGAACTGTAAATAATTCAAACCATCTCCATCTGCAAACTTCTTTATCAAATATATTGTAAGTACAGTTTTAGATTCTTCTCCAGACTACATTACCAAACATTTATTGCAATTGTATTTTCATAGTAGATAAGTGTCTTGTAACAGCAGAATGGGGCTTAATAATTTTTCTGCAGGAGTCAGCTGCCACCTCGAGAGCAAGACAGCAACTTTCTTTCAATGATGTTGTTTGTCTATTTTCATTGGCATATTTAAATTTTGTTTGCATATATTTTTTCCTACGGTGTTAAGTTAATCAATTTACACAGAAAGAATCTGCATTATTGTTATGCTTACTGTGCTTTGTTTCAAGATAAAATTGAAACTTGGTGGGGAGTATAGGATGTATTCACTACATAGAGACATCGAGGATTTTAAAAAAATTTAATCACCGTAAAGATGAAACCTCATGGCATAAAATCATTGTTATCCTTTCTCCATTTTACCTGATTTTGCATTTTCAAAACAGTCGCATCCTGTATTGTTTATTTCTGGGTGGACTATAGTAATTGAGAAGTTAGTTCATTCTCAAGCAATATGACTAATTTCATTTTGAATCCAATCAATCTCCAAAATCCTTTGAAAAATATCTATTTAAAATTTCCCATTGCCAGTCAAGATTCTGTCCCTAGGCTTAGAAACAATAATTTCAGCTGACTAGGACAAAACTATTTTCTTTTAGCATAGAAGTATAAATTATAATTTAGAATTAAAAAGTATTTTAAAATATTAACAAACATTCTAAGTGCTTTACAAATACTTAACTCAGTTTATCTTCATAAAAAACCCATGAGAAAGTTTCATTTTATTCCCATTTTAAAGATGAAGAACCAAGGCATAGAGAGATTGAGCGTCTCGCTCCAGGCACAGTGGTTATGTGGGAGAGCTGGGTTCATTCACAGGCAGTTGGTTTCAGAACCTGCATTTTCAGTGACTTATACAGGTGAGTTGGACAAGTAGCACCAAGAGGAACAGCAGCCCGAAGCTGCAGGTGCTGTGAGAGCATCAAGGGTGGTGTCAGAGTGGAGCCTGAGCCCCGCCTGGCGCTAACAAGTTACATAGGTGCTATAGTCAAGCTCACACATCAACAGTTACGTGTGAAAAGATCCACACAGACTTGAGTGCAAGACCAATGCAGGGCTCTAAACTTCTTGAATATCTGCAAAAAACTAAAATATACATTTTATTTTATTTTATTTTATTTTGTTTTTTTGAGGAAGATTAGCCCTGAGCTAACATCTGCCGCCAATCCTTCTCTTTTCCCTGGGGAAGACTGGCCCTGAGCTAACATCCATGCCCATCTTCCTCTACTTTATATGTGGGATGCCTATCACAGCATGACTTGCCAAGCGGTGCCATGTCTGCACCCAGGATCCGAACTGGTGAACCCCAGGCTGCTGAAGCAGAACGTGCGAACTTAACTGCTGCACCACCAGGCCAGCCTCTAAAATACACATTTTATTTTATTTTTAAGGAAGATTAGCCCTGAGCTAACATCTGCCACCAATCCTCCTTTTTTTTTGCTGAGGAAACTGGCCCTGAGCTAACATCTGTGCCCATCTTCCTCTATTTTATCTGGGATGCCTGCCACAGCATGGGTTGAGGAGCAGTGCATAGGTCCGTGCCCCAGATCCGAACCGGTAAGCCCCAGGTGGCCAGAGCAGAATGTGTGAACTTAACCACTGCACCACCAGGCCGGTCTCTAAAATATACATTTTAAAAGACGAAATTCAAATCCAACTTTCTAGAAACCCTGGAACACCTCCTCCAAACCTTGGGTTTTCAGGAGCCGTTTGAAGTCCCCTGTACTCAGAGTGCTAAAGCATTTACTCCACCGCTCATTTTCTTTCCGGTGCGCAGTGGCTGGAACATGAATTCCATAAGAAGTTTGAATCCTATTTTCTTGGTTAAACGATGATTTTATTTTTTTCTTTCAATAAAGGAATACTGATCTGCGGGCATAGATTACCACATACCAGAGTTGAATTACTTTTCCCTGCTGAAGAGACCATTTCCAATTTCAGGATGCCTCATCATTCTCCCCCTAGCCCTTGATATTTTGTAGAAAGCTCCCTTCATTTGGGTTCATCCATAGCGCTTATTTGCTGCTCACAGCAGCACTGTTGCCAAACAGCATCCTTAGAAACACAGCAGTCAGTCTGAAGGAGTATGAAAGCTTTAAAATGAAAATACTGAGGACGTATATATAGTATCCTATATCAGGTACCCACTGTGTGAAAAGACCGGATGAATTAATGTGAGAGAATAGACAAACATGAATGCTGCTATTATAGATATACGTATAGTGATATTCACACACATTATATAAATAACATATGACACTCGTATAGAGAGAGCGAGCCTAGGATAGATGAGTGTTGCTGACAGGATTATAGTGAAAAAACTAAGTACTAGGAAATGACCTCATCTTCTCCACAAATTCTTGACCTCAGAGCCACTTACCCCATCCTATTTGGTGCCTAGTGCAACGTGTGGAAGAAAGAAAGCTCTCAGTAAAATCTGTTGAGTAAATAACTCAAGGAAGAATGGAATGAAGGAAGGGAAGGAGGGAGGGAGAGAAGAAATGGCTTAGTCAACCAGTTGAAACATCCAGCCCAATCTCCAAAGTCATCCGTCTCCTTACTCTTTTCTATGTCTTGTGTGCCTCCTTGAGTTTTTTGCCAAGCAGATCCCAACCTTGGGTTAGCTTCACCTTTTATTTTCTCAGCTGGTGGCTCACACAGAGTTTCTTGGAAAAATCATGAAAATCTCCCAATCTCACTGTGTTCCTACTTGAACTTTTGTGTTAATTTATTTTTAACACTTAATCATATTGCCCAAGCAGCCTCTTCGGTCCTTATTCACATTTCACAGTTTCTCGAGTCATCAACTCCACCTATGTGCATCTTAACAAGTGACTTCCTCCTTCCTGCCTCAAATAAAATGGCATCTCTCCTCCCTTACAGCCAACTCCCCACCTACCCTTCATCCTAATCACTGTCATGCACTTGCACCCACCTCTACCCCACCTCATCTTCCTCTGCCGTCTGCTGCCTTCCCTTGTCATTGATTTTTACTTCCATTTCATTGGCGTGCTCCGGGTGATTCATCCTCAAGAACCAAAGCAAAATTACTACCAAGAAAACAATTCCACTGCCAGCCCTGATGGCCTAGTGGATAAAGTTTGGCACTCACCGCTTTGACAGCCGGGGTTGGGTCCCGGAACCACACCCCTGTGTGTCAGTTGCCATGCTGTGGCAGCAGCTCATATAGAACTAGAATGACTTACAACTAAGATATACAACCATGTACTCGGGCTTTGGGGAGGAAAGAAAAAGCGAACAGTTCCCTCAACTCTTCCACACTTTTCTTCTCTTCTCATCGTGATCTAGCTTTCCTCCTCCTGTTAGCTGGCTTTTGTACCCTCTCTCTGACCAAAATATCTATTTCAGAAGTCACAAGTGTTTTCCAAAATCAAATCCTATGATCTTCAGACAGTTCTCATCCTTTCAGACCTACTTGTAGCATTTAACACTGTTGACCAATTATTTCTTCTCCAAACACTCTCTCTGTGGCCTCCAGTGTGACTCCTTGACCCTGATTCCCTTCCTCGTCCTCCAATAGTTCTGTCTCTTCTTCTTTCCCCAACACCCTGCATGTAGATATTTCAAGTGTAGATCAGCTTCTCCCCATCCCCGTGGAGAGTGATGTCTACTCCATGACTCCAAACCCTATAACGCAACATTTTCAGCCAATATATTAACCAGACATTGATCTGGCCTCTCAGTATGTCTGAAAAAACAGAGACACCTGCTTTCTGAAAAACAAGTTCTTTCTCTTCGTTTCTCTTCTTCAGATAATTACATCAATTATCTCTTAGTCAACAAGGTTCAAAACCTAAAAGTCATCTCTGACTTCTCTTTGCCTGTCTTACATCCTCTATGCTTTGTTTGTTTATTTTCATTTTTGTTTTTTCTTTCTTACTGCGGGGTAAGAAGGAGGGAAAGAAAAGGAACAGAGAGAACTGGACTCATTGTTTGACACTTGAAAACCACAGCAAAGGATTACAGCACTAAAATGAGAAACTCAGGGAAGGGATTCATTTTAGCTGCGATTGCTGTTTGAAATGACTGAGTCAAATGCAAAAAAAACAAGGAACTCAGGCATTTTTTTCCTTCCACAGAATTAGAAACGAATACTTATAAATTCACACTGAAGTAAACATAATCTTGAGCTCTAGAGATACAAGGTGACATAAAATATCTCCTACCTTTAATCTAATTACCATAACGTGTAAACAGAATTAGTAACCAGGGCAGAGATGGGTGGGGCTTTAAAGAAGACGGAAAGGTGGCAGGTCTCAGACAAATTCACACACATTTCACGCTTCATAAAGATAAATAAGCCATATACATTTCATGCTTTTACTACTAGAAAAAAAAGCAGGAAGACTCTACATGGACACTTGAAGTAAAGGTTAGCTTAACACACTGCTAGAGTGGCCACAAACTCTTTTTATGATTATTAATAATTTTTTCTGTTTAATAGTTATAAATCAGCAGTAATTCCTTGCTATAGTGCATCTCAATTTTTAAAGAGTTTCAGAACTGAAATTATTCATAGAAAACATCAGATCACGTTTTCTTCTAGCTTATATATTTCATTTATTTTCTTCCAGAGTTCCTGCTTTTCTAAGGCAAAGTGATTTACAATTTCTGTGCAAGCAAGAGAACTAAAGAACTCTTCAAAGAAGAAGGGAAGGTAAGTCCCCGGGACTAAAATGTCTCCAGATCTACCAGATGAAACAAAAAGCCTTCTTAAAATATATAACTTCTTTGTTTTGACAAAATAAGAGACTTTCACTAAGCTGTGGTGCACTTTATAGCTCATTACTTATGCAGTTGACATCCGCGAATTAGCCGTAGGTAAATGATTGTGAAAAGTGTAATTAATCTGATTTTCATACTCTTTCTGATAACATGAAAGCAAAGGCATTTCTACAGCCTTTTCTTTTTGCTGGAAAATTAGATGAATGAAGACATTCTAAAATATAAGATCTCTTTTTTTTTACCCATAGAGAATTTCCTTCCAAGAGAAAGTGAACCAAATAGAGTGGATTATGGAGCATGTGTATGTGCTCTTGGAAGCGATTTTTTGGGGAGTCCTCTTGTTCTCAGGGAGTCTTAATCCTTTCTCCTCAGCACTTACATGGCAACCTTAGAGAATTAAACTTGTACCTGGTTATTTTTTTCTCTCCTTGATATAGCTCAGTGCGTTTTCTCAATGGTACCCATGGTCTAGTAATTTAAAGCTTTTGAACCTTGTGAACAGATTCATTTAAAACCATATTCTGAGGGCTTTCCAGAAAATGAAAAGTGTCTTCTCCCAGGAAGCTATAAAAGAATTTAAAACAGAAAATCTTAGAAGTGTCCCGCTCAGGCCGTGCATACAGTAGTGTGCCTACAAGATTCAGTCTCCTGGAGTAAATCATTCGAAAAGTACCTGACTCGTTTGGCTTAATGGGTTGAGTTCTTTGAGTTTCTTTGCCTTCTGATTGATGGTTTGTTTCTTCTTGTAATACAAAATTCAGTCAAAATTTCCCGTGGAGAAAAGGGCTTTTCCAGATTATGAAATAATTATGAAATACAAATATGTAAGAATGGTAACATTTTTATATCAGAAAGCTCGAGTTGCTTGAACATATTTCTTTTTGATGCCACTCATTCAAAGACAATGGACTGTTCTATTTTAAGATGAGAAAAAAATCATTGCAAAAGTTGAGAGGTTAAGTGCCTACATCTGTAGAGTCTGTGACAATAGCTATGATTGTGTCACTAATAGAATTTTATATTTAGGTTGCTAGATTTGAATTAATTTATATCTAGCTAAAACAAGTAAATTTTTTCCCCACATTAAAGTTGACACAAATTCAGTACTTGCAGAAGAGTTTCTCGCTTTTCAGTTTACAGAAGGGCAAAGATAAGACAGAAGATTTTTTTTTAACAATAAAATTGTGGTTTAATTGTTAGATAAAATAGTAACAACCACTATTGTTTTCCTTTAATGCTCCTCGCAGGCGCATACTTTTTACTTTTTCCCTAGGGGTGTCTCAGAGAAAATTGATACTGAAATCCTTTAACAAAAGTTCTTGTGTAAACACACACACTTTCTTACATACTAAGTGAGTAATTAATCAAAACTTAATCTGGAAAGAATGGCTGTGTTATGTATCATCTCGTGCATGCACGATATCACTCTCCCTTGATCTCGATTTAGGTAATGGTGAGATTTTGCCATTAAGATAAAACAGTCAATACAAAATAGACTTATAATTTACCATCATGAATTTCCTCAGTAACTGGTCTTTTAAGATCCTCTCTAAGAATTTTAACATATTTTGCACAGTCTACGGAAACAAAGACCCTGGAAATGTATGTGCAATCTATAAAGCCTGAATAAGAAGTGATTTATCTAAGTTGCTTTGCTGATATTTTCCTCCAATCCTCCTCCTGACTTTTCTTTTCATTCAAATAGAATCACGACAAAGGTACACACTGTAAAAAGCCTATCTGTATAGTTTTATAGACTTCAAAGAAATTAAATTTTTAGGATACATTGTCATTGAAGTATTCCAGGAACACTTACTACTAATGGGAGCCACACACCTAATTTCAGACACTCTAAGCTGAAAGCTAATCACTTATGTATTTTCTCCTATAAAAATATAACTCAATGTTCGGTGCAAAAGCAATACTTGGCTCTCTGAAACCCACTGTCGATGGGATTCCTTCGGATCTCCAGCATTTCACCTTAGAAAAAGCTCTTTCTATGAATACCACTGTAATAAAGCATGTCAACCTCCCCCTGTCTTTTAAGTACCCTCTCTTCAAACTCTTCTCTTGTCAATTCATGAAAAGCACTCTTCCCATACTGGGAGATGCTCTAGGACAACCATTGTGTCTTTAATAGCTAATATATAAACTTGAATGTCTTAGTGCTCCTCTGAGATACGCATTGAATGATAACTTTTCACGTGGACAGTTGCTGCTCTGTCGGCAGGCTGCGGCCTTAAAAGCATATAAGCGTCTATCTTGATGAAGAAACAAGTTATCGTCCACATACCTCCAAACTCTTCCTTAACCAGGCAAAACAACTACACATTTTCTAACCCAGGAAAAACACCCAAACAAGAACAAAACAACACAACTCTGAAAGAGTCTCTCCATGCTGTTTTCTAGGAAGATTTCTAGTTTGCCTGTTCTGATTGAGACCAGACATAATGAGCACGCTTTTAGGGCAGATGCTTTAGCTGATATTTTTTCAGTGTGATTGTAAATGTACTTTCTATTTCCTAAGGTTACCCAGATATTTTAACTGAGCCTAACAAATACTCAGAACGTTTCCTAAATTTAAAAAATTACAAAATGATGTGTTGCAAAACGTGGCACCTAGAGCTAAATATCACACAATTCCCATGGTACAGAATCCTGCCATTGTTTAAAAGAGACGGTAGGAAGAATGGAAAACGTGTAAAATGTTGGGTGGTCTGTTCTAGAAGTGGAGAGAAAGAATAGCATAAGTAATCGAAATCCACAGATAAGCCAAGGCCGTCATGTTCTGTCAGGAAGCGCCACACTTTTCCAGGCCTTTATAAACTTGAACTCAAGAGTGCAAAACCTTTAACTTGTATGAATTTTTTTTCTTGGTAGATCCACAATGACTAAAAGAGAAAGGGAAAAGCTAAGAAGTGACATAATGCTCAAAATGAGCAGTCCCTCACTGCCTCCACTGGCATTGGAAGCTAATTGCATCACTATTTGGTGAATAATCAACGAATTAAATGAGATGAAAGAAACAGCATAAATTAACAATGTCAAAAAACATCGTAAGCCACCCTGATGATTATAAGTGGCTCTGTCTGTTGTTTTGTGGAGCAAAAATCAGGGTGGCCGACTACAGATTCTACTTTTCATCTGGATGTTTTGCTGTTTTGCAGACATAGCATTTGGTGCAAGAGAGAAGTTACGGTTTTAAATTTGTGAGATACTGGGGTAATTTTTCACGATGCTTCTTAGTCCCTTATTCCTGAAGAAGCGGGGTTATCTCTGAGCCTGGACATAAGTAGTGTGGTTCAAGGTCTCCTGTTGGCCTGAATTGTGCAAAAGAATGATTGAGCTTTCTGAAACTGCCAGTCTGACTTCAGAATTTTGGGAAATCTGTGCCCAATGGAGTGTTCAGGCTGACTGGGAGCTTTCACTTCATGTTCACAACTGACTCTTTACGAGGGGATCTCTGAGTATGACATCCGCATCTGTATTCTGTCATTTGGCCAAGGTGACACTTTGCCTCAATTAAAAGAAAAATCCTAAGGGGCATAAGCAGATTCTCTTACTAATGTATATAACCTATAGGAAAATAGGAGCCAAAGACAAGATGTTTAGAAACAATTTTCTCTTTTTTAGGTCACTGCTTTTTTTAAATTGTGAATTAAAATCGAATAGCAATTTGCTCTAGATTAAGAAGTTAGAGAGCGAACAAAATGGATTTCTTGGGGCTGTCCCAGGGATAGTGAAGAAATGGCAGAAATAACTTTAATGCAGAGAGGTCACTGGCAAATTCACTTTAAGACATTTAAAAACACCATTCCGAAGTTTATTATTTTAGTTTAATCTGATATCAGATACAAAGCATTGCTCTCATAGAGTTAAAGTATCTAGCTATTTCAAGGCCCTTAAAAAAGCTACATTGTAATTATCCTTGGACCTGGAGAGGGACCGCACTGTACGATGATATGACAAATAGCTTTCCACACAGGGGCATGGCCTGGGCCCTGGGCCTGAGTCTTCATGCAGCCAGATTTGCACAGATGGAAAGCAGGATCCTTGCAGAACACCACGGAGTAGCTGTCGCTGTGCTGAGATGTGTCCTGCATCCCGAAGGGTTTATTCTTGGCCCAGTGCCCTCTGTCCCCAAGGTCCTGGCCCCAGGGGACTGCAGGTGTCCTCTGTATTGTGGTAAGAGCCAAGGCTGTGGAAATGCACAGCCTAGAATGAAGAGATATCCCTCAAAAACTTCCCACTGGCTGTCTGAGACCAAACCACTTGCTTCCCAGCAGGGGGCCCAACTCACTGGTAACCATTTGAAAAACTAGCCTTTACCATCCACGGAGAACAAAGAGGAGAGGAACAAAGCAAGATGGCTAAAGGTAGAGGAGCAAATCTTCTCTTTATAACTCAGGAATCAGAAAATGTTTCCTCAGGGATTCCATGGACAGTATTTTTTCTAATAGGTGGTACCTTTTTGCCTTCAGTGTTCTAATCAGTAAATAAATAAATAAAAACAACATTACATAGGATGCAGTTTGATGTAATGAAGATAACATGATCCATGGAACTAATGAACCTAGGTTTAAATTCTTATTCTATCACTTTCTAACTTTGAAAACTTGGCACTATTAATTAATTTCTCACTTCCCCGTTTCCTAATCTGTAAAATGGGAATAATAAATCTCCGTACTATTATTTTATGAAGACAAAATTTGATTAATATACTAAGGTACTTGTTTATATAATACTCAATAAATTGTGCCTATGACTATTATTTGGGGTAATTATTTCACAAGAGCACCATGTTCTATAACAGGTTTCTATTTTGACTTTCCTTTCCTAAGAGCCATTAGTTAACAAATAGGGTGCCAATATTTCCAGTGTTCTTATAGTTTATCATATTTATTGACAGAGAAGGGATGAAATCCTAAACTTGATGGATGGAAGAGAGAATGGAAACAGGCAATGCTGAGAATTTTTTCTTTTTTGATAAGGCAGCCACAATTCAAGCAAGCCACATTCCACCTCTCCAATCACACTGCAATGAGAAGATTTAGGGAGGCGCGATGAGTGTTGAAAGTTTTACCTCCAGGAAATGTAGCCAATTGCCAGAGTTCTCTCGAAGTCATCTTTCTTGTTGGGTTCTGAATAGAAAACTCTGCTTTATGAAGGATTACAGAAGTAAATAAGCCTGATAAATCGGAGGGTTAGAATGGATAGCCAAAAAGCTAAGCTTCTGTGTCTAGCTTCAGAGGACTCCACAACTAAAAAGACGGAAATTATTCTGTTTGTTGCTCTGTCCCTGGTGCTGGCAGAGAACTGTGCGTCAAGTACATAGTGGAAATGCTGTAAGTATTGTTGAGTGGATGAATAAATGAACCATTGTCCTAGGAAATAGTATACTAGGTGGTCTCTATTCTAGGATCTTGGGCATGGTTTCTAATAACTGAGACTGATACCCTTAGCCTTGTGTGGAGGCAGCCACTCAGAATTCTTTGACTTTGACCATTTTTGGATTTCAACATTTCTTTAGTGCGCCTTCCTCTCATCCTTCTGCTGTGTCTGTCTCCAGACTGAGCCTGATTAGAAGAAAGCTGCTTTGAGATCCTTTGACGAACATCCTTTACAATTATGAAGTTATTTATGAGGCATAGTTTTCCATAGCTGGCTTATTTCTTGCTTTGTGAGCCTGACCATAAAAGAAATGTCACACTAAATGAGCCCAGCAATGCATGCAGCCAACTGTGGCCCCCAAGGAATAGTCTCTATGAGATTGTGGTGCCATTCAGATATTACCTAACTAAACTCCTTCAGCATCCCCTGAAAATTCAACAATAGTTGTTCATATGAGAATTCATTTAATCATTTTGAATGTTATAAGCTAAAAATACCTTTTCATAGGTCCTCCTCCAAATTTTAGCCAAGTCCCTTTTTGTACAAATTTAGATATTCCAGAATTCAGATGGTGATGGATACTAAACTCTGATAAAATATGATTGTCCAGAAAGGGATTGTTACCTAATAACTAAGTATTTTTAATTAGTAAGCATTACAAGTAAAAGTTCATATCAAAGTAAAATGTTGACTTCACAAATTTCTGCCTACTTCTGGCCCTTTTTTCTATTTGCTGGTTCCTCTGAGTATGGTATTTCCTAAGTTCACAGATTTTGCGATATTTGTTTTATCCAAATACATAGATATCACCACATAATTTCCCCGCCTTGGTGATTTGTAACATCCAGATGAGACTAATAGTGATAAATTGTTCCACTACAGCAAATTTTTGGAAGAGTCAGTTGTCAAAAAAAAAATCAACTTGAGAACATAATAAAACTGAGTTGAATTAACAAAGCTGACTTTGAATAGCATGCGCAGGGTAAAAGATATTTTTTGTACCTCTATAAAGGAAACTTTTTTCTTTTTACACATATACCATTCAAGTGACAAAAAAATCCCTCTCAGACACTGTTTATTGAAAAAAATTTCATAGGAGCCAATCTTACTTTTCCAGCAGAGCAGCAACCTAACTTTCTGAGAGGAGCAGGTAATGCTTTTGAAAACACTGCCTGCATGTTGCAGCATATTTATTTAAAAATACCACTTCTATTCTTCTTGAGCACTTAGAGTGAAACCTCATTGTAAATGGTGCTATCACCAGGAATGGTAAGTTGTTTTCATGCAAGTTCAAACTCTCCTCTGATGTGGTCAATTAGGGGAGCTTTATGTAACTCCTTAGGACCGACCGAGGGTACATTTTGTTGTAGTTTTTTTGTGTAGTTGGTTCTCATATCCTTCTGACCTACATAGCATGGGGGAGTCAGCCATCAGCTGGTGTTTCTCGGAGCTGCTCAAGGCGAGTTTCTCTGGTGCGGACTGGCAATTTATGTGCTGGTTTCTGTGTGCGTCTATTTATACGTCCAGCTATAGATCCACCTATCATCTTTCCCTCTGTTCAGTTACTTACCATTGACACACTTTATGAACAAAAGTTCTTTGGTGCGAGCGTGACTTTAGAGTAGATTTATACAAAGTGCAATAGGCCTTTATCCGAAGAATGAGGTGTGCAAAGAAAATCCTGGATCAGTACTCCCTCCTTTGTATGAGATTTTGACCTCAAGACCTATCTTAGTATAGTTTGTAGCCAGTTTGAAGAGTTCCTTTCCTCTATCCTGGAAAGGGACAGTGGGAGGTGGGCGGAGAAAGCACTTTAACTATTCTTCTCTTCAGAGTGGTCAGCAACACGGTGTCTCTTGGAATCCCCTCCTATGTCCTCCATTCGCAGTCAAACACCACCCATTAGATTCAGCTGGGAAGTTCAGTGTGCAAAGCACTTGCGTATAAAGTCTCTCACTTATGTGAGCCACATTCTTGCTCTCTCGATGGATTTTTAAGATCTCAATTATATTAAATGCCAAATCTCAAAATCAAGGTGAAGTAGCGCTCAAAGAGAGATCTGATTACTACTTAAGAGGAAAAAGGAAAATCTAAGAAGGATTTGAGCGTCAGTACTAGAAGACCGCATCTTAGTTTAAATGATGTTTCTTTGTCCTTACTATGTGTGTGAGATCCATGATTACACGTAAATACCTCTTGAGGAGTATCCTGTGTAGATCAGGAACAATGAAGGACTTGGCGTTGGTCCTTTTAGACTAAAAATGTTAAACTCAGACATTGTAAAGGGCAGGCTTTGTCTGGACTGTGTTTGAGAAAATTGGCTTAAGGGAGAAATTGAATCCTCAAAGACAAGGGTACATCCTTAAAAACGTCTTTGTTTATTTTTGTGTGGCATTTTGCTGGGCCATAGGAGCGATGCAAAAAATGCATGAGACGTGTGTCCGACCCACAAAGAGCTCTCAGTCTGTTGAGGGAAATAAGTCATAAGCAAAACATGTCAAGTAAAGTGATTCATGATACCACAGAGGCCCACATGCCATGCCATGGGAATTAAGAGGAAGAAGGAGATTAGGCCAGAGTTTCTTAAAGACAATTCTATTGTTTAAAGCATTTGTCACAGGAATGTTAAATGGCCTCCAGGGATCACCTTCAGCCACTAGAGATTAGAGTGGCCAGTAGAGGGATGTAAAATGCCCACGTTCTCTCGTGTCCTTAGTTCACATCTGCTCTTAGTATGCCAATTAATATTGTAGAAAGAGGCGTTTTTGAAGACTCATTGGACGAGAGTTAAAAGCAAATGAAGCATTTCCCTATTCTTAAAGAGCGTCATTTATTCACTTAACAAATATTTTCTAAGTGCCTACTTCTGAGGAACGAATGTGGTATAGTCTGTGCAAAGAATTTGTAGTTATAGTAAAGGTCACCCTGTATAACACAATTCGGTAGGTCAAGATTTTAAAGTTTAAATACTTTGAGTACTTAAGATCATTGGAATAATTTACTTACCTCATCAAAACGTCATATCAGAGACAAAGCACGAAGGGTTACCCTAAATGGTTGTTCCTATTTATTTGCTTAGGTCAATGTTCTCTACTGGGGACAGTTGTGGCCCTCAAGGGACATTTGGCAAGATCAGGAGATGGTTTTGCTTATCAAAACTTGGGAAAAGGGGTACTATTGGCATCCAGCGGGTAAAGGCCAGGGATACGGCTTCAGCATCCTATGATGTACAGGATGACCCCCTACAACAAAGAGTTACCCAACCCAAAATGTCAGTATTATGAAGGTGGGAAATCTTGGCGTAGGCTTGTATTCCTCCTTAAGTCACTAATTGCAAGCTCCAGAAACAATGAAGGTTCTGCTTGGAGATGCTTGATCTATTTATATACCCCTTATGAAGAATAGGTACCTGAGTTAGACAATCAGAGAACCCAGCTAGATTTCGCTTATGTTATCAGAAGCAAAAGAAAATTGTCAAAGAGATGGAGGAGAGAAGGAGGAGATAGATAAGCCCAGAATGGGGACTCTGCTGGGCTGCAGAAGTGGGCAAGCTGAGGTCCCAGTCAACAGGCTGAAAACGGGCTTCCAGACAATAGTGGCCAGCATTAAAGCTAAATTTAGAAGCATCATTTCTCAAGGGCCAGCTGTGATGCTGATGGCTCGACACCCATTGCTGCCTGTTTATTGGGAGCAAGGATTTACATTTTCTTCTCCTTTTCATGCCTGCTATCCATGTGCTTCCTTCCCCATCAATGCTTTCCCTCAGATCTTCACCTCAGAGCTCCTGCATTCACCCTTACCCCAGACCCGATGGCACCATACTTCCCCACCCTGCTCAGCCTTCCTCCTGCTGGGTTCTCTATTCTGGGCCTCTGAGTCACCCACGGTCATAGTAGATGGGAAATGGGGACAGAAGGACCTGCTTTTATGGCCAGGGGTGCATTGGAAGCAATGTGCTTCTGTACACCAAGAATGGGCATATGAACTTGTTTTCCCAAACAAATATTTTTATACAGGGCTATCAGACTGGTTCCATTAGGATATTATAATACAAATAGATTTTTATAAGTGTCTTTGAAATCTAATGAACTTCTATGTTTGTATATTTCATTGTATTTTAGCTCTCAAAGACCTGATTTAAAGATGGTGTTTTAGCAGGATTTTCTATGACCAGGAGATACGTAACACCCCTAGGCTGCTTCTGGCAGCCTTGCAGGCTCTCCTACTCACCTAAAAGGATTCACGCTGTATGGGGATTTAGGGTTGGAGAACATATTTCCCATCCCTTCTCTCTTTGTTTCTCATATGAGCCCAGGCAAGTTGGGGTTCCTTCAGCACAGTGCTTGGCGCTTAGTGGATGTGTAATGAACAGTTGATGAATTAACAAACGCCCAATTTTTTGGAATCATAAGTATTCTGATCACTGAAATGACTTACCCAATGAGACATGGTTTCTTAGTGACAGATCTAGAGCCCTGGGCAGCTGCCTCCTCATCCAGGGCTCTTTCATGCTGCCTCTCTGGGTTTGGCCCAGGACAGGCACACAGCCATAGGGGTCTACGGTGTGACAAAACTATTTCCTGGATCCCAGAGTGGCCAAGTGACTTCATCAAGAGCACTCTTTAGGAAGAGGTCCTGTGTGCCTGAGCTTTGCCTGATTCCCTTGCACACCTTCCATTTGGGAGGTCACTTAGGGCAATTCCATCAGAGACAGCTCTCTCCTGCTCTTTAAGGCAAGGGAACCCTGCTTTTGATTTATTTTGTATTTCACCACAGGGCTGAGCACACCCTAGAGGCATTTAATCTGTTGACTTGAAATGATCTGAGATGCTGGGCTTGGCCTGATGTGAACTTTCACACTGTAGGACTCAGCAGGTCATCAGAACTCATTTCAGCTGAAATCCAAGGCCCCTGACAGCTCCAACCCTCTCTCTCTGAGGTCCACGGGTCTGGTCAAAAGATCATAGCTTCAACACAAGATGCAGTTAAAGCAAAGACATACTCTTCCTTCAAAGTCTGTAGACAGTTGAAGACATAAGATGATCTCGGGGCAATAATATCAGTCTCCTACTCAAAAACTATCAGTTACCTAAGAGTAAAGCGCAAAGTGTATAGCCCAGCATTCTGACCTTAATTTATCTTTTCAAGTTTTTTTCTCATTATTCATTTCCATCTTCCACATGCCTCAGCCAAGCTAAACCATTTTCTTGACTCTATAAGAAACTCTCACCATTTTCTCTGCCAAGAACAGACTTTCCCTCTCTCCTCCTGCCCCCACCTCCACATACCTCTATATGACCCAGTCCGTCTGATTCATTCACTCTCCTGTTCCACAAATATTTGTTACATGTCTTCTAAGTGTCAGGCAACATGTTCAGTGCTGGGAATACAGAGGTGACCAAGAGAGCCAAGGTCACTTGTGGTGTTTAAATTCTTCAGCAACAGCTTATATAAAACAAGTAAGTTAATTAAATACTCAAAGTGGAATGTGTTGTTAAGAGGGACATTAATAGGATCCTACGACAGAGAATAACAGGAGAATCTTACTTAGAAGGTGGAGTCATGGGCAACTCTGGGGAGATGCCATTAAAGCTGAGAACTAAAACTATGTGAGAGTAGAGGAAGAGCAGTCCAGGGAAAGGGGCAACACACGTGATTCTGAGGCAGGAGTACTCCTCCTTCCAGTCTGTGTCCATGATGCTTTGGCTCACCGCCAACCTACCCACTCTGGCCCCCAGCTGGAAACAGAACTTACTGCCTTGAATTCCCATGTACCCTCTCTGTCCCCATCTTGTGATGTGTCTCACTTTCTGCCTCAGACTAAAGTCATTTATCTCACCTCCCTTGAAGGCAGCATGCATGTCAAATTCCCATTTGATTTGAAGTCCCCCATGGCAGTCAAGGATGACCCTTGCCTCTCTACATTCACTACTCCACACCCATCAACATTCCACAAGGTGGTCTAGCAGAGTGGACTCCACACCCAGCAGAGGTGGCGGAGCTTTCCTTATGGGGCTGGCAGGTAATGTGCCCCCAATTCCACTCCTTCCACAGTCAACACTGCTAATTGCCTGATCGTTTATTCAACTTTCTTTGCCGACTACAGAAGTGGCATGACACTGGGCTCTCTTGTAGGATTGAGAAGCGATACACTTTTTTCCACTTTGTAAGTCATAAGGACATAGGTCCAGTGGTACATGGGCAGGAGCTATAAATGCATATGACTTAAGTTGAGATGCTGAACTGGGACACGTGTTACACAAATTTTAAAATATATTAGTTATGTGTATGTAAAATATATATATGATTACTGATAGCAAAAAGTGTTGGAGGAAGGAAAATAGAATAGTTATCTAAGAAAACTCAGGCACAGGATAAGAACGCAGGCTTTGGGAAGCAAATCGAAGTCACTTTAAAAAAAAAAAGAGTTAAAAGTCATAGCACGAAAATTGGTTTCATAAAAGAAGAGTGTTCTGCAATTGCCTTGTTATGATATTGAGTTCTACTTGAGTAAATTAGGAGTGGTGTTCTCTTGTTTAGCTGTCATTAAAGAACTCAGTGGTAAATGTCAGTGTCCCCACCAAGATCCCACTGAGTTTTGTGAAATTCTCCAAAAATCTCTCCAACAGGAGAATTTATAAGCTCTGCATGTTCGACTGTCTTAATATGTGAGACTGACTGAGAGATCTAAGACTCACTATACACAGCTCAATTCCAATTTGTTTGTTTTTTAACAATGTCTCTGACACGTTACATTATGTCACGTTCCAATTTGATGGAAAATGACTTCCTGTGTCCACGAAGAAATACCTTTTAAGAAGCACTCCAACTACACTGTTATTTTCCTTGCTGTTTTCAATGGCAGGCACTTTGCCACATCTTCCGTCTTCAGAAGATCACTTATCAGCAACAGAGTTAGCTCCTGGTAAAACAGCCTGGCTCAGGCTGGTGCCCCTGTCACCTGCCTGCCTCTGAGAGCAAACTGAAGGGTTTTGCATTTTGCCTTACATAAGCAACCTTTAAAAAGGCTCCACAACGTGAGCTCCAAGAATGATATTGGAAAGTTTGCAAGTATTCTTTTTAAGAAAGGGAAATTATCTTTTTCGGAGCTAAATGCAGGTAGCATGCCATATCCTCTAAAAACAGCAAATGTCCTTTAATTTCGTTTGTGTGTGTTGTCCTCAGTTAATTCTTAGCAGCAGAGAACAGACGTTAGAGAAGCAAAGATACTTCATTCAACCCCATCAGTGAACTGACAGTGAGGGGGTCGCAGGAGGAAGGGATTGGGAAGAAGAAAAGCAATTCTTACAAAAGTTTGGTGATATCTAAAACTGAGTTTGGGGTCCTAGTGGGATTCCTCCCCCTTTTAACCACAAAGGGCAGAGTGAAAGAATATGCTTAGCTGACTTTGTCTTCCTGGTTTGTTTGATCTGAAAGAACAATCAGATACGGCTGATTTCTGAAGACTGCTCAGAATAGAGAGATCTTGGATGCCCCCAGTGATAGCCATCGTTGTCAACAGGAGGCATTCCAGGTACTGACACCAGCACCTGCAAACACTCAGATGCCCAACACTTTATCTTTCATTTGAAAATCTACTGCTGGGCATTCGCTTTACACAATGCATTGGATGATAAGTGTGTGGAGGAGGCATGGATCCTCAAGGAGAATAAAGCACATACCTCAGAGGCTGGGCACGGACACTAGAGAAATCAAATATTTTAAGGTTCAAGGAGAGACATTTCTCTGGGATGGGGTGAGGGGGGAAATTGAGAGGAGCTGCAGAAAGAAAGAAAGTGAAGAGGTTCTATCTACCTGGACCCACGTCTCTCATTTGACCTCTGGTTGGTCCTGTGGTTCTTTCCCTGTTTGCACACTGACCAACCTCATTAGGTGATCAGACAGTTTGGAATAAAGTGAAACATAATGAGAAGGACTCAAAGGAGTCTAAGGCAAGCTGGAAATCCCCTCGGAAGATGTCTGCCAAGAAATTTAGCACCTTTGTATCCCAGATAAAGGCCTGAAGTTTTAAGGGATAGAGCAGATTAATCGTTTTTTTAAAAAATCCGTTTTTAAAGATATGTATGTCACTGGCTATGTTAAATATTGAAAAGAGCCATCTTAACTGGAGCGCAGGATTGGATTGCATGCATAATAAAGTCAGAGAACAGGTGATAAGTGCTTCGGGCTTTGCTAATTCTTAATTTATTGGGAAAGTAATACTTCTCAAAAATAACCTCCATGGATCCTTTTAATCATACAAGATGGATGTTTATGTTTGCTTTTTTTTTAAAGCAAGCATGCAATTCCACTGGAATACATTTGGTTTTATCTCCAAAGGAGGCAAGTTCTGGGGCTATAGATAGTTGTATGGCCACCAATGAATTACATGTGAGAATCAAGAGATATGCTGTGTTTCCATCCTGGAAACTGTCTCCAGTGGCATACGAACTGCATTTTTTGAAATGCAAAATTTAGTTAGAAAAGGGTCCAAAAGCCAAAAGGATTTTAGGTCATGTGTTGACACTACTTTATTTTACTCAGTTTAGCACTTTACTAAATATAGTTAATAAAACTCAGGTTTGGTTTTTAGATTCTTGCCAGGAATACAGTAAAACTGGCCCCAGATATGGAAAAAAGGTCCTTTACCTTGAATATGAAGGTAAATTGGTCACCACAAATGTGCTCTTGCACCTTTTTTATGAAGAAGAGAGAACTATAGTAAAAATGATGAACATATCCTATTTCTAATACCTTTATATATCTGTGATTCAACTCTTCAATTCTATCTAAACCTCTAAGAAGCAAATCCACCTTGCTACCAAACTGACTTTTAGTTTTTCATTCCCCAGAAACTATTTAAAATTCCTAATCTGTGATTATTAAAATTTTCCTTTCCATTGATGAAGGAGACTTTTAATCTTTGAAGAAGTAAAATGATTGTTAAGGTGCTCTGGACTATTATAAAAACAGATGATAGAAATTTGAAATAGGTTTTTTTCTATTTTTGAAGGAGCTAAAACAAAAATTTTGAGAAAGAAATCATAGCTTTTCTTTGCTTTTTTTCTGGGAAGCTAGAGTTGGCTAAGTGAAAAGAGGTCAGAAATAGTATCTAGAATCAGACGCTGAGTGTCTGGGGCAGGATTAAGGCCAAAAGAGTGTGAAGAGACAGGCAGTGCATGCTGGGAAGTGTACGCAGGATCAGCAACAGTGGTAAAAGATGCAAACTGAAAACTTGGTCCATTTTATAAGCAACTAAATGCAATCTTCGTGCTACAGACATAAGTGTAACCCATATGTCTTCAATTCATGATCCTCAATTTTTAAGAACAATAAGCTTTAGTACGCTTATTATCATATCGATTTCTTTAAGCTTTGCCTTGCCCTTATCAAAAAGATTTGAATCATTACAATATTTGAAAAGAACCTATTACCTAAAAAAATCAACGCCAAAATTCCTAATCAGTTTTACTAAAATGCACAATGTGAATCACAAATTCTTTTTGCTAATGTTGCTTTTCTGTTTCAATAATATTTCTAAAACAAATTTAAGATAATTGCACAAAAACTAGAAACAAATGTTTTGGTACTCTATTGGAAGGGAAGATCAACTCAAAGTATAAGGTATTGCGCACAAACGCACACATTCGTTTTGAGGAAAATATTCCAAATACAAGTACTATGGTATTTTCTTAGGAATACTATATGGGTTACCTAGAACCATCACCTAAACACATTTTCTATAGCAAATCCCAAGTTTTAGAAGTCCAACTTGCTACACACATACACACACACACATATACACACACATGCATGCGAGCATACACAAACTAAAGGTGAATTGTAAAATATCACAGAGCTAAGAGAGATAATTACATAATTGCTGATGTAAGCCAGATGAATGTTTCTGATGCTCACTTGCTAGGGAATTAAAATCTGCAGACAATGACTTGAAATATTATGTCACATATACCTAGAAATTAGGGAGCATATGTTGCCTAGACATGAAAATGCGTTACCTCGAATAGGTGGCACTTGCAATATCGGACATTGAAATATATTCGTTAGCTCATTTTTGAGGATCAAATAAATTTGTTACATATCTCAATATGTCACCTGTCTCTGAAGTTTCAGGATGTGGTGCCAATTTTGTCCATCAGATGAAACTCACCAGATCAGGCTGCACTTGGCTGACTCAATAAAATTCTCAATTTTTACAAACTGCCTACAACTGAGTTGCTCTGAGTTGCTGACCAGGACTCTTTCAAGGGAAGAGTTTGAGATGGTATTGGAGCTGATTTTTGTCCTTTGACTTATCTCGGCCACGTCTAGTGCCTTGTTCAGCTTTCAGATTGCCACTGATGGGGAAATGGGCTCCCAGTGGAAAACAATGACCCGAAGATGGAAAGGCAGACCCTTCAGGTGATGTGCGAGCCTTTGGCTGTCACAGGGCCAGGTGCATTTGCTTCGTCTACCTGCTCTCTTTTCCATCTTGCTGCGCTTCT
Source organism: Equus przewalskii (assembly GCF_037783145.1). NCBI lineage: Eukaryota > Metazoa > Chordata > Mammalia > Perissodactyla > Equidae > Equus > Equus przewalskii. Next base: position 26,433,864 of record NC_091858.1, on the reverse strand, counting down.
GCCTTCAATCATTTTTTAAAAACTACAAAGTTATTTAAAAGATTTCTCAGTTGTTGTGTTTTATTTTCCTGAGCTGTCACTTTAGACCTTGTGTGAATTTCACACATCAGTTTTGATTACTCTCAATCCTGTACAAATAGGTCCTATTGCAATACATGATGAGAGGCTAATGTGATTACACCCTCCTGCAAAGACTTATGAAATGCTCCCCAAAGCACCCACATTTGTATTTACTTAGTAATTGGCATAGGGTTATGCAAAATCAGTGCCAACTGTCTCGCCACTTCCTTATATTCATGTGTGCTTTGAAAGTAAAAAACAAAATTAGATATTTGATTGTATCTATAATAACAGTATTGTATTGTACACTTAAAAATTTGCCAAGAAGGTCAATCTTCTGTTCAATGTTCTTACCACAATAAAATAAATTTTTTTTAAAAAGTACATTGTTGGAGATTTTAATCTTTTTGGCAAATTTCTAAAAACTATACATATTTTTGGGTATGCATTTCAGCGTACACATTTAGCTACACTTTTCAATCCACTTCCCTGGGACTATTAGCATATGGTAGTATATGCCAGATTTTCAGGCTAACTTGCATTTTTCGAAAACGAATCCCATAACTAAGCACTTAGTTTCAGGTAAGGATGTCTGAGCACCTATAGAGAGGACAAGCCCAGCTTTGGTACATGAGACTCCTTCACAATTCGGTATTTGTGTACACAGGTTAAAGATATAGCCAAAAGCATCCATGTCAAAATAGAGCAGTCAAATTTACATATATTGTCTATTTTAGCTATAAAATCAGTCAATACATGTCCAGGCTGATTCCTTGGGAGTGACATTGATTTAAAGACTGTCTTGTTTATTTTTCACATGATGACTGAAATATCTATGCAGAGTATTACTTTTATATGTAAAGTTATACCGTGTTGATGGATTCTGTAGTCTTTTTATGACAAGGCAGTATAAAAAAACCTTTCTTCCCCTGACTACCAGAGAAAGCATTGGGGTTAAATGACAGAACTCCCCTAGCTATTTGCCTGTCACAGAGAACGGTAAATTGCAGCCTGTCTCAAGGTTGGTGTTTAGACACATTCTGAGATTAATGGTTTTGCATAGACACTTTGGACTCCAAGAGATTTTGAGATGCGCTCTATGAAGAATATCCTCTGGTCAAAACTAAGCAGAAGGGCTTTTTGAAGTTTAGTGTTATTAGCTCTTTGTAAGTGAAATTTTATTGGTAAACAGACTACACTGACATTGAAAATTAGATGACTTCCTTTATATCTTAAAAAACGAAGAAAGATCTTTAGCTAAACCCACAGGAACTAGCCCCATTAATCGCTTGCTTTTATAAATCCAGACCAGAGAGTTATTTTATTTTTCTACTGAACATTTTCAACAAGGCTGTGCTTTTGTACTTAAAGAAGCAGATGTCCAAAAAAACTTTTGATATGATAAATGAACAATCACAAAGAAAAAGTTAGTTAAGGAGTATAAGTCACATGAGAAAACAATTCAGCGAAGAATGTGCTGATTCATTTATTTTCAATAACACCAGGCTATTTTTAGCGCTGCTCTAGGATCTGATAGGTATTCTTACAGCTGGTGAATTTGAACACCTTAAAGGTGATGGTCTGAATATTGAAATATGCAGAAGTCACACAAAGGAAAAAGTGCATGGTAGTTTATGCTTGCATTTTTTACCAGTTATGCTGACTATTCTGGAAATTAATTTCTCTATATGGACCTATCATGAAACTCATGAGAATAAGAGGTTTAAAGTAACAGATTTTAAAAGAGTAATTTCTTTTCCCTTTAGTCTCAATGTTGGTTCAAGTAAGCACTTGGATAAAAACAAGTTTTAGCACTTAATATTTTAAGCACTTTAGTCATATGTTAAAATTAAGATATTTCACTAATGTTCACTTTATTTATTTAAGGCTCCTAAAATATCAAAAAATTACATTTAGTAAAAGTTGGAAACGATAAAATCCAATTTTATGAAGAACTTTTAACAAGCAACTCTCTATAAAAAAATATTTTCCTGGGGGCTGGCCCCGTGGCCGAGTGGTTGAGTTCGTGCGCTCTGCTGCAGGCGGCCCAGTGTTTCGTTGGTTTGAGTCCTGGGCGCGGACATGGCACTGCTCATCGGACCACGCTGAGGCGGAGTCCCGCATGCCGCAACTAGAGGGACCCACAACAAAGAATATACAACTGTGTACCGGGGGGCTTTGGGGAGAAAAAGGAAAAAAAATAAATAAATAAATAAAAAATAAAAATAAAAAAATAAAATAAAAAAATATTTTCCTGAAAGGTATGCTGTAAGAACTTTTGAACAAAAAATTATTGAACGCCTAGTGTGAATAAGGTATTGTGCTAGATGAGATCAGAGATACAAGTATCAGACATGGTCTCTGCCCTCCTTAGCACTATTATCGAATCAGTAGTGTGCTGATTAGAACTAGGAGAAGATAAATGCCAGCAACAGCCAGAAAACATTGGCTCTCCTATGTGAGTTCAAAGGAAGAGAAGACCCTTCCAGGCCCCAGGGTCAGGGATGTTAGTTGGAGAAAAGCAGAAGAGAGTGTAGGAAGCCATTCTTGGAACTGGCATTAGGGATAGAATGCAGGAGCAGAAGTTACCAAAACAGGAAAGTAAAACACAAAATCAAGACAAGTACCTAGGGACCAGCCTCGCGGCCAAGGGGTTGGGTTCACGCGCTCCACTTCAGTGGCCCGGGGTTTTGCCGGTTCAGATCCTGGGCACGGACATGGCACCGTTCATCAAGCCATGCTGAGGCGGCATCCCACATAGCACAACCAGAGGGACCTATAGCTAGAATATACAACTATGTACTGCAGGGCTTTGGGGAGAGGAAGAAGAAAAAAGAGAGAGAGAGAGATAGGCAACAGATGTTAGCTCAGGTGCCAACCATGGGTTTTGACGTCACACAGACCTGGGTTCAAATCCTGCCTCTGACCTTCACCAGTTGTGTAATTTATTTACTCTCTCTGGTCTCAGTTTCCTTACTTGAACAAAATCTGGCTTGCTGGGCATTATAAAATTTAAATGAGATAATGTATGTAAAGTACTTAGCATTGGACCTGGCATAAGCCTTCAACAAATGTTAGCTATTAGCTAATAGTATTATTTTAAAAAAAGTAGAAAAGGTCAAATTTGGCTTCACTGTTGGGAAATGAGTCTAAACTCGTAGTAGACAACGCTGAAAGTTAGACTAAGAAATTTGGCTTCATTGAGTAACCATCAGAGACCCTCTCAGAATTTTTGAATAGAGAGGGGATATCGTGAAAACCTGGTGACCACGGCAGGGTGAATTCCTTGCCTTGGGGGGAGACTGGAAAACAGAGGCCGTTATGGCTGACAAGACAGGAAGTGAAGCAGGTCTGCCTTAGGCGTAGAAGTGGGGACAGAACAGGAGGATTTGCAAAAGAAAATATGGCTCGGCTATCTTGGTTGGAGCTAACTCCTTGCAAAAAACCTACCCACTGAAGTCTTTGTCTTATTATTTATGTAACAAGCGCTGCAGAAAAACAGAAACTGAACCTTCATGGTGTGTCTTTTTGAGATACATGTTTGCAAATGAGGGTAGGTGAGGAGAGCAAAGCTGGAGCTGAGCTCCTCGCACCTGTTTGTGCAGAAATTTCCCTCCAGCTTCCTTTCCTGGGTTTCTCCCTCCCTCACGCACATCCAGCATCCCTCTGAAACTAAATAGTGACCAGAAGATTCTGTAGCTCATAGGAGGATGAAGCAGGACATGCCTTCGCCTTTTTCCCCCTCTCTGCTTCCAAACCATTTTTCTTGCTAATTCACTGCAGACTGACAGGGAGGGTGGCATTCAGCCCGGATGGCCAGGACTATGATTCCAACCAACACACTAATAGGACTTGGTAGCAAGCATTCGCTAAAACTGACTAGCATGTAGTGGTCATTTTACGGCTTCCTCAAAAGGTATATTCCTATATTTTCCATCATTTATAAAGTCCCATCCTAAATATAATGCCACATTTCCTCTGCTGAAAATACTATGTGTCTCAGTGGAAAGAATACTTGAATCATCTGCAAAGTGGGGGCAATCGTGCCCACATCACAGGTTTTTCACAGGGATTCAATGATTTCAAACGCTTTTTAATTGAGGTGAAATTCACATTAACGTAAAATTAACCCTTTTAAAGCGAACAATTCAATATCATTTAGGACATTCATAATGTTGTGCAGCCACCACTTCTATCAAGTTCCAAAGCATTTTCATCACCCCAAAAGAAAACTCAGTACCCATTAAGCAGTAATTCCTCCTACTCCCCTCCCCCCCAACCCCATATTTCTGGAAATATCTAGAACATATGAATTCTTGATATTTCATATAAATGAAGTCATACATCTTGTGACCTTTGTTTCTTTTACCGAGCATAATGTTTTGGAAGTTTATCCACACTGCAGCATGTATAGGTATTTCATTGCTTTTTAGGCTAAATAATATTCCATTGAATGGATGGAGCACACTTTGTTTATCTATTCATCTGTTAATGAACATTCAAGTTGTTTGCTCCCTTTTAGCTATTATGAATAAGGCTGCAATGAACATTTGTGTACAAGTATTTGTTTATCTGTTTTCAGTTTAGGGAGTATATACTTAGGAGTGGAATTGCTGGGTCATATGGTAATTCTACATTTAACTTTTGAACACAGACAAACTTTCCCACAGCAGCTTATACCATTTTATACTCCCACCAGCAAGGCACAGGGTTCCACTTTCTCCACATCCACACTCACACGTTTTCCCCCCATTTTTTGTATTACGGCCATTATAGTGTGTGTAAAGTGATTTCTTATTGTGGTTTTCATTTGCATTTCCCTAATAACTAATGATGTTGAAAATCTTTTCACGTGCTTGTTGGCCATTTGTATATCATCTTTGGACAAATGCCTATTCAAGTCAAGCAAAATGTCTTTATGTATACAAAGTACTTAGTATCCTGCAAAGAAAATAATAAGCATTCTATAAATAGTAACTAGCAATAACTAGTAATAACTAGTAACTAGTAATAGCAACAATAATAATAAGGAGATTTAGATTCTGGTCTGGGTTCCACCACAGCCAAGATTTGTGACTTTAGACAAACTTATTAGGAAACAGATTCAAGAACAGAGACAGAGAAAGCCCTGACTCCCTGTCTAGGTCTCATTTAAATTTTATTTGTTTATTTTTTGCACATGTTAGAATAAAGATTATAATAAAAATATAAGCTTGAATGCAGAGGACACAGCAGAACCAGCCACAGTTTTCAGTGGCACTTTGACATTTCCTTTCACCAACCAAGGCTCTGCTGGAAACTACAGTGGCTCTCTCTGCTCTGAGAGCCTCCTTATCTTTGATCCGTCCGAGTGTCCCTTCTGTCTTTCTTCCTCTGTCCTCTGTCCTCCCTTCACATTTGCAGCCCTTCAGACCTGAAAAGAAGGAGAGTAAGACTTCAGTGATGAGAGCCTGGCAGCGGTCCATCCAGGAACTCTTAGAGATATTACCTTATCTTTGTTGTTGAGTGATGCTGAAATACAACCGCAGAAGCCAGATATGGCATCTGTTGCAGGGACCATCTTAGATGAATGGAGTGTTTGCTAAGGAACCTGACAGTGCTGGGCTCATCAGACTTCAGCAGCTTATTCATGGCTATAAACGAGTCTGCCCCCAACCCCCAGGGGGTTCAGTGTATCTCAGGGAAGGCTACCAAGACGTTATTACATGTATTTACACTGAGTTTGAGGCCAACACAAAAAGCTACTGTAGCAGTATCATCAACTTACAATGTGTCTGACCAAAGCTTTGGAAGATACGACCCAAAGCAATAATTAAAAAAGAATCTTCCTGTCTGGATTAAGTCCCGGGAGTTGCAAAGGATAGAGGAAGCCCCTGGTGGGCTTTTAAGAGCTCTAAGTTACCTGGAGAAACCTAGTTCCGCCTCCTGAGATGGAGCCGACTCTCCGTTGCTGGAGTCTTGGTGATTTCTCCAAGGCCTTTCCGATGTGGTGAGACTCCGTCGCTCTGCTTAGGGACTAACCATTCGTGGTCTCTGCAGTGTAGGACGATTTTAATCTACTTACTTTTAAATGTGTTTTAATTATGTTTAAAAAGTTTGTGCTTCCATTAACTGACAGTCTGATTTCTTTATCTAGGACTGCTTTTTTAGGGTCATTTTTTTCTGCTCAGTTACGTTACTACGATTTTAGCTAAAATTATTTACACTGTTCGTGGACTGTATTATCTGCCAGGAAAGGGAGCTAGCAGTTTCTGGAGCACCTTCTGCATCAAGCCCCATGCTCGGTATATTATTCCTGAGACAATTCCTTAAGGTTGGCAGTGACAACATCCCCACTTTACACAGAAGTGGAGGCTCAGAGACTCCCTCCAGTTCTATAGTTGGTGGGGAGCAGAGAGGTGATTTAAATGTTCTTCTGTCTAACCCCAAAGTCTACTTTGTTCCACCAAACTTCTGCCAGTAGAATAAAAAGACCTTTCTAAAGGACTTTCTGCTGGGAGGGGGAGCTGGGCGAAGACATCCAGGTTTGTTTTCACCTAAAGGTACCATTTGTCCCATGGCTGCAAAATTAAGAGTTTGAGGATGGCAATGGGACTTTGTAAGAAGCTTCTCATTCTTGAGAATAATGAGAATAGAGAATCTTTATCTTTTAAAGTTAGAAAACAAGTACTATCTCCATGTGGAGTTTCATTACGAATCACATTTTTTAAAACCTAGATTGCTTCTACTAAGCAATAAACGTCTTTTGGTCCCTAGGATGAAAATTAAGGAAAATTTTCATTATAGCAATTAAACTGTCTAAAATGAAACTGATAAATGAAAAAAAAATTCAAGAAATGTAGTATTTTTCCTTACTTGATGAAAATAGCTTCCAGTTTTATATTCTCAAAAGAATATTTAATTAACTTTTGAATAAGAGTACGAACTTTACTTCCCTTTTTATTCTAAGGTTTCCTAAAATATTTTGGTAGTGGATCTTTCTTACCCACACATATGCACAAAGATATTATAAATAAAAAACATTTCTGGTGATGCATTTTAATGAATCTTACAAAATATTTGAGTCGTAATCTATAAACATGAAGGTGTTTGGTAGTTAAAGATGAATAAATGTATTAATGATTTACATTGAAACTTGATGATATGCATTATCTATGAGTACAAATATTAAAAATGAACATTTTATAGTATACTGAAATAAATGTTGTAAATCGATATAAATTAATAGGTGTTAGATTTTATACAAGCCTCTACATGGAAAATGGATTTAGAAATTAGAAGAATATGATAGAAAAGAAAGCATCACAAAATGAAATAAATTACAGAGTTAGAAAAACTTCTCAATTTATAATTCAGTAAAAGAGGAAGGAAAAAAACAGCTTCATGAATGCAGTTAAAGGTCATGAAGCGACATAACCAGTTCCATCGCGGAATAGTAATAGTTCCAGTGATAGGCAAAGTGAAAAATGGATTGAAAGAATTTGCAGGGGTAACTTTGAGAGAAGAGAATAATGAATAAGGCAGCAAAAGTATAATTTGTTTCATAGGGAGCTGAATATTCCAGTTTCATTTATGGCATTAAAAGATCACCATGCCACTGGACAGCATTTTGATGCTATATTACCTTATTTTGTATCATAACATCATGAAATGAATTCAACCCTTTTCGGGACACTCCTTGTCAGGCCTCTATCTTGCTTCCTGTCATTGGAGGAGACTAACAGGAAGAACATGATTAGAACCAAATTTCCAGAAATTCCTCCCAGCCCCCTTCTGCCACATATCACCGATGCCTCCTTTTGAGGCCCTCGACTTGGATATGTACCTCATCTTTGTTTCCTTGTCCCTTGACCAGACTTAGCCTCGTGTGCAAACTTTTTATAGTCAAGGTTTGCCAGGGGTGTTTCACACCACGTAAATGTTAGTTGTTTCTTCTTATTTCCAAAACCTGGGATATGCCTCAGGAAAATGCATACAGTACATGCATTCATATACCCAACACACACACACACATACACACACTCGTTTGCACACATAAGAGATCAGAGAACCCGGTCATGACAGCCCTCCCACTGCTCAGAAATCTTGAAAGGCTTCCTATGCCTACCTACTAGACACTAGGACTACAGATAAAGGAGGTGTTTCTGCCCCTTCCTCTTTATGATAAAGACAGCCAGTTAAATAGACCATTGTAATGCAAGGCATTATAATAACACAGCATGATATTCAGGATCATTGACATCAAACTGGGATGTCAGAGAAGGCCTCCCCGAGGTCATATTTGAGTTGAGTGTTAAATAAGAGTTTATTAAGGCAAGAAGGAAGCTAAGAATGTTTCTAGGCAGAGGCTGCAGACTGAGTGGAGATAACAGAGGTATGACGTGGCCCAATATATCATGGGACTGACAGGAATTCTGTATGACTGATTTGCAGCGTGCAAACACCAGTGGAAGGCAAGCGATAGCTGTGGGCAGGGACAATATACTGTTATCACTTCTGCTCATATCCATTCCCCCCAGACTCGAATCGCTTTATGCATAGACAAAGCATCTTATGTGTGTTTGCATAGCTCCACAGTCTCTGATGTTGCCCGACAAACAGAAGATATTGAATTGAAGATTGAGAATACTTACATACACAGAATAAAAATAGGAAACAAGAAAAGTACTATAAATCATTGAAATATGTCAGTCATACAAAAATCTAAGATCCAAAGATGGAGAAGAATTCAGGTTAATAAAATATAGTTGGTATTCAATTATGTTCTGAGAAATGATGCGTATTTCTCTTAATTCCAAAAATTGTGGAATGTGCTATCTAGAAGATCAACTCTGGTCACAGATTCAGGTACAGATACCCCACAGCGTACTCCCATGCTATGACTTGGGGGTACCTTTCCACTGTTTCTGTTCACCACTTCCTGAACCCACTCTCGGTTCCTTCAAGACAATTCCCCATCCATTGCTTTTGTTGAAATTGTTTGCTCTCTGCTTCTTCCAAGGACTTGAACCTCACACCTCCTTTCCCTTTCATTCCAGCCAGGGGTCTAGCTCCCCCCTGAAATGAACCCACAAACCTCAGGACCCTCTTTCAAAGCCAGCTACTGAAATTTCAATTGGGCAAAGCATTGGCCCCTTTTTCGCAAGAGAAAAAACAAAATTCCATGCAAATATAAATTCAGGAAAAGCGTACTATTTAAGAATATTGATATATTAATGTATATGGCTATTTTACTTTCAAAACATGTTCTCATTTTACCCAGTGCCTGACACATTGCTCGGTACTAATAAATCTACACCGAAGATAGAGTTTCAGAGTTATTTAAGAAAAGCTCAGGCATCTCCATATGTAAACAATTGTAATTATTCTCATACCTGCTCAGCCACCTCCTGGATCCTGCCTAATCATGCATATTTATAGCAGAGTCAAAGTGTGCCTGGATCTTCTCTCTATCCCATCTCGTTATTCCAGACTTAAAGAGTGAACACTCTCCTTGATATTTCTTCTTAATCATTTCTCTTTTTTGGACAATCGTTAGACTTCAAGGCTTCTTTAATGTGGTTTTACAGCTGCAGAAACTTAAAATCATATTCAAATGATTTTTAAAAATTATCTAGAAGCCAAAAGAACATTAAGGTTTGAGCCAGTGTCAACACATTGCAGAAAAATTTTCTTATTCATTAGAAGCTCATTTCAGCAAAAATGATAGATAATGCTATCAATGCTTGATTATCCATCACAGCTTGAACACATTTCTGGCTACCCAATTGTCTTGTCTTGATGCCTCTTTTTTTATGAGGATATTCCTTACTGTTTAACTGCCATTGGGGTACTTTTCAACTATCAAGTCCATCTAGGATCTCTCTTGCTCTGTCTCTGGCTGTCTCTGGCTTCTTTCTGTCTGTCTCTGTTTATATAGATACAGATAGAGATACAAGATAGATATATACTGATATGCCCTAATATATGATGATGTATATATATACTGGTCTTTCTATTATTTCCACTATTTCTCCTGGGAAACAATAGCATAGACGTTGTTCATAAAATCAAGTAGCAGGCCTTGGATGAGCTGACGATCTGGCAACACTTCCCCGTGATGTGGACAACAATCAGTTGGTGCCTGATTATAGAGTACTAGCTGTGGAAGCAAGTGATGCTTACTCCGAAGGGGTAGGCACACGGCAGCATCTGTCTACCCAATCAGTTTTGCTCGTCCTAGAAAACTGAATGAAGTCTAGAAACTAAATCAATTTCTAATTATTGATAATAAATGAAGAAATTATTTGAAACAATATTAAAGAAATATACACCTACTGTAGACACAATCAGGTATTTTACATAGTGAACTTCAAATTTATCAATTGCTGCTTAATCTTTTTCTTGAATTAAGTCTACAAGGAGGTCGGAACCCTGTCTTAAGGGAGTCCACTGTTTGGGTTGTATATGTGGTTCTGAATAGGGCTCTGTGGTGGGTCGGGAACTCTGTCAGGGTTTTGCATACGTCCTCTCATCTTACTCTGTCTCATCTTCACAAGGACCCTATAACAGAGGTGTTAGGGACCAAATAGTGTCCCCCTAAAATCCATATGCTGCAGCCCTAACGCCCACTGGGACTGCACCTGGACATAGGGCCTTTAGGGAGGTAATTAAGGTTAAATGTGGTCATAAGGGTGGGGCCCCATCCCAAAGGACTGGTGTCCTTCTGTGAAGAGGAGGAGACACCAGAGATCTTTCTCTCTTGCACACGCACAGAGGAAAGGCCACATGAGGACACAGTGGCCATCTGCCAGCCAGGAAGGAAGGCCTTACCAGAAACCAACCCTGATGGCACTTTGATCTTAGACTTCCAGCCTCCAGAACTGTAAGATAGTTAATTTCTGTTGTTTAAGCCTCCAGTCTATGGTGTTTTGTCTTGGCAGCAAAAGCCACCTAATATAATAGGTATTAGCCTCTTTTGCAGAAGAAACCAAAGGCAGAGACATTGAGTAAACAACCACGGGGTTGAAGAACTCGAATGAGGACCTTAGTCTGTCTGAAGGGAAAGCCTCCACTTTTTTCACTTCATCACACTGGCTTTCTGTATAACCACTCAGTCTTGCCCCATCTCAACTCTTACCCCAGGGAGAAATTGGGGCTTTCACCAGCTTCTTAGTCCATGCAATTTGGCTCAGGCATCATGAAAACCTAGATTCCCTATGGACAGGCACAGCCCCACCATCCATCTCTTAACTCACAGAGTTGGCACAAAAGCAGCTTGGGATCATCTATGTTAACCCCTTCATTCTGCAGACAAGGCAAGGGAAAGTTAGTCACAGAATTAGGATTGTGGCTGGCCTAGTCCAACTAGAATAAGACCTTGCCCTAAGTTTTTGGTACTCAATAGTATAATATGTATTTTTTTATAAAACACTAAAAATTAGTTTTTAAATCTTTTGGCAGGGTCCCAGCTCTGTTATAGACTGCTTTTGACACAGAATTCTGGCCTGAACTGCTTTTCAAGTGCCAAATCATTTTTCTTGAAACATAAAACACATGTAACCAGATCACAACCAGGCTTTACACATGGATGTGTGTTTCTAACGCTTGCTCAGCAGAATCTAGCATGGGGTCTGCTCCCTACTTAGGGGGCAGTGTGTCAACAGTACGTTCAGTGTCCCAGGGAGGGGTAACGGGGAAGTACCCCAGCTCACCAGGAGTGCAAACAGATTAACTGCCATTTATAGCATTTCTTTCCCTTGGAATGGCATATCATCAAGAGTTATATTGAAATGCATTGTAGCCTATTTTTAACAGCCAGGCGAAGGAAGAAAAACACTGTGATGAATTTTAAAGAACCCTCTTGAGAATGTAACACAAGCTACCCTCTTAAAAAACTTTCTTGGAAGAAACAGTTTTTGTTTGAGGAAGAATTAAAAATAAAACTACTGAAAAGCATAAACAAAAGCTGTTGTGGTTCTTTAAGCAAGAAGGAATAAATGGAAACTAGAATATTAGGAAGTGAGGGGAGGGGGTCAGAATGTTTGGTTTGCAGGTAAGATGTGGTCTGTGAGAAATTAATGAGGAAGAAAAAGACATGCCACAATGGAATTAAATCAGAGGTCTTAACCTCAAGGCAGATATTCACCTCCAAGATCTATTACACTCCAATTAAGAGTCTAAAACACACAAAAAAATCCCCACTGTTTAAAAATGAAGGAAGTGGATCTTCAGAAAGCTCCAGAAAAAACAGTCTACTAAAAGTTCAGGGCAGGAAAAGAAAGGTGAACATATTGGCTCCATTCCAATTAAAGACTTTTTCAAACTTTATGTCCAGATTATGGCATAAAAGGCCACAAATTCCAATGCCTACAGGGGTGATGTTATGTGATTAAATGGGGTCTGCTCTGGCCAACTGCACACAACAAGCGCAGCTCCAGTGCACTGCTGCCATGCAAGATTGCAGGCCCACTGTTGCCAGATGCTCTGATATTTTAAGAAATCGTAGAAATCTAGATTTTTCTGTAAAATATCCTTCATAAATATGGACAGCTAATTTTTTTAAATGTTCAAACACAATGCAGATGAAGAAAGACCTGTCTGTGCCTAAATTTGCTCTCAGGTCTCCAATTTCTTCTGTCTTCTTCAACAGATTGGCTCTGTGGTCTCCCGGATTCTTTCCTGTTCCACGTCATCAGATTCAGTCTAAAAATCTATTCCCCTTTTTCACATCATTGCCTGGGACAAGAGCCTTCAAAGTCTTCCCATTGCCTTTATGGTGAATTTCAAATGTTTCAGCCTTACACTCAAGGCTGTCCATTTATTTCCCCTGGCCTCACGCAATGAAGTTTTCACGCCGTACTTCCCAATGGGAATGCCTGTGGTCCAAACAGAGTTGTGTATATTTTCCTCCAAGTAAGATTTCTTCATTCCTGCATTCTCCCCTTAGTTCTTGGTGTATCCTCTTGTTCCTTCTTATTTCTTTAGAATCAAATTCCTACTGATCATCTGATCCTTCAAGACATCCCTCAGACTTCTGGCCTCCGTTTCCTGACGAATTAAGCATTTCTTCTTCAAGTATTCTTCTGTGAAGTCTCTGGTGTGTCTCTTCTCAGCCCATATCTCATACAATTTTTGGTGTTTTATGGCTGTCTCCCCCACTCAGCCCTGAGAGTTTAACTCAACAGTTAGCAAACCTGTGCTGGAAAGGGCCAAATAGTAAATACTTTGCATTTTGCGAGCCACAAGATCTCCATGGCAACTACTCAGCTCTGCTATTGTGATGCCAAACTGCCCACAGAGAAGGTGTAAACAAATGGGTGTGACCATGTTCCCATAAAGCTTTATTTGCAAAAACGGATGGCCAGCTTTGGCCCGGGGGCCATAGTTTGCCAACCCTTAATCTACTTAGGCAAGGACTGTGGCTCAGTCTTGTTGTTATATAATAGATACTTAACATATATTTGTTAGACAATGAATCTTTCAAAATTCAATGCAAGTTTACTTCTTCCATCGTCTTTCCCTGACACCCAATGGCACAGCAGTATTTTCCACCTCTGAACCTTTCCACGCCTTGTTATATACCCCAGGTGACTCTCAGCATCATTTAATGCTGCCTTGATGAGTTAGGGTTGATCTATTTAATTTCCAGGGTCATTTGTTCTGAAATTCTGAGTCAGTCTATCATCTTGTATTACCACCTACTTGCATATTTTTGTCTTTTCTCTCTCTCTAATAAATTGTAAGCTTCTACAGAATAAGACCATATCTAATTTTCCGCAGAATTGCTAAAATGCCTAATATGGTGCTGTTGTCATAGTGTTCATTCATTTATTCATTCAACGCATATGTTTAGATCAATATGGTATATGATGCAGACACAAAAATAAGCCAAATGGAAAGGGTCCTCACTTACATCGAAGTCAAAGTCTAGTGAACTAATGATTGTATGATCTGGAACTGAGATAAATGCTCTGAAATAAAATGCATGGTTTGTAGATAACATTTCATACAGAAATCGAACAAATCCTGGAAAAGAGGAGAGAAGGAAGGGCAGGGACGTCTTCCTTGAAGGAGTAATGCTTGAGTCAAGATTCACTTATCAGCCAATATCTGTTCAGTGCCTATCATGTGACAGGCAGTATTCTAAGCACTTGGAATACAGTCGTGATCTGAAGAGACTGAAGTTCCTGCCTTCCTAGAGCTTGTTTTCTAGTGGGATCTGAAGAATGAATAGACCTTAGATAGAAGGGAAAGAGGATTTGAAAAACATTCCAGAAAGACAGCACAGCATGAACATAGATCCTGGGTGGAAGGGAACATGGCACATCCCAGGAATGGCTAGGGCAATGTAGCTGTAGAGAGAGGCCAGGGGGAGGGAAGGTCATATGACCATATAATTTAATCTCTAAAGTAGAGCAATCTTGAGAGTGAAAGACGCATTATTAATCATTTGTTGTTGTTGTTAGTGCTGTCGAATGGATTCCAACTCTTGGCGACCCTGCGTACAGCAGAGCAGAACCCTGCCTGGTCTTTTTGCACCATCCTCTCACCTTCCAGTGCTCTATCAGATAATGCTGCACTGCTTTTTGTAGGGTTTTCTTGGCCATTTTTTTTTTTTTTTTTTTTGGAAGTGGGCAGCCAAGTCCTTCTTCCTAATCTGTCTTAGTCTGGAAGCTCCACTGAAACCTGTCTACCATGGGTGACTCTACTGGTATTTGAAATCCCAGTGGCATAGCTTTCAGCATCAGAGCAACAAGCAGCCACCACAATATGACAACCAACAGATGGGTGGTGTGGTTCCCCGACCAGGAAGCAACCCTGGGCAGCGGCGATGAGAGCAACGAATCGTAACCACTAGACCACCAGGGCTGGCATTGTTAATCATGACAATAAGCAAAAGCTGGTACAGTTCTAGCAAAGTGGGATGCGTGGATATCCTAGTCAGAGGTCACGTAAAGATTTTAACATGACCACATTGACATTGTTTTAAAAAGATCCCTGTGATTACTGTGGATAACTGATTTGAGGGGCACTGCATCAGTGTGTGGAGACCAGTTGCTGTGCATTGCAGAATCCAAGTAAGAGATGACAGTGGCCAGAGCTAGGTGGTGAAGAGCACCAGAAATGGAGAGGGAGGAACAGCTTCGTAGGAGTTTAGGAGGCAACTTTAACAAGACTTGGTTGGTATTAATTATCTGTTGTAGAAATGAGTGGAAGAGGGGGTAGGAGTAGGGAGGGCTGTGCTGGAGGAAAGATAGTTTAAAAAGAGATTCAGGTGCCAAGACCTGCCCTTGACACCAGCAGCTAAGTCCCCAGGGAGTATTTTGAACGCTGATTTTGATGAATCTGAAGATTGCAGTGAACAACACGACTTCCATTAGTGATTACTGGTGAGAGAATAACCGAGGCTTTGATACTGGGGAAAAGTTGATAGAGCTAAGTGTTCCCCACCAGACGGTGAGGACCAATCTGTGCTTTCATCACAATTGCAGACAGAGTTCATGTGCTTTGAAGAGAATTGGAGATCTTGGCAGCTTTTGTGGCTCAAGAAGGAAGAGCAAGGAGATGGAGGGTGGTTTAACATTGAAGGTTCCATGTTGGGTGCAAGAACACCAGAGTCAAGAATAGAACATTAATAGGAAATGACAACCGGACCAGCAAATAGACAGCAAGAGCTGTGATTTGCAGACATTGATGTTTTGGAGTCATTTAGCTGAAATGCTCAACCAAGGCTATATTTGGAAGCTGAGTTTAATACATAATTCAAAAACCACCTTCACTCATTGCAGTTTGAAATGAGATGTTGAAGTGGTTGTCCTGTGATAGTGCAGAGTGACTCTTTATCAGTCATTTCTCTGGCCAGTGTGTGCTGCCCAGGTAGAGTTGTGTCTAGTTCTCTGAGAGCTTTCGATCAATCTGATTGCATTTGACCAGGAAGGCCTCGTGAAGATGTCACTTCATCCTTCACCCTCAGGCACAGTCAGGACAGAAAACAAAGGAAACTGGAGTGACCAAGGCTTTCAATTACGGGTCAAGAGTCCTTTACCCTTCGCTCCCAAGCTTCACACCACTTCATGGTTAGCCAATTATTTTACCCCTTTGCCTAGGAGTACCCATCCACAAAACTGTTACGTGCAAAATATTCGCTTGTCTTTACAGAACAGAGGTACCAAAGAAGAGAAATGTAAGCTCGAACAGTGAGTCTCCGTGTGTGTGTGCACATGCAGCATTTTTCTTGAAATATCCTGACCACCTCTCACTTCTGCACAACCCTTATTTTAAAATTCTCTAGAAATAAGATGTGGCAATAGTTCAACCCGAGACCACATGTGAAATTCAGTTTGAGACTGGGTGCTGTAAAATTTTGTAACTTGACTTCTCTCAAAATCAAAATATTCAAGTACACAGCCATTTAAAAAGGTATTATCAAAATATAAGTCAAGACACTGGAAGATGTTCATGATAAATTATTAAATCAAATATTAGGTTATAAAAGAACATGCTCAGTATCATTAAATTCTTATTCTTCAAACAGGTATAGAAAAGGACTTGAAGAATATAAAGTAAAATCTTAAAAGTAGCAATCTCTAGGTGGTGAAATTAGTAACAATTTTTATTTTCTTCTTTTGGATTACCTATGTCATCTAAATTTCTTACAATCATGCACCACTTATGTTACATGGAAGCATGTATCTTAAGATATAACATTCAATATTCGTAAATATACATGGAGCCTTACTATATTGCCATCCAGTAGGTGAAACATGGCTATAACAAGGCCAATTTAGTGTAATGGCTAAGAACACTGACTTCAAGATTGGGCTTGCTTTGCTACCTTTGGTAATTTAATTAATCCCACCACAACTCAGGTGTCCCATTTATAGAACAGGATCTTAATAGTCACTAACTCTAGAGGTATTGTACAAACAGAGGAAAAATATGTTTAAAAAACGTTTTGTGCGTAGGAAGCTCCCAATAAACATTAGTTAACCTTACTATCACTTAAAGTTATGTTCATCTTAGGGGCCGGCCCAGTGGCATAGTGGTTAAATTGCTTGCCTTGCTTCATGCCTTGCTTCAGCAGCCCAGGGTTCGCAGGTTCGGATCCCAGGAGTAGAACTACACACTGCTCATCAAGCCATGCTAGGCAGTGTCCCACATACAAAATAGGGGAGGATTGACACAGATGTTGGCTCAGGGACAATCTTCCTCATGCAAAAAGAGGAAAATTGGCAAGAGGTGTTACCTCAGGGCCAATCTTTCACACCAAAAAAAAAAGGTTATATTCATCCTGAATAGGTGCCAGGAAGGTTCCACAATAGAATGTTACATTTTGGGGACAAAAAGTGCTTTCAGGATGGCTGTCTCTCATGAAGACGCATGCCAAACACATGATAAAATGAGTGGTTTTATTGGCAACTGTTAGCCAGAGGGACGGACCCCTCCCCGCCCCCCGCCCCTCGCATGTGATTATCTCACAGCCTTCCTGATACTTTTAAGCAGTTCTGGCTGCCCACAGACTCTTGATCCATCCAGTGTAGAAATTCCAGCACTGACCCTGGAAAACATACCCGTTACCATTCCTGAATGTTTTTGTTCACTCCAGACACTGAACGGAAGCTTCCATTTGGGGAATATCCAGGTAACTTCAAGGGCAGTAACTGATGATCACAAAACTTTATTGACTGAGTCAGTTTCTTGGCACTACAGAGAGTTTGGGGTAAATGTGTATTTGGGGCAACATAATTTTACTCTTTTTAGGACTGTGCTCAAAAATATATATATTCATTGAAAATGTCCAAAGTACAATTACATAATTTGCTGCTTTAGTTATTTGAGCTGAGAAAGTGTGAGAGATGCATCTGAGTGTAACCCCCTTGGCCAAGTCCTGCCTCTGACCTCAACGGAAGTCTAGCAGCAGCTGCTGGCCTATCTTACTACCGAAGGCTCCTGAATGCTGACAAATTCAACAACTAGACCCCGAGAGCCACTGAACACAGGACAATTAGATGGGAACATGAGATCATGTGTGTTTTCAATACCAAGGGCACACAGGAGCCTATTTTTTCAAGAAATTCTAAAGTATAAACATGTCTATGAATATCTAGTCCTCAACCCACTTCCTTCTGACTAATCTTAATGGCCTTTATTAAGGTGTATTTTATATGGATTTTGTGCGATAGAGGAAAAAAGTTCCACTTCTTGACGGTGTAATATACTAGACCGGTTCTCTTTTTTGAGATGTCAAATACCTACTTTATTATAGTGAGAAAGTGACAGTCAATTTAAATCAAAATTTATGGAGAACATTAGGAGCTGGAAGGACTTCGGCTAATCACTGTAATGTCCCCAACAAATGGTAAATGAAAGCATAAGGAAATTGAGTTAACACAAGTTAAAAGTTCACATACTTACAGAATTATATTAGAAGACCTACAACTTAATTAAATTATCCGAAACTGCTCATTTAGCTTCTATTGTACTAGTGAACATTTATGCAATTTTACTGTTAGATAGATATTAAGTAATAGGTTTGCATTGGGTCAAATTGGGAGAACCCTAATTAGGCAGAACAGGGGAAAGTTGAATTCATCATGAAGCATCTTTCTGAATCTTTACATTGAATATTATTAGGCAGCGATGTCCCTAGTTAGTTGGTTACTCTCTTATATCTATCATTCTGACATTTTGAATAATTGAAAAATCAAACAGGAATTTTGTCCATGGAAAAAATAATCTGATGGAGAAGAAATGTGTTATTGATCACCTAATCTTTGAAACTTTTTCTTAGTCTTGTTTTTGCTTTGTCAACTGTAGAAGCTCACAAAGTGGTCAATGTGTGGAATTTTACAAATTAAAGGCATTATTAACAGATTTGAGACACAGGACAATTTTGTGAAATGCGAAAGACAGAAATTTACATATAAAATCACATAATACTTGTTTCCTTACTTTGAATCCATTTAAGGTCAGAAAATTCTTAAATCCAAGGTACCATGCTGTAGAATTGTTACTTTCAAAATACTTTTAAACACACAGTGCAGGGTATTCGATAATTGAATGTGTGTGGTGTTTCTTTCTTGTATGGCTACTAGCTTAACTTTGTCGAGAAGAGCGGAAAGTCTTCATAACAGAGGTTTGCCACAAATTACACGTGCATGGCTCTTTGTGGGGACATCTGCAGTAAGCCCAGAACGGAGCTGTGCTCCTTCCAGAGATTGCCAAAGCAGCTGGAAATCTTGTGAGTAACTGAAGCAATGTGGCCTGTCATTCAATCCTTAGTAAACAATTTACACGTAGATCTGTCATTCTTTTGTGTTATAAAACCTTTGGAAAAATTCTCCCTTTTATTTTTTCTTTTCGGGTGGAACTACATGTAAAGAATACATGAATTGCCATAATACTTGGTAACGTATACATGCACACACTAAGAAATGAGTAAGAAAAAAATATGGCTTCCCGCAGACTTGTTTCGAGCTGCTTGCTGGGGGCTGGGGGGGAAGCTGCCTCCTCTCCACTGCATTTAGAGAATTAATTCTCATATGAAATGAAAGGTCCCGTCCGATCCTATTTCACGGTAGCTTTGAGTGCTTGACTGTACCAAAGCAAAGGGCATTACTTGATTGTTCACTGTTGACATCACTTTACACCAGAAGGTGGCAATTGTTTTAATAATCACACTAACAAGTCTGTTTTGCCTTCAGATTGGATTTTTAGAGATAGTGTTCATTTGGTTCTTGTCAAGCAGATGCCTTTTAAAATCAGTCGCGTTCACTCACAGATTTATTTCTCAGGATGGTTTTCCCACTGCCACCAACTGGCTAAAATATTATATGTCTTTTAGGATAATGAAAGCTACAAATATCATATATTTCTCCTTGATAAACCTTGTTTTTTCACCTGAAACAATTAAAAGATGCCATTGAAGGTGAGAACGCTAGTGAAGTGATAGCATGATAAAGTCTAAGTATATCGTATCCTTCATAACATGAAGAATGTGCCTTCTTTCTCACTTACAAGGAAAACTGGTGAAGAATTTCTCCAGCTGACCAAGATACCTGTGAAGTGTAGTGTACTCATAAGATTTATGTCGATACACAATGAAAAATCATTCACATATAAATCACAAGGCATTTATGTCTAACTTACCTCCCAACACGGCAAAATCCCATAAATTCTTCAATTAAAACTGAGTGGAAGATAAAAGACTTCTTGAAGCCCAGCAGGTCACAAAGAGCCCATAGGCCTCCTTAAGCGTATGACAAAATGCACAGAAACATCCAAAATACCAAGACACTGTAACTGCCTGAGGATTTATCTCCTAAGACAAGGTTCCAGAACCTGTCATCTGAACACTGTTGCCATCCATAAAGAAAGAGGAAGAGGAGAGGGGGAGAGAATAATGTTGGCTCTGTGAAACCACAGCATTCTTTCCAGATGGTCTCTTTTTCCACAGCTTAGGTTACCTACACGACAAAAGGAGAAGAGGCCAGGGGTGAGCACTCTTTTTTTGTAAAACTGAGAACTCCAGACATTTGTCATCCAGAAAAAATGCCTGCCGCTCAGCAGGATAGATTTTTAAAAATTTTTCTCAGAGCCTTTCTCTAATTGGGCTTCCTCAAATTTTCACACATCCTTTCCCCCAACAAGTTTACAAAAGCCAAAGGTCCCCCACACCCCACCACCAGTGGCAGGCCCATAAATCACGCGAAATTGCAAAGGATTTTCTTTCACGTTGTGCAATTAACTCCTATAACGTAGAAAAACATTTTATATGTAATATGGGAAAGCAATAGCAAATAGCATGTCAACTTCTCATTAGTAAATCCTAATAATGGCTAACATAAAAATGCAACTATCTATTAACATTTTTTTCTTCAATTCACGTTTAAAAGAAGAATATTGCAATGTCTTTTAGTATCTGTACAATACTCGTGTAGGAATTTATTATAGCAAAATGATCTGGTAGGATTAAACTAGCGTGAGCAATATGAAAATTTAAAGATAGCTTGAATGCCCATTCTTTAATTTTACTAAAATAATGAAAAACATATATTATTTGAGCTTACGAAGCATGTAAATACTAACTCAAACCAAGCGTATGTTTTGTACATATATAGTGCATTTTTCTACCCAGTATTAAAAACCATTTCTCTTTTTATTCTTTACTTGCTTGTATCCCCTAGATGTAAAAAGAATTATGAATCTTGAAAATCATCCACCAGCTCTTTCTAACCTCCATCATAGTTAGCAAACGTTTCTCTTTAACTTTGAGGAATTGCTCCAAGTGGAAATGTGAAATCTAAATAAGAGCTTGTAAATTTTAATAGCATAAGTAGAATAGAAGGAGTTCCTCTGTTCTTCCTTTGAAACAGGCTGGCATTAAAAGTTAGGCTGGTTGGGAGGTTTTGTTTGTTTGTCAGGAAACATTTAGATGTAAATATTAGACTATTAAAATGGGACTCAGAGCAAGAATTGACTTTTGCTTCCCAGCTCCTGGCCTGACCCTGGCTCAGGCCTCCAAAGAAGCCCATCTACAGTCACACCCAGACTGGGACACACCCAAACAGGGCCTTGCCCAGACACTGCGCAAATTAACACACCACTCGCACAGCCCCAGCCCTGCAGGAAGCTCACCAAGACACCATCACCCAACGATGAACATTTGCAAATTCTAAACATCCTCTAATATTAAAAAGAAAAGAAAAATCTGCACCTTCCGTGTCTCTTCTTGACGCCTATGTCTACCCACCATCACGCACAGGCCTTTTAGTATTGCCTGAGGAAAGGGAGAAGCAAGCAGGGGCCGAGGAAGAGGAGTGGAGAAAGAGGAAATACATTCATCAGTTTTCTTTCCCATTCATTTTATGGGCTTTCTATAGGAAAGTGTTTTCTCTTAGTTTTCTGCTTTATTTCCGGCATCAGCTATGTTTGAGTCAGCTGTTGAGTGAGGAAGATTGGACGGTAGATTGAAGGTAAGATGTAGCAGGACTCTGCAGGAGAATTAGGTTATCGGTACAAAAACCTTCTTACTCTTTTGTTTTGTTTTTGGTTTGAGCACTCTCAAAGATAAAATGGGTCCCTAAATCACAGATTATGGCTCTGGGGAATTTACAAAACATGTTCTGAATATAAAGACTGAGAGGCAGAAGGCCTTGGGAGGTACTAACTTTGCCAGTTACTCACTGAGTATTTTTGAACAAGTCCTTTAACCTCTGTGGGCCTTGATTCTTTATTTCTAAGATTATTCTAACTTTGCAAGTGAATATTTTGAGTTCTACCCAAGTGTATTTGGTGTAAGGAAGAAATATAACATGTTTTTCTCTTTTTTCTTTCTTTTTTTTTTTGGTAAGATTGGCCCTGAGGTAACATCTGTTGCCAATCCTCTTTTTTTTTTCTCCCCAAAGCCCCAGTGCATAGTTGTATATCCTAGTTGTAAGTCATTCTAGTTCTTCTATGTGGGACGCTGTCACAGCATGGCTTGATGAGCGGTGTGTAGGTCCCCGCCCAGAACCGAACTGGTGAATCCTGGGCCGCTGAAGCAGAGCTCTAGAACTTAACCACTCGGCCATGGGGCCAGCCCCCATTTTTTTCTTTAACTTGTGTTTCATAGAGAAATTCAGAAAGAATTGCTAACCCAGCATAGATATGATCACAAACCCTCCCGGCTAATCACTCAAACCCATTCTGAACTTCCCCCTCTCCCTGGGCTGTCCGGTGCTCATAGGCTACAGAGTTATGGTTCCCATGATTGAATTCAAAGAATATGAATGAAAATGTACCGATTAAAAGAAATGCTTATTTTTTGCCGATTTACGAAATAAGTTAATTCCTACAAGCTAAGTCTGCTTTCATTCAAGGTTATTGTGGGTCAATAGATGGGACAATTGTTTAAAAACTAAAATTGTGCACTTTTGGGGGGAACACACAAAATAGTGACTGTGACCACCTCGTAGTGAAAGGAAATGCCTCTTCATTGGATAAAAATGAAGGCATATGATGTAATATGAGACCATTTGGTGCTTGATGTCAATGAATATATGCTAAGGAAGCATCAGAACATTTTTCTTGTATTAAGCTTTTAGGCCGTGTTGTGCCAACATGCACTGGTTGAAGACAGCATTAATATTAATGAAGGATGGAAGTCTGAGATTTAGTGACTCACACTTCCCGACCCCCACCTTACTTCCTTTCATGCTTAATCCATTAGTATAGATGGATCGACATTAATAAACAAGAAGGACAAATAGCTCTCCATTCGGGGACAGTTTTACTTGACCCTTGTACACCCTGCCCATACATGGCCACAAGATGTTTGACCTATTCAATGACATTTATTTATTGATTTGTGAGCCGATTTTTCCCTAGGTACCTTACACTTCTTATACCTAATATGTATTAAAAAGTTAAAATCTCTGAACAGGGAATGCTTCAAAAATAAATTGAGGAAAGAGCCTGTCATTCATCTTTGCAACCCTTGGGACCCTTATATACGGTTTTTCACAGTGGCGTCTACACCGCAGGTGCTCCATAAATGCTCATTGAACGGAACTGAATTGAATTGCATTGTCAGATTCTGAACTGTTTTATATGATCTTATTATCACCTTCTCTCCCCCTGTAGTCATAGACACATACCTGAAGATATATGTGTATTTACACATTTTTAAAAATAATTTTACTCCAATGGATCCAGACAAAACATATATTGAATTTTTCTATAATGGGTTGATATTGAAGACTTTAAACCTTATGTTTACAAGTGACTTTTGTTATGAGTATGAAAAGAACCATAGGGTTTTCTGGATGAAATTCAGGTTAAAACTATATCTGATAGATGAAAGAAAGCGTATCGATCATTTGACCCTGTGGTCTTCAAAGGATATGCCTTGTCACCTAGGGGTTTCTTCAAGCACCCCAAGAGCTACCAAGAGGCAGGAGGGCAGATAAAGGGACACAGGCAGTGATTAGGGCTCACAGGGTCCCTCCACCCCTTCAACAGAGAAAGTCCACTTCAATGTGTTTGATTTACCAATACGTTGGGCTTCTCTGTAAGAATGCATTTGAATGACAGTATTCACTGCTTTAAAAGTAATTAAAGCCACAATCTTTAATATAAAAGGAGAGAGAGAGAAAGAGCTCTTTTCAAACAGGTAAGCTTAGGTGCAGGGACTTTAGACAGCTCTGTCAAGTTTACACGAGTTAGCTACGGCGTATATGAGTCACGACCAGAAACCAGGTCTCCTGACTCCTGATCTGGTCACAGCTTACCTAGAGGTGGAAAAAACCATGAGAGAAAAACAGACTTTCCTAGATTAGTCTGGGTCACCCCAACATGCATCCTATTCTATAGCTACAACCACAGTAACTCAAAAGGAACCGAAAGTCAACTCGCCATCAACTAAGACCAATGTTGACCTTCGCTCCCTGCTAGTCACAGTAATTTGCAAGAGGCTAATGCCTATTGAGCCTTTATTGACTTTTTAAAAACTTTCAGACTCTTTCTCTAATACTGCAGAAAACAAAATTTTTCGGCTTCTTACTCCTAAGGCTATTAAAAAATATACATAATCGCTCTGTTACTTCAAGATGCTAGGATTCTGGTTTTAGTTCACCCCATGATGTCCAACATACCATAATATCCACTTAATTTGTAATTCTACTCTTCAACTTGATATTACTTGTAAAAGAAGTTTTAGTTTTATAAATCAGTATTGCATTTATCTATTTATCTAGCATCACATTTATTATTAAGAGTTGTTAGTCAATGCTACCAAATATAAATCAATGCTATATAGTATTAGCTATAAGTATATTTGAGAAAAATACGGTTTACTACTTCATAGTAAAATTTAATGCTTTTAATGTGCTGTCATATTCATAAAGGCAATATTGACTCAGTCCATCTGATTCTATGCTACAACAAAAAAATCGTTTTCATTATTAACCAACTGAAATCTCATTAAACTTTAAGATTTTCAGTATATGAAGAATTATTTATTTGATGATCAGGCTTATGCTTTAAACTCTTAAAACTGCTCAATGACAACAAACTTTAAATTCTTTATGTAATATCTAAGGTTAATTTACCTTCACCTAATGATTGCACAAGGTGACATTATTCTAGAGACTGTGTTTTGAATAAAACACTACCCCAATCTCTGAGAGTATATACGGGGGTGCTTTTGCAATGGACAGGCAAAAGCAATAAGGTTTAGCAACAGACCACCCCATAGTGGGAACTGCTTTTCCGCCTGGTTTTTGTCAGACCAACAGCTGTTCCATCAGTCAATTAGTGACCAGGGACAAAATGCATTTTTTTTTTAAATCAATTAGCAGGCCCTCCAACTGAATAAAGATCCCTGGGTATGCTTTTCACCAACAAAACAAGAGCTAGGAGTGAATAAAGCTAAGGAGATCATAAATTCTTGAAAGTACAGTCTGAAAACCTGAGAAAGCCATACAGAGGTTAGCAGGTTATTCCTGCCCTTGGCAGGACTCCAGTAACTCAGCCAAGGCAGACAAGAAATATATACATATATTTTCCAGTATATTTTTTCAGTATAAATGTGTATATATGTGTGTGTGTGTATATGTATTCAGAGAATGAGATCCCCATTCTTTCTTATTGGTTAATTTTACTAACAGCCTTCGCTACGTGGAACCCATTGTTATTCAGTCTCTTATTCCCCACTCAGTGGTGGAAACGCAGTCATGTGCCGTCCCAAGATAGACATATAGAATAGCTATTTATTATCTTCCATAAAATCCTTCGTAATTTTAGTATTAAACATCTTTCTGTCTTCTTTAGAGAAATAATAAGAGTTTATTTCATCTTTCTTCCTAGGTTTTGTCTTCTAATGCTTTAGTCCTACTTTTGAAATAGCATTGTTGTCCTCAATTTAATTTTCTAAGAATAATGGTTTGACTATATTAGATGCTTTAATAGTATTGCGTTATAAAATTATAATTTCCCCTCGTAATAACAAATTTAGTATTCAGATATATGCATTTAAAAGCTCTCATTAAGCGTGTATAGTTGACCAAACTTCAGAATAGAGAAAAGTGAAAAACATAATTCCCACTCAATAAAAAGAAAGCTGCGAGCCCTCCCTTACAGCCAACATACTGACATGTATTCACTGGAAAGTTCAGTAGACCAATTTGAGAAAAGCAGCTAGAAAACCAGTAGATCTTGAAAAACAAGTTCAAATAACCAGCCAGAAAGACAAAAACCATGCTAGGTAATTAGAACTGAAGAAAGTTCATACCAAGAACTAGTTGGAAGGGTGAAAGAGCACAGAAGGGATGCTGAGGTAAACTAAATATCAGTAGCCACTGGAAACAAATACAAGCCTAGGGCTGATGTCGCCCAGGGAACAGTAACTGCGGTAGGTAGCTTGCAACCCTTGGCCAGAGGTCCTAAAGGAAAGGGCTGAGATTTCCATAAGGTAGAACCTGAAAGAAGGGACCCTGCAGGCCTGGTGCTCACACCTCTGAGGTGAACAGGTGCGGTGGTGGTTTGACCAGCAAAGGGTGGGATGACTGGTGATGGTACCTCCCAGGGGCATAGCAGAGCTGGTCCCAACATTGCCAAAGGACACTGGAGGCTGGAGCCTTATCTTTCTTCTGCTACTAGGGTGTTGCTATTGGGGTCTGGGAACAGAAAGGAAGGTTTTTTCCTTCCTCTTGCTTTCCAATTGTCTACCACTTGCAGAAGCTTACAGGAAGCCAAGTGCAAGGGAGTGTGGGAAATGTAGTTTGCAGACTCTCAGCCCTAGCATTGCAAAGCAGAGTACAGAAGAGTGGACTTGAGGCCTAGAGACAATAGGTAAATAACCAGCACACGTTTGTGTCTGAAATAACTTGCCCAGACTGGATTTTGTTCTTTAAAAGACGACTTATGGCAGGTTTACAGTTCTGCATCAATCATTTGGCCTGGCAGTTGGTAGAGTTAAACAGATTTACTGCATTTTTGAGGAGGCAGAAAACATCAAGAACAAGCTGGCATCTGCACATTGTGAGACTTTTCCTGCCTGCCGGGTGTTTTAGGCAACCACCATTCAAACTCCCAGGAGTGGAAATGCTATCTTCAGTCAGGCCAAAATATTTATTAAGATAAATCAATACAAGTTGAGGTTAAAGGGGAGAACCTCTGGTCTAGATAGAGGCTTTTCAAGTACGTAGGACACTCTGCAGTTTGGTTGACAGGCAAAATTCAAAGTCTATACAGTGTATCTGGTTCATCAAGCCTTTCTAAGGATCCCACCCCTTGTCCACCGTGTATTCAGAAGCTGGATCTCTGCCAAAATAGCCCAACTTCAAAATTATCTCTCATCTCGGGGGCCAGACCAGTGGCCAAGTGGTTAAGTTCATGCGCTGCGCTTGGGCAGCCCAGGGTTTCACTGGTTTGGATCCTGGGTGCAGACACGGCACTGCTCATCAGGCCATGCTCAGGCGGCGTCCCACATGCCACAACTAGAAGGACTTACAACTACAATATACAACTATGTGCTGGGGGGCTTTGGGGAGAAGAAGGAAAAAAAAAAGAAGATTGGCAACAGATGATAGCTCAGGGCCAATCTTTAAAGAAAAATGTCTCTCCATCTTTACCTCACCCTTATCTCTTAATGCCCCTCTATGGATTAGGAAAGCCAAGATCTCTAAAAAATATCACTCCAATGTAAGAATCAATGCTTACTCTCCCATAACCATTGCAAAGATACTTTTATCATAAAGTATGCTAGTTACCTCCAAACCAAGCCTTTACTGTTAGAATTTTTAAAAAGAATGCATATTCGGGAGCAGTAGGATCGTACTTTGGACTTATGCGACAAGTAAAGAAGTTCTCCTGAATTATTGAGAATGGAAGTTTATTAAATGCTCTTAGAAAGGAAGATGGCAGCAGGAACAGTACAGTCCAGTCAAAGGGTACCAACTTCCAGTTATAAAAAAATAAGTCATGGAGATGCAAGCGTGATGACTCTGCAGCATGGTGACTATAGTTTATATTATTGTTTTGCATATTTGAAAGTTGCTAAGAGAGTAAATCTTAAAAGTTCTCATCCCAAGAAAAAATTATTTAATTATGTATGGTGACAGATCTTAACTAGACTTATTGTGGTGATCATTTTGCAATACACACAAATATCGAATCATTATGTTGTACACCTGAGGCTAATATGATATTGTGTGTCAAGTATATAAATTTAAAAAAGAGCTCTTAGAAAGGAAGATAGCAGCAGCACAGTTTTTCAGTCTCTGTAAATCCAAACATAAGAGCAGATACAACAGCTCCATAACAAAACCAAAAATCCCCAGATAGAGGCCGGCCCAGTGGCACAGGGGTTAAGTTCGCACATTCCGCTTCCACGGCCTGGGGTTTGCTGGTTCGGATCCCAGGTATGGATCTAAAGAACTGCTTGGCAGGCCTCACTGTGGCACGTGTCCCGCATGTAGAATGGAGGAAGAGGGGTGCGGATGTTAGCTCAGGGCCAGTCTTCCTCAGCAGGAAGAGGAGGATTAGCGGCAGATGTTAGCTCAGGGCTAATCTTCTTCTTCAAGAAAAGATCCCCAGACAACATTTGCCAACAAAGGTATTCTACACAAACCAAAATACGAGAAGGTGGAGACAGACCACCAATACCCAAAGAACTGCCTGGTAGCAACGTCCGTGTAGGAGGACGCAGAGCAAGGTGAGAGGGTGGCATCGAAGGAACCTGAGAACATGAGTCCCTGTTGTGACCAACATGCCAACTTGTATTCACTGAAAGCATGGTGGACCAGTTTGAGAAGAGCGCCTGAATGGGGAGAGTTTTGCACAATCCAGTACCAAGTGATTGCAAAAGTCTCACAAAGGCCAGAAGGGGTTGGGCGGTGCAGGCACTAGCAATGCTCAAAAATGACCAGGAGGCACTTTTCTAGCACAGGGCCCCTCCAGACCAGGTTATCCATCAGGCACGATCTCCACAATGCCTGGGGTCCACTGTCCTTGTAGGGCCTCAAGGAAGGTTTAAATTTCTTTTAAAGTCAGAAGGAAAAAAGTTCACTTTTAGGTCAAAAAAAGTGTTTTAATATATTCATCTTTCTGTCCACATGTTTGTAAAATATATTTTTAACATTTTTGATGGAGGAAGGAACCCACAAAGGCTTAGGACCTATAGAACTTATAATGAGCCCTGGGCCCACTACAGAGCAGAAATTGCTGGGAGTGGCGTCAACAGTGAGCAGGACAGGGACAATAGAGATGAAGTCCAGGGAAAGTCCAGACCAAAGGTAGGAGAAGAAGAGAGCCAGAAAATCTCAGGAAGCCAGCCACCACACTTTTACAGAAAAGCATCAGAAGAGGGAGCTCTGTGAAACAGGAAAAGCTTCCCTGAATCCTGCCTCATTCTTAAAGTTCAAGAAAACTAATTTCATATGGAAATGAATAACAGCAAAGTATGGAAGTCAAATCCCATACAACGTTACAATGAGAAAAAGAAGAGAACAATAGCACGCCAACAGACAATGAAAGCACACTAGAAAGATGTGTCCTCAAAAGACATCAAAACAGTAACCTACTATTTCAAAACGAGCTAAAGACATTAAGAAAATGATACAATATGTGAAAGTGCAACATGAACCAAAATTAGAAAATCTCAGAAATGAGGTGACAGACTTTAGGAAAGAATTATAAAGTAAAGTAAAAATCACTTTAGAAATGAAGACTAAGCCAGAAGGAACACCAGAGCTTAGAGACACAGTAGATAACGTCTCAAGAGAAATAGAAAGTGAAAAAGAGGAATTTTTAAACATCAAAGAGAAGCGAAGAAATAGAGTAAAGGGGTTCAGGGAAGATGATCCATATCGAAGGAAAGAAAAGGAAATTAAACAAATGGTTAATACGAATCTCTGAAGAAGGAAACCAAAACGAGAAAACAGAGTCAATACTAAAAACGATAACTCAAGAAAAGTCCCCTGAAATAATGATTGAGAACTACAGGTTAAAAGTGCACACTTCATTCCTGAGACTCCAGAATGACCAATATCAAAACATAATCTAGTAAAATTACTAGACTGCAAATATAAAGAAAAAATCCTTTGGGTATCAGAAAAAAAAACTTCATGACTTATAAGGAAAAGAAAATTAGATTATCATCAGACTTTTCAACAGCAATGCTTTATGCCAGAAGAAAACAGAGTAACATATTTAAAATATTCAAGGGAAGAAAGTGTGAGCCAAGGATTTGATAGCTAGCAAAAGTGACTTTCAAGAATAAAGGGCACAGTTAAACTGTTATCAACAAGCAAAAACTCAAGAAATATTGTTCCCATGAGCCCTTCCTGAAGAAGCTAGTGGAGAGGAGTGTATGGCTAGAGAGACATTAGCTTAAGGGCTGGTGGTGAGCATTAAATATATATTTACTCATAAAAGTAAGAGGAATTAAGGGGTAAAAGGTAGAGAGTATATTATGTAATAGTTATATGCTCTGACAATGTAGATGTAACACAATTATTAACAAATGGGGGGAGAATGAGGAGAACAGAAACAAAAGAATCTTTACATTCTCAGTAATCACGTTGGTGATGATATTTATACTGTTGTTTTGAGACTGTTGTATGTATGATTTGAGGTAAAAACAAACGTGTAATTATGGGTTTTTCTAATTCTATCATTTCCTATGTCCTTAAGAATTGAAATTCAAAGTATTAAAAAACAGGAAAACGTAATAGAGAGGTAGCTATGGAAGAAAGGAAGAGATATTGATGAGTTCAAGTTCTATAATCTCAAGTTTGAAGTAAAACATAAATATGAATTCATAAAATATTTTGTTGTTAAATGTATATATGTATTTCCTAGATCTTTGAGCTTAAAAGGACTAGAGACAATGATCAACCTAGTAGCAATGAGCATCTCTTGGCAGCTTGTAGCCTTGAATATCTTTTCTCATTAAAAGAAATTAGGATTTCTGGGAGAAATGGTGAATTCCATGTTTGGAGCAAGAAATATACAAGGTGAACCTGAAACGTCTATATTAAGAAGTAGCAAAGAACCTGTGAAAGACTACTAAGGTCGTAACAAAAGATTTCAAGAGCCAGCAAAGAGACCTCTACTGGCCAAAGACTGGGCACATTGAACTTCAATAACGATAATCATTGCAATAGATTTAAATCCATACAATTTGTTTAAGTTCATGAGTTCGTAATGATATATTTTTAAAGAAAGCATTGGATATCTTCAGAAGATAGGGAATCAATTTATAATCTTAAAAGATGGTAAATAAAGGGAAGGAATCCACTGAGGAGCCAAATAGTAGATGAAGGGAAGTGTCTATGTATGTAAGTATTCCAACTAATAAATGAAAAGGAAATGATAGAATTAGAATATCACTATTTTTGCAGATTTCGTGAATGAGTGTATATGGACATTTAGTATCAATGGCTGCTAAGATCACAAAAAGTGAGAGAACCAGACGTTTGTGCCTCATAGAGTCTTGCCAAAAACCATTATGGAAATGATGACTAAACTAGAAGGAACACTGGAGTATATAAAGACACCTTGAGTCTTGCCAAAGGGATCAAACCTGGGTCTGATCCAGTCTCTGGATTCAGCCGCCAACTTGCAGGAAATTCAAACAGCAGAGGAACATGTTGAACTGCACCAAGAGTATCAAATCAGCAAAACGCAGACTGTGGGAGGCTCTCCATGTTAAACAGCCCAAGTTCTTCAATAGAAATGCACATTAGGAGGATAAAAACTATAAAAAGAGAAACCCAAGGAAGAGGTTACTATAAAAGCAGGATAACAGTTACTTATGGCAGAAGGCAGGGGCTTACTTTTGGCATGAGTCACATACAAGAGGCTCTTAGGTGGCTGACAGCATTCTCTTTCTTGACCTGGATGGTGTTCGCCTTATAATAATTTATCGAGCCCAGCTTTTGATTTGCGTGTTTTCTGTGTCTCTGTTTTACTCTATGGTGAAGGGATTTTAAAACTTAAAAAGCCCTTAGAGCAGCTTTCTGTCGCACTGTTACTTCTCCTCTTCCTAAAACAAGTTCTTTCTCTCAATGTCAACCACTCTACCCCTTCTACACCTCCCTAGGCTCCATCCTCTGAAGTGTTTCTTCTCTCTTCCCTGTTATATTAGATGATCCGTGGATATTAGTCATGATTATAGACCAGAACATGATGGTTTGAGTACTTGCCCTGCCTGCAGACCCCTTCTGAGAGAGCAATAACCTGGAGTTCCGTATATCTAGGTCACTGTGCTTTGTTGCATGAGTCTCTTCCACCCTACACAGGTGAAAGAACTGAGGATCTATACATTCATTCAACATACACTTATTAAGTACCGAATACCATGTACTATAGCAATGAACAAAATAGACCAAGGCCCTTCTCTCCTGGCCTACTTTATGTGTCGTAGCCGTGTTTGAGAGCTCTGAGATCATCACCAATATCACAGCTAATACTTACTGAGTAAATGTTTACTATGTGCCACTTTAACACCATCATATCTTGTTTGATTCTCGCATCAACCCATGGAATTAGGTATTAACTCTAACTTCATCTTACGTAAGAAAAAATGAAGCTCAGAAAATTTGAATAACTTACTTTAGTTTATGCAACCAATACGTGCTGGAATCTAGAATTCAAACTCAAGCAATTCAACATCAGAGCCCAACAAGACCCAAAACATGATCACTAGTTAAACCACTAAATATCCCCTATGTTGGAAAATATGAATGTGAATGAGAGAAGGATCTAGACCAAGGGTAGACAAACTACAGCCCTCAGGCCATATCCAGCCACATCATCGATTTGTTTATGACCCCTGAGCTAAGAATGGTTTTAACATTTTTAAATGGTTAGAAAAATACAAAAGAAGGATAATATTTTGTGACATGTTAAACTTACATGAAATTCAACTTTCAGTGTCCCTAAATAAAGTTTTATTGGCACACAGACATGCCCATCGTTCACATGTCGTCTATGGCTACTTTTGTGCTACAATGGCAGATTTGAATAGTTGCAACAGAGACCATACAGCCTGTACAGCTGAGGTTGAAAGTCTCTTTGGGTCCAACAACACTGGTATAGTGCCATGCACTCAGGAACGATATCTGACACTGAACACATGAATACGAGCTAAGGTGGCTGCAACTCTCAGTGGGACATAGCTGAGACCTGTGTAGGAGCCCAAACCTTTAAGAGAACACTAGGGAGTGGGCTGCAGAAGGAGATTGAACTTCTAGCTAGTAAGAGCATGGGAGGTTCCAGCAGTTTATTTAAAGAATGATAGAGCCAAGACTATGGCTGCCCTGAGTGGCAAAACCAGTCATGATCATGGCAATCAGGCTGTCTTGTATTGGGAGTTATCCTTTTGTGTGTCCTCACAAGATTGGAAATTCCATGAGAATGATGTAATTGATCTGCTAGACTTGTTCAATTGATCCGTGAATCAGTCAATTACTAGCAATGATTAGGAGACAAAGCTTGATACTGAGTATTGGGATGTCCCATCTAACATCACGGCCAAGACTCAAGATGCTCTTCTTAGGAATTTAATCTCATTTCTCAAATGATACAGAAGAGCTCTTTTCTAGGAACTCCTCAAATTGTGCTAAAATTGTTTCAGAATCACGTGTACCTGGTGAATCAATTCTGGGATCTTCCCTCGCTCTTTACTGTCTGAGTCTGAGACCTAATAGGAAGAGAGTTAAGAGCACATCCTTGGGTATCAGACTGTCTGGGAGAGCCCTGCCTCTGCCTCTCAGAATCTGTTTGACCTTGGCCAGTTTCTTAGCCTCTTCAAACTGCAGTGTCCTTATCTGTAAACTGGGCTCAACACCGTGCTTATCTCCTGGGCTAGTGGGAGGATTAAATGAGATAAAGCACATCAAGTACTTAGGAGAGCATCTCGCACTCAGTAAGTGCTCAATAAATGTTCCTGATCCTTTCAGCTGCATTATCTTTTACACCAGAAAATCATATTAGGAGCGGCAATTTAAGGAGACAGTATTAAAGCGGATTAGGTTTATGAGAAGTTGTGACCAGTTTTGTTCTTTCTGTTAAAAACAAGGAATTTCCAAAATTAATCTCCTTTTTACAAGACTAAAAGTTGACCCACTTCTAAAAAAATGCTTCATGAGGGATAAGAGACTAAGATAAAATTATGCACAACTGATACTAACAAAATTTTTATAAGTATATATAAATCTGTACAGTCTGTAAGAAGCAGGCTCCATCTAAAAAGTTCCTGGACATACAAATATGAATGTAAACCCAACTAAGACACACTTTTAATATTGCCCAAGGGCATTGGATAAATATTTTAAATACTAAAATTTGGTAAGAATAAAGGCAGAAATCAATTTTTCTTTCATTTTACTTATAAGATCTTAATAATTTAGTGCAGGAAAAAAGAATTTTACTTTTCTCTGACAGCATTAGCTTTGAATTCAATCAATTGCCCCGATAATGAAATTTCTTAACTCAGATTTTTAAGTTACAATGAAAGATAAACTAGAAGGGAATGCCAGTGAACCTACGACTCACGGCTCACATACCCCTTCACCGTGAGACAAAACCCAACTCGCAAAGACCTGCCGTCCAAAGGTACCTACCACTTATCCATCCCCAGAGTAGTCCCTTTTTTCTGCTGACAGCAAAGCCAAAATAAAGGAATTCCCTTCAATCAACTTCAGAAAAACTCCCCCTTTGGAAATCAAAGCCTAACTGTTAAGGCTCTTTTTAAACCATTATGACTGTACCATTATAATAGCAATCATATGAATACTGAGTGACAAATACTACTTGATATCCAAATGGCACTCATAAAATTGAGATGAACCTCATCCTCCAGAGATTGATATAGATATGCAAATGACCTGTCTTGTATCCTGTGTCCTTTTTGTTTGCAGATATTACACTCTGCATTCTTCGGGAGTCAGATCCAGGTTTTTGAATGTAAATCACAGCTCTCTTATTCAATGCAGGTAAAAGGATGAGAAAATGTCAAAATCTCCCTTTGGCACCAGCTTGGGCTTGCACCAGTGAAGTGCTGGTAAATATTTAACAACCAGTAGGGTTGGGGCCTGATTTGTACAGTTTGCCTATTTCTATGGTGTAAATACTCCCGCCCTCACCAATGTCAACCTACCATGTGATGTCACTGAACGTGAGATTGGGGAGAGAGACACACAATCAGCTCCCAAACAAAAGTTGTGAGCCAGGGTCAGCACATCACTGGCTTGAACCCCAATTCTTTCCTGAACCAGTGTGTCCCAGTGGGAAACATGACTTCAGACTGGAAACCAGAAATCCAAGTGAGACCTGGTGCGTATGACTCAACACGATCCTTTTAAACAGGGTCCTGCTACCTCTCCTTTCCTTTGGTGAATCCCACCACGACACCTTGTAGGCCTCTCCTTTCTAGGACCTGGCAAGTGATAATCATCCTTTTCTGTGAAAAGCTGGAGAACTGAGAAAGAGTAAATCCTCGCTGGAGCCTTCCTGATGACCATCCAGGGTCATCACTTTTGGCTCTTCTTTAACACGTTGGATTATTTTCCAAGCCCTCATATTACCTGGAAAACTGAACAGGTAAAGATGCTGGAATTACTTCTCCAGATCCTCTGGCATATATTTTGTAGCTGGTCAGGTTAATTTCTTCTAAGATTGGGGTCTTTATTCTCTAGACCAGTGGTACTTCAGAGAGCCTAAGAATCACCAGGGAAACTTGCTAATAATGCAGTTTCCCAACCTCCGCCACTTCTGATTCAGGAGGTTTGAATGGTATTGGGAAGCTGCATTTTAAACAGTCACCCCAGGGAATTCTGATTCTGGAGGATGAATCTGGGCCCACTGTGACAAGTTTTGGCCAACTACAAAGTTTAGAGGGAACAACTGACACAAGACCACCCTTACTTCTGGCACCAATTGCACATTCAGGGGCATTCCCCAAACCACTGGGTTTGGTAATTTACTGGAAGGACTCACAGAACTCATTGAAAACTGTTATACTCACAGTTCTGGTTTATTACAGGGAAAGGATACAGATTAAAATCAACCAAGGGAATAAGTGCATAAGGCAGAGGCTGGGGAAGGACCAACACAGAGCTTTTGTGGTCCTTTCCACGTGGGGTCAGGACACATTACTTTCCCAGCATTGAAGTCTGACAGTACATGTGGGGTGTTGCCAACCAGGGAAGGTCACCCAAGCCTCAGTATTCAACGTTTTTATTGGCGCTCCATTGTGTAGGTATGATTGATTGATGGATTGACCTTGACCGCATGGTTGATCTCAGTCTCTAGGTCTCTTACCCAAAGCTCTCCCCCTAAATCACATTGTTACTATCTGACTGGCCCAAGGCCCCTGGGCAAACCAAGATTCCCTCCAAGGCTAAGGGTAAACTTCTTCTAGGGCAAGGTTACACTCTTTGCTACACACCTACCCTTTGAGACACCCTCCCAAAAGCTAACCTCCATCTTTCCTCAGCAGTTAGAATTTTGCCTGTGGGAAAAACACTCTGGCCATCAAAAACAACTTTCCTATGGCTGAGCCTTTTGCTTGAGGCTGGTGAGAAGTTTGCTCAGATTGTTTCTTCAGTGTGGTGCCAATCCATGAGCCAAGACCTAAAACAGGTCTTTTAGAGTTTTCAGGATTATGTGATAAACATATCAAATATCAGATCCAAATCTGAGCACCTTTGAAGCTTGGCACATGGTGAGTGCCATGTAAAAGTTTGTTAGTATCAGTCTTAGTTAGTATTACTATTACTATTAGGATTAGTATCATTATTAGTATTAGCATCACTGTTAGCATTAGTATTAGCTGTGAGAAACTGCAAGAGTTGGCCTACTATGCACAGAAATAAAACCATAATCCAGCTCATGGGACACCAAAAGTGAGCTAACATTCCAGGATGAAAGCTGGGAGTGAGAGAGAAGAGGTGCAAATGGGGGACCCCGCTACAATACACCCGCAAGGATGAGGCTGACATTTGCTCACATAGAAAAGAGGCTCTGACTGCCCTTCTCAGCTCACCTCAGACTCTCATCCTGCTCCATCCAGTTTGCAGTTGTCTGAAATATATTCTACTGTATGGACCTTTCCTTACTGAACAAAAACCAGTGACACCGGTCCTTTGGAGTCTCACAGCTTGTTACTCCAATGAAAGATAAGTCCATCCACGAAGTCAGCAAAGTCACAGCCTTTTAAAGAAGGGCAGGCACTTTAAAAAGGATTTCCTTTTTTTCTGTTAATGGCATTTTCTGAGGGACTTGAAGAAAATCTGATAGGAAGTTTCTTGATTTACTGAGTAGGCTTAGGTTTTTTCCTTATGATGCTTAACTTCAAGAGACACGTTCAGTTAGAGCCACTGTATAACTAAAGGACTTATTTCCAAATAGTTTCACAGCCCTTGGAATATTTAAATTGTTACTTTACCCATTTTTTAGATAGGTAAGTGCAATACAATAAAATGCTTAGCATTTTCAAGGAGCATAAATCGAGGTTCTTAAAGTCACTTTAACTTTGTTTTGACATTTTCTGTACTTTATCACAATCAGAGAAGCACCTCATATATAGTACCAGTAAAACAAGTGACATAACTTTTTATTCCCTACAATAGCTGGAATCTCTATTCAGACCTGCCAGCTCGGAGCCTCATCTGCAGCTTCAACAAATACCCAGCTTGAATGGGTGTCCCGCCACTACCCCAGGCTCTCAGCTGTTCACAAGTTGCTGTTAACCACAGGATCATGAGAAGTTACAGAAAACTTTTTGTCTGCTGCTAAAGCATCTAAGGTTGTGGCAATTCACATTTAGATCTTTAAAAACATCTATATTATGATGTTTTGATCCTAAGGCACTAATAAGAGAACTTCAAATATATGGGATTTTTCCTTCCTTTCATGGAGGCTCTTAGGCCAAAGCAACTGAATCAGGATCACTGTTTCCTCTATAAAAATGTAAAAGAGGGAAATATGAGATAGCCTTGTAAGTAATCCAAACAGGTTGATTCACGAGATAATGCAATTCACTCATTCTGCAAAAATGTGTTGAGTCCTTACACTACTCTAGGTGTTTTGCTCATTCCTGGGAATACAAGATAAATAAGACATATTCCCTCCCTTGCAAGAGCTTGTAGGCTAGTATGGGGGTAGAGAGTGGATCATGGAAGCAAATAATTCCAAATATACTGGACAATTGCTAGACAAAATGGGTTAATGAGAAAACTAGGAAAGCACACAGGGTAGAAATTATAACTACTCACAAAACTCAAAATATGATCTTATGTTCTGTTTATTAAGCAACTTAGAGACTTTCATTATTAATAATTTTAACTAAGGAATATTCGTACCTTGTTTTTATATTAGCATGATGAAATAGAAGATTTATCATTAAAAAAGTATATTACTGATCATATTTAACTCAACTTCTTAAACCTAAAGTATGTTATTGTCTACTAGCATTTCTAGATCATTAGCACACCAAATATGTAGCTAGAATGTAAAATGAGTCTACATAGTCAGCATACTAGGCCTCAATTCTACAAAATATCTATTAGAAAGTCGAAATTTGGACGCTTACACCAACATTTTGATAAAGAAGTATTTCATATAAGATGCAGATATTGCGATTATGCTATAATTATTTATATAGAATCAGTGAGATTTGGACAATGTCAACAAATAGTTTCAGATACTGATTCATTCTTGCTATGACAGAGAGAAAAATACTACACTTAACCTCATACGCTATGAAAGCAACCAAATTAATTAAAGTGTTGAATGAAAGAACCAATAAGAAAATCAATGCATTTCAGCATAAAGACAAGTTGAGGAAGGAAACACTATAAACACTAAGCTTCCCAGGTGTGTCCACAGTAATGGAGCCCAGAACAGGTCCACACCTGCACCGCTCGGCTGCCTTGGTTATGTGACTGAAGTTGGAACACTGTCCTGAGGTCTGACTTTATTTTTCCCCTTGTCCTCCAGACCTTGTTACAGAAAATGCCCTATGAAACGTGTTGATGATTTACAAAGGAAAGTGAATCAAAATTAATAACCTCTCCTCTAAAATAAAATGGGTGGATGAGGCTTAGAAATCATTGTAACCGCCTCGTCAAGAACAGGGTTTGTCATTATGGCCTGTGTGCCAAATCTTGCCTGCCCCCTGTTTTTTATACAGTCCGTGAGATAAGAATATATTTCACATTTTTAAATGGTGGGGGGAAAAAAAGAAGACTATTTCATGACATGTAAAAATTATATGCAATTCAAATTTCAGTGGCCATGAATAAAATTTCGTTGGAACGCAACTACGTTCTGCTCATATGTGTCTTACCTATAACATTTTCATGCTGCTATAGAGTTGAATAGCTGCTATAGAGATCCTATGGCCTGCAAAGCCAAATATATTTACCGTATAGCCTTTTAGAGAAAAATTTTGCTGATCCTTCTTAAAGAATATAGGTATTTGAGCAGCTCTTTTAGGATATTAATAGGCTAATCCAGAATTAAGGAACGAGGTTTTCAGTTTTGGCAGGGGGATTGATGATAATAAGACAAAACTTCCCATATGTGATTTAATCTGACTTCTGATGTGCTTTCCAATTAAAATAGTGGAATTCTCTAAAGACATGAAAAGACTGAATAGACACCCAGCAATTTGGCATAATTTAGATTTAGGCTTGCCTGAAGAGACGGGGCTGAATCTGAGGACTAAATAGATAATCGCAACTAGAGCAACTCCAAGACCATTATAACCTATTTAGAGTAAATAACTTTTAGACTGATTTTGTGAACACATACAATTTGGGGCCCCTTAACCAGCTAAGAAGAGAAAGTGATATTGTTAGTATATTGAAAGCTTCCGTGTAATTTTTTGTATGCATTCTCAATTTTTTATAATCTAAACTAAAACATGTCACCAATAATGGGATATGAGTGGTTATGTGTAATTTTCCTCATAGTTTCATGTGAAAATTGTACAGATTTCTATTAAAATTTTGGAATAAAAGGACTCTAAATCTGTATTTACAAGTTTTCTTTTTTTTAATTAGCATTCTTTCAGAGCCAATTTAGTCGGACAGGTAAATCAGCATTTAGAGACTTTTATTGCTCAGGCACTAATGCCAGCTTCTCTTCACACACTTGGTAGTATTCGGCTCCCAGAAGCAATAAACTCTAATGGTCACACTCACCAAGGCCTTTTAATTCATAGACATGATCATAGACATGATCAATCATAGGAACTCCTTTGGTGCCTTTTTGTCTAGAAAGGCCAGATTCTTGAAAGCCAAATGCAGAACACCTTTTTGAAGGACATCTACTCACTTGAATAAGGATGTTTATATTCAAGAACAGAAAGTGTTTACAGATGCACGTGTAATAGAAAGATAAATTTGAGACAAACGTTGGCCCCAAAATATCTATGCTTCTATGGACAGATGACGGAGGAGTTTTTCCTAAAATACCTTTGGGATTCCACTTCCATCTCCTAAAGCCAGTTTCCCATTTCAAGGAGGCAGTTGCAGGGAATTCGTTTTCTTCTCTTGAGGGAAGATATTTTTTTGTAGCTTTTTTGAGATGTAATTGACATATAACATTGTGTAATTTTATGGTGTATGGAGTGAATGATTTGATATATGTATATAGTGCAAAATGATTACCACAATAAGGTTAAACACATCCATCACCTCACATCATTATCTTTTGTGTGTGTCTGTGATGAGAATTTTTAAGATCAACTCATAGCAACTTTCAAGTGCATAATATAGTAGTGTTAACCATAATCACCATGATGTTATACATGGTATCCCCAAAGCTTTTTCACTTTATAACTAACATTTTTTATCCTTAGATCACTGTCACTCATTTTCCCCAATACCCACCCTACCTCTGGCAACCACCAAACTACTGTCTGTTTCTATTAGTTCAGTTTTTGTAGATTCCACATATAAATGAGATCATATAGTATTTGTCTTTCTCTGTCTCACTTATTTCATTTAGAATAATATCCTCAGGGTCCACCCATGTTTTTGCAAATAGTAAGATTTCCTTCTTTTTTATGGCTGAATAATATTCCATTGTATATAGATGCCACATTTTCTTTGCCCACTCCTCCGCTGATGGACACTTAGGTTGTTTCCATACCTTGGCTATTGTAAGTAATGCTACAATGAATATAGGGGTGCAGATACGTTTTAAAGTTAGTGTTTTCATTTCCTTCAGATAAATACCCAGAAGTGGAATAGCTGGATCGTACGGTACTTCTATTCATTTTTTTTTTTAGGAACTCCCATCCTGTTTTCCATAGTGGCTGTATGACACTTCCCCCAACAGTGCACAGGGGTTCCCTTTTCTCCACATCCTTGTCAGCACTTATTTCTTGTCTTTTTGGAGATAGCCATTCTAACAGGTGTGAGGTGATATCTCACTGTGGTTTTGATTTACATTTCCCTGATGATTAGTGACGTTGAGCACTTTTTCATGTCCCTGTTGGCCATTTGTATATCTTCTTTGGAAAAATATCTATTTAGGTCCTTTGCCTATTTTTTAATCAGATTATTTGGGTTTTTTGCTATTGAGTTGTATGAGTTCCTTATGTGTTTTGGTTATTAACCCCTTATTAGATATATGATTTGCAAATATTTTCTCCCATTCTATAGTTTACCTTTTCATTCCACTGATTCTTTTGCTGTGCCAAAGCTTTTTAGTTTGATGTAGTCCCACTTATTTATTTCTGCTTTTGGAGTCATCCAAAATATCATTGCCAGAACCAATGTCAAAGAGCTTTTTCCCTATATTTTCTTCTAGGAGTTTTATGATTTCAGGTCTTGCTTTTAAGTCTTTAATCCATTTTGAGTTAACTTTGGTGAGTGATGTAAGGTAGGGATCCATCTTAATTCTTTGCATGTGGATATACAGTTTCACACCACCATTTATTGAAAAGACTACCTTTTTCCCATTGAGTACTCTTGACTCCCTTGTCAAATATTAGTTGACTACATATATGTGGGTTTATTTCTGGTCTCTTGATTCTGT
The DNA here is from genome assembly GCF_037783145.1 of Equus przewalskii. Classification (NCBI taxonomy): domain Eukaryota; kingdom Metazoa; phylum Chordata; class Mammalia; order Perissodactyla; family Equidae; genus Equus; species Equus przewalskii. The sequence goes on along the minus strand of NC_091858.1, from coordinate 26,391,786 downwards.
TTTATTGGTCTATGTGTATGTTTTATATGAGTACCACACTGTTTTGACTACTATAGCTTTGTATTATAGTTTGAAATCAAGAAGGGTGATGCCTACAGTGTTGTTCTTCTTTCTCAAGATTGCTTTGGCTATTCAGGGTCTTTTGTTGTTCCATACAAATTTCAGGATTGTTTTTTCTATTTCTGTAAAAAATGCCATTGAAATTTTGATAGCGCTTGAATTGACTCTACAGATAACTTTGGATAGTATAGACATTTTAACAATATTAATTCTTCCAGTCCATGAACATAGGATGCCTTTCCATTTATTTGTGTCTTCTTCAATTTTTTCATCAGCCTTATAGTTTTCAGTATACAAAAATCTCACCTACTTGGTTAAATTTGTTCCTTAGTGTTTTATTGTTTTTGATGCTACTGTGAATGGGATTATTTTTTAAAAAAATTTCAGAAAGTTTGTTGTTAGTATACAAGAACACAATTGATTTTTGCATGCTGATTTTGTATCCTGAAATTTTACTGAAATGGTTTATTAGTTCTAACAATTTTTTGGTAGAGCCTTTAGGATTTTCTGTATAGAATATCATGTCATTTACAAATAGAGACAGTTTTACTTCTTTCTTTCTGATCTGGATGCCTCTTATTTCTTTTCCTTGGCTGATTTTTCTGGTTACAAATTCCAGCACTATGTTGAATAGGAGAGGTGAAAGTGAACACACTTGTTTTGTTCCTGATCTTAGAGGAAAATCTGTCAACTTTTCATCATTGAGTATGATGGTACCTAGGGGCTTGTCATATATGGCCTTTATTATGTTAAGGTACGTTCCTTCTATACCCAATTTGTTGAGAATTTTTATCATAAAAAGATGTTGAATTCTGTCAATTGCTTTTTCTGGACCTATTGAGATGATCATATAATTTTAATGTTTTATTCTATTAATATGATGTTTTATTGATTTGTGTATGTTGAACCATCATTGCATCCCAGGTATATGATGGTATATGATCCTTTTAATGTGCTGTTGAGTTCGGTTTGCTAGTATTTTGCTGAGAATCTTTGCATTTATACTCACCAGGGATATTGGACTATAGTTTTCTTTTCTTATAGCATCTTTATCTGGCTTTGGTACCAATATAATGCTGGCTTTGTAAAACGAGTTTGGAAGTGTTCCCAATGGAAGACGTCTGGGCATCACTCAGGATAGGCCAGAAGATCCAAGTTCTCTTTGCTGTAACAGACAGCCTCAGGAAGGTGGAGTAACAGAGGAAGAACCAGTTAGCAATCTGTTCTAAATAGAATTAACATTTAATTCAGCTTATCTCCCGGAGGATATAGACCCCAGGCTGGGCCACAAATAACATATTTTTTTCAGTTCTAAAAGTTCTGTCTATAAAGCCAGAAAAATTCTATCCATGGTCTACAATGCCATGCCTCTTTCTCTTTCTTCTATTCTTATATCAATAAAATTACTACATTTTTCTCCTTTCTTCCAAATATTTGACTATTGATGTGACCAGAGATAGAGTTTGAACCTCCACCCCAGCTGGGCTGTCTTGTCCTCCCTTTGGAAGCAGTTTCTCAAAGCCACATTCACAGACTGGCCCCTCTTCCCTCCCTTCCTCAGGAACACAGAGTTTTTTACACAACACTCACCTGACTCAGTTCTTCAGATGAATTTTTTTTTTAAAAAAGGCAGCATCAGTAATAGTGTTTCAAAATATTCTGACCCTTTGTAACATCAAAGTTAATGCTAGTTTATAAGATTCCATTGGCTCTTCACAAAGAAAGTAATCAATGACTATTGACAACCTACAGCACAAGAGGTGTTAAATTATAGTGTTCGTTTCTATGTATCTAAAAGGAGTTTATTTTACTCTTTATTTAATGCAGCTTTTCTAGGGAGAAAAAACAATACTCAAGTTCTGGTTCCCACTTTCCTTGATGTTCAATAAATATCAAATATAAAAACAGTATACAGATTTGAACACATTTCTTTACATGATCTTTTCATTTTTGCATTTATGCTAATCACCATCCCAGAATCTCCACTGAGTGGTGTTCTTTAGGATTAGCTGTTAAGAGCTTGGAGTTTCAGCTCGATATTGATTCCTTGTTAGATAAATGCTGTTCACACTTAGTAAAAAGGTCAATCTTATTGCTAGTTAAGGAACAGCTGGGAAACCTGTTATGACGCTGACTGTCTGGATGACATGTTTGTAAGACTTTGTTAAATTCTGTGTTTAACAGGGTTGTTAAATAGAGTCTTACTTGTCCTTCTCATCTGTGGATAATAAAATGTATAAAGATATCATTCACATTTTAAACCTAGCTGCTATTCTCAAGGTTAAGGCACATTTATGCTTATCTTATAAGAAGCTGGCTTCTAAAATGATTAAATGGTTTGCAGAATAGATGGTGCAGTTTAATAAAGGGCAATCAACTGTTTTATTGGGAAGTGACCCACGCTTCCAGGGACAATATTTGAAAAATCATCCCAGTTTGTTTTCTTTGATAAGTCGTTAAAAATTTCATTTGTTATCTTAATTTTAGGAAAGGATTTAAGATCATCCTGTGTTTGCTTCTTTTTCTGTCTTGGGTTGTTTTTCTTAAGGTCATTCCACAATTGAGTCTACAAAGAGGGGGAAAGGAAGTATTTGCTACCTTGTAAAGAACTCACAGAGAGGAGATTGAAAGTTGTGTTTGGGGACTAGAAATAGATTTCATCTGTTCATTCTGTCCTTACTCTCTATTACCAGAGATAATTGAGAGTTGACTGGACTTAAATGCATAATGAATATACACCAGTGCATCTTTTAATATATAAATGAAAATGTTAGATTTCTTTCAAGGAAGTAAAACTTTATTATATCTGGATTTTCTTAAAATATAAGCACACCATGGTTGCAAAGTGTGTCTAAAACAAGCCAAACACCTAATAGGTATTATAAATAAAATCAAGTGTGCGTGTGTGTGTGTGTGTGTGTGTGTGTGTGTGTAGGGGAGAAGAGGGAGGGAGAATGAGAGAGGAAAAGAGAGGAGGACTGAGAGGAAAAGGGAAGGAAGGGAGAGAGAATTAATGAACATTGAGTTATTCTGGAAACATCAGAAGATGATTCACTCTTACTACTTTTAACCGTTTTGATCAGGCTTTATCCATATGAAGTTTCCAAACTTCTTAACCAGAATATTCTGATTTATACCCACAATCGAACCTTTTTCTAATGACACAGGATCATCATTATAAATATTGTACAATGGCTTTCTTGAAAGATACTGAAGAATGTCCAGATATTTCCCCTTTATATTAACTGATGCCAGACAACCCCTCTTTTTTGAGGACCTCCGTCTACTGTTAATATCATTTCTGGTCAGCATTATTCTTTTCAATGCCTGTAGGTAGACTTTCTGATTTTCTGTGTCTAAACCATTACACATTTCAAACCCATATAATCAAGTTTGTTAGAAGTACACACAAAGTGAAAGTGGTTGCTGAGAGAATTTTAGACGTTTGTATAAGTGAAATGCATAGAATTTAGCCTGAGTGCTTGTGCGCACCTATTTAGACCCCCCAAAATAATTCCTCCTCCTCCTTCTCCTCCTCCATCCTCTTTTTTTCTTGATCACAGTCCAAATTGCTATACAGTTGATTTCCACATAGGAAGGTTTAATTTGGGATAGGATCAGGGAAGGGAAAAGTCTAATGAATGGACACTGAAGATTGTTTATATAATGTATGCATATATAAAATGTTTTCCTTGAAATCTATTTCTGTATATGTGTGTACACATATACAGTATATAATTGATGTGTAAATAATATAAATTGTCTATGATGTAAAATTTATATGAGCGTGTGTTTAGTAGATTCAGAGCTAGATGGGCACTTAGTGAGCTAAATCCTCATTTTGCCATGAAATATATGCAACATATACACATAAAATTATGCTTAATGTGTCTATAGGTACCCTTTTTACTTTTATATAGGTACTGCACGAACAGAATCCACAAGCCCCCCAATTCTCCCCATCGTTGCCAGTTTCTTCTATATTTATATTCTCATCATTTAAGAAACTATCATTGGGTACTTGTTATTTTAAATCCTGTCCTGGGTGCTGGAAATGGAAAAATTATAAGACTTGGGGGCCTCTGCCCTTGAGAAGCTGACAAACTACAGGTAGAAGGTTAAATATACGAAGTAATTATAGTTCATTCATTCATTCAACAATCCTTCTTTGGATGTCCTTTATGTACCAGGCTCAGTGTGACAAGTATAATAGTTGGGATATTAGCTAAGTGCCATAGGGGTACCTTGATCCTGGACTCAATGAGAAGTCGGCTTCACCAAGCCTGGGAATGAGAAAAAGAGAATTCTAGGCTAAGAACACATTTGATAAAGTTTGATAACTCAATTGAATTAAAGCAGATATCCAGTTCAATGTTTCCCATGTAAAACTTTTCAGGCTCACAAGGCAATTTTTCATTTTTCTCTTACTCACTCCTTGCTCCACACCTCTCCTTGGCTGTAGCTTGGTTTCCTTCTCTCCGTATACTTCTCAGGTCCATGCTATCATTTGGATTGAAACATATTGATCTAGTCCAACACTCATATTTTATCAATGAAGAGACGGAGGCCCAGAAAAATAAAAGATTTGCCCCAAGTTACTACTTAGTTGGTCGTTTTTTAATTAATAAACTTTACTTTTTAGAGCAATTTTAGATTGACACCAAAATTAAACAGAAAGTACAGAGAGTTCCCAGTACCTTGTGTCTCCAAGCAGGTACAAGCTCCCCCACTATCAGCATACTTCACCAGAGTGATATATTTGCTACAACCACTGAGCCTACCTTGACACATAATTATCACCCAAAGTCCATAGTTTATGTTAAGGCTTATTCTTGGTGGTGTATAGTCTATGGGTTTTGACAAACGTATAATGACATGTATCCACCATTGTGGTATTGCACAGTATAGTTTCACTGCCGTAAAAACTTTCTGTGCTTGGCCTATCGTCTTTCCCTCCCTGCAACACATGGCAACCACTAATCTTTTTATTGTCTCCAAAGTTTTGCCTTTTCCAGAAATTTCTATCATTGGAATCATACAGTATGTACCCTTTTCAGATTGGCTTCTTCACTTAGTAATATATACGTGTGTTTCCTCTACGTCTTTTCATGGGTTGATAGCTCGTTTCTTGATGAGATAGTTCATTTTTTGATAGTGCTGATTAATATTCCATTGTCTAGATGTACCACTGTTTATTTATTCACTTCCTACTGAAGGACATCTTGGTTGTTTCCAAGTTTTGGCAGTTATAAATAAAGCTGCTATAAATGTTTGCATGCAGGTTTTTGTGTGACATGACTTTTCAGCTCTTGGATAAATAGCAAGGAGTGTGATTTGCTGGATCACATGGTACAAACATGTCTAGTTTTGCAAGAAATCTCCAAACTGTCTTCCAAAGTGGCCGTTTTGCATTCCCACCAGCAATGAATGAGAGTTCTTGCTCCACATCCTTGCCAGCACTTGCTGTTGTCAGTGTTCTAGATTTTGACATTCTAACAGGTGTGTATCTCACTGTTTTAATCTGTCATTATGTGAGGACTTATGATATGGAGCATCTTTTAATATGCTTATTTGCTATCTGTATATCTTCTTTGGTGAGGCATTTGTTCAGGTTTTTGCCCGTTTTCACCCTGGTTGTTCATTTTCCTTTTTCTTTTTGCCTAAGAAAGATTCACCCTGAACTAATATCTGTTGCCAATCTTCCCCTTTTCTTGCCCATTTTTTTACCCCAGTTGTTCTTTTTTTTCTCCCCAAAGCCCCAGTGTATGGTTGTATATCCTAGTTGTAAGTCCTTCTAGTTCTTCTCTGTGAGCTGCTGCCACAGCATGGCTACTGACAGATGGGTGGTGTGGTTCTGCAACTGGGGAACAAACCAGGGCTGCCGAAGGGGTGAGAGCACCGAACTTTAACCACTAGGTCATCAGGGCTGGCTCTTCATTTTCTTATTGTTGAGTTTCTAGAGTTCTTTCTATGTTTTAGATAACAGTCTTTTATCAAATTTGTGTTTTGCAAATATTTTCTCCAAGTCTGTGTCTTGAGTTCTCATTCTCTTGACATTGTCTTTCACAGAGCAGAAGGTTTTAATTTTAATGAAGCCCAGCTTATCAATTATTTCTTTCATGGATCACCTTCTGGAAGAGAGTGTAGAGAGTTGGTATAACTTCTTCATAAGAGTTTGATAGAATTCACCAGTGAACCCATCTGGGCCTGTTTTCGAAGTATTGACACCTTTATCATTATGTAATGCCCCTCTTTAGTCCTGATAAGTTTCCTTGCTCTGAAATCTGCTCTGTCTAAAGTTAAAATATCTATTCCTGTTTTCTTTTAATTAGTGTTAGCATGGTATATCTTTCACCACCCATTGACTTCTAAGCTATATGTGTCTTTATATTTAAAGTGGGTTTCTTGTAGACAACACGTAGTTAGGTCTTGTTTTTTGATTTATTGTGACAATCTCTGTCTTTTAATTGGTGTATTTAGACCATTAATTGATAGTTAAGGTGATTATTGATATAGTTGGAATAATATCTAACATGTTTGTTACTGTTTTCTATTTGTTGTCCTTGTTCTTTGTTCCTATTTTTGTCTTCCATATTTTTTCTGCCATTTGTGGTTTTAATTGAGCATTCTATATGACCTCATATTCTCTCTTTTCTTAGCATATCACTTATATGTCTCTTTCTATTTATTTATTTATTTATTTATTTATTTATTTATTTATTTTGGTGAGGAAGACTACATCTGTACCAATCTTCCTCTACTTTGTATGTGGGATATTGCCAAAGCATGGTTTGACGAATGGTGCTAGGTCCATACCTGGGATCTGAACCTATAAACTCTGGGCTGCTGAAGCAGAGCACATGAACTTAACCACTATGCCACTGGCCTGGCCCCTCATTTTACTTCTTTTAGTAGTTTCCCTAGAGTTTGCAATAAACATTTCCAACTAATCCAAGTATACTTTCAAATAACAGAATAGCACTTCACTGGTAGTACAGGTACTTTATAATAACAAAATATTCCAAATTCCTCTCCTGTCCTGTCCCTTATATCATTGTTGTTATTCATTTCACTTATACATAAAGATATGTATATATATAATAAATAAAAATATAAATAATGTTATATATAATAATATATAAATATATGTGTATTATATATAAGACATGCATTCACAATTGAATACATTGTTGCTAATATTACTTTGTTTTTGTTTTGTTTTGTTGAGAAAGATCAGCCCTGAGCTAACATCTGCTGCCAACCTTCCTCTTTTTGCTGAGGAAGACTGGCCCTGAGCTAACATCCATGTCCATCTCCCTCTACTTTATATGTGGGACGCCTACCACAGCATGGCTTGCCAAGGGGTGCCATGTCCACACCCAGGATCTGAACCGGTGAACCCCGGGCAGCCGAAGCAAAATATGTGCACTTAACCACTGTGCCACCAGGCCAGCCCCGCTATTATTACTTTTAACAAACTGTTCTGTTAAATCAATTAAGAATAGGAAATGTAAAATGTTTCATTTACCCTTCACTTATTCCTCTTTCAGTGTTCTCCCTTTCTTTATATAGATCTGAGTTTCTGACCTATATCATTTTCCTTCTCCCTGAAAAATTTCTTTTAACATTTCCAAATGGCAGATCTACTGGCAACAAATTCCTTCAATTTTTCTTGGCCTGAAAAAGTTTTTATTTCTCTTCCAATTTTGAAGGACAATTTCACAGGGTACAAAATTCTAGGTTGGTGGTTTTTTCTCTCAATACGTTAACTTTGGTTGCATGGTTTCTGAGGAAAAGTTGGATGTGATTCTTGTTTTTGCTCCACTAGAAGTAAGGTGTTTTTTCCTCTGGCTTCTTTCAATATTTTTTCTTTATCTTTGATTTTCTGAAGTTTGAATATGATATGCCCAGGTATGGTTCTCTGGAAAGTTATGTTTTCCGTGTTTCCTGGATCTGAGATTTGGTGTCTGATATTAATTTCAGGAAATTCTCAGTCACTATTGCTTCAAATACTGCTTCTGTTCCTTTCTGTCTTTCTTTTCCTTCTGGTATTCCAAATTACACATACATTACACTTTTTGTAGACATTCCACAGTCCTTGGATATTTTGTTCTCTTTTTTTCAGTCTCTTTTCCCTTTGATTTTCAGTTTTAGAAGTTCCTATTGTCATATCCTCGAGCTCAGAGATTCTTTCCTCACTCATGTCCCATCTACTCATGAGCCCATCAGAGACATTCTTCATTTCTGTTCTAGCATTTTTAACCTGTACCATTTCCTTTTGATTCTTAGAATTTCCATCTCTCTGTTACACTATCAATCTGTTCCTGCATGTTGTCTATTTTTTCCATTAAAGCTCTTAGTGTATTAATCAGAGGTGTTCTTTTAAATCCCTGGTCTGATAATTCCAACGTTCCTGCCATTCTGACTCTGGTTCTGATGCTTGCCAATATCTTCATCTTTGCCTTTTCACATGCTTTGCAACTTTTGGTTGAAAGGCAGACATAATGTACTGGGAATATAGGCCTTTAGTAATATAACCGTAAGGTGTTGGGGGAAGGGGAAGCATTTTATAATCTTATTATTAGATCTCAGTGTTTTGCTGCATCTGTGACCCTGGACTGTCAACTCCACCAATGCTTCTCAGTCCCACCACCACACCCCCGACTCCCCACCTTAGATGGGACAGGATGGCAAGAGGGGGCTGGGCTTGTGTATTTCCCTTCCCCCACATGGAAGGCTGGAGGGGAATAGAGCTGTGTGTTTCCCTTCCGCCAGGTCAGTTAGGCTCTGATACAACCCCAACAGGTTAGACTCTAGTAAAACGGTTTCTCCTGAGGGCAGGCTTTATTAAAAAGAACAGAATTCTCTAGTATATTTCCAAATGGTTCTTTTTGTCCTCCGTCTGATAGAAGCAAAAAGGGATTTCTCTCCAACATTCCCTGCGAAGAAACAGTAGAGCTCCTGCAGGTAAAACTCACAAAAGTGTGTCCCCCTCCCATGATTGGGCCCCTGGAGTTTTTCACTCTCAGACTTGTCCACACTGATCCTCCAGCAAGTCATCAATTACAGTTCAGGTTTTCCCACCCCAGCCTGGTTCCCTCAGAGCTTTCTGTTGGTGTTTCTGCTCTGGTAAGTTTTGATTCTCTGTAATTGCCTGTCTCTCTCTCCAAATTTGGGGGCAGTCAATTGCCCTATGACCTCACTTCTCTGACAGATCTAAGAAAAGTTGATTTTTCAATTTGCTTAACTGTTTACTTATTGTTAGGATGCAATGAAGACATCTAAGCTCCTTTCATGCCAGGCTGAAAACCGTAGGTCACCACTTCATTTTTAGATAAATGTAATCTACAGTTTGTGAGTTCAGTCAGTTTTTACCTTACTACACAAATGCACACACACACAAACACACACCCCTCTCCCTTCTTTGTCTTTGCCCCATCCCTTGAAGGGAGGTTCAGGCACTGAATGAGAAGACGAGGAGGTGAGCAGGAGAGGCTGTAGAAGGTCTATCTACCTGAGGAGACTGGGATTCGATGTAAGGAGTTAAGGCTGTGAGTCTATCAGACAAGTTCTTCAATCTTAACTCAGACACTGGCAAACAGTAGTAGGATTTTCTGTCTAGAAAAATTAAGAATCAGCAAGTTATTTTTGTGTATTACACTCTCACTTCCCTTCCCAAACTCTCCTACTTTGTTGCCCCCTATTTATTACCATCCCCTTTAGCTCCTACAATAATGATTGATTGATTCAAAGAATATGTATTATATACCTACTTTGTGCCAGCCTCCATTCTGGATGTTTGGGATACATTAGCAAACATAACAAAGATCTCTATCCTCATAAACCTTACATTCTTGTGGGGGTGACCTAAAAAAAGAAATAAATAAAAAAATGTGTGTATATACATACATATAACAAATAGGCAAATTATCTAGAATGTTATAAAGTAGTGATAGCTGTGAAAAGTATATGTACACAAGAGCAGGGTCTGTGAAATCAAGAGTGCCAGTGGTTGGGGGAAGAGTCATTTGCAACTTTAAATAGGGCAGTCTAATTAAACCTCATTGAGAAAAAGAACTTTGAATAAAGACTTCAAGGAAGTGATACAAAGAAGTGAGGGAGTCAGTCATAAGGGTTCTGAGCAAGTGAAATGCCTAGTGCCAAGCATGCCTGGTGTGGTTAAGGACCAGCAAGGAAATTAGTGTGCCTAGAGTGAAATGAAAAAGAAGGAGAGTTCTAGAAGTTAAGGTCAAAGTGGTAACAGGCCCTCAGAAGTCATTATATGGATTATGGCTTTTGAGCTGAGTGACAGGTAGAAGCATGGCAGGATTTTGAGCAAAGGCATGACACTGTCTGACTTATATTTTAGAAGGTTCTCTCTGGTTGCTGGGTTGAGAATAGACAGTAAAGGGGCAAGTGTAGATACAGGGAGAAGAGTTAGGAGGCTATTGCAAAAATTTGGCAAAAGATGATTGTAGCTGAGTATAATAATGATGGAAGTGGAGAATAGTTCCAATTCTGAATGTATTTTTAAAGTAGAGCTAAAAAGTATTTCCTGATAGGTTAGAGGAGAGGAGTGAGAAAAAGAGAAGAGTCCAATATGACCACCAAGGATTTTGGCTAGACTAACTGAAAGCGTTGGAGCAGCCATTGACTGCGATGGGAAAGACTGCAGAAGGAGTGGATTTTAGAGTTCAAGAGTTGTGTTTTGCACATATTTATTTGAAATTACCTATTTAGGCAACCAAATAGAAATGTTACATAGATAACTGCATATATGAATCTGAATTTAAGGAGAGAGAGAGATCTGAACAGGAAATATCAAAATGGGAGATGTCAGCATATAAATGGTACTAAAGCTTTGAGAGTGAAGAGTTCACCAAGGGAATGAGTCTAGAAAGATAAAGAAAAAGGAACAAGGACTGAGCCCTGGGATATTCCCAAATTAAAAGATTGGGAATATGAGTCAGTGAAGGAGCCTGAAAGGAATAGCTAGTGAAATACAAAAATCAGGAGACTCTGGTGTCCTGAAATTCACGTGAAGGAAAGTGTACCAAGAAGAGTGAAGCGATAAACTGTATAAACGCTGCTGATGGATTCAAGTCAAATGAAGACTGAGAATTGACCTTGGGATTTAGTAACGTGGAGATCTTTGGCCACCTTGACTGGAGTGGTTTCTGTGGAATGGCAGGGATGAAAGTTTGATTGGATTTAAGGAAGATGGGCAGACGTAGAGCATTTGGAGACATCTAGCATGGGCAACCTTTAAGGACTTTTCCTACAGAGGGAGCAAAACTAAATTAATTAATTAAATTTAAAAGAGGTCGCAGCTGGCAGGGAAATCAAGATAAGGCTGTTTTTTGTTTTTTTTGTTTTTTTTTTAAAGATTTTATTTTTTCCCTTTTCTCCCCAAAGACCCCCAGTACATAGCTGTATATTCTTTGTTGTGGGTCCTTCTAGTTGTGGCATGTGGGACGCTGCCTCAGTGTGGTTTGATGAGCAGTGCCATGTCCGCACCCAGGATTCGAACCAACGAAACACTGGACCGCCTGTAGTGGAGCGCGCGAACTTAACCACTCGGCCACGGGGCCAGCCCCCAAGGCTGTTTTTTTAAGATGGAAGAAATAACTACATGTTTTAGATAATGGCTAAAAATAGATAATACAATAATATGGATGAGAGGTTAAATTGCCGATCGCAAAATACGGTAACATATTTTGGGGGATCTGAAAGACTATGTCCAGAATACATATTTAAATTAACAAGTAACAAAGTAGTGTCTAGTCTGCAAATTCACCCTTTTTCTTTGCATTCCCTTCAAAATTCTGACTCAGTTAAGAATCATATCACTTAAGTACTGATCTCTTATCTAACTAAAATAATTAGCATTAAAGCGTGTGTTAGGCTTAACATCTCATCTAAAGTCAATTATATTTTTTAAAGATTTGCAATAAAATGAATCTCTAATTGGAAGATATTTTCGGGTGACATATTTTGGCCACTTGAGACATTACTCGTTCCATATTTAGTTTTTCAGAGCGTAAAATAAGTTGAATTATCCAGAATCAAAATGCCCAAACTCAACCCTACATCCAGGAGAAGGACAAAAAACTTTAAAATGGAAATACCGTTCACAATTCTCCACCATACCCATGGGTAAACCCATCCCCACCATAAGCAACATAGAGCAGATTCTTTCCAGCATCCAACACCGCAAAAGCAGAGTCTGTTGTAACACTCAGGAGTCATACTGGAAATAGAAGTTGGTGCTTTAAGATGAAGAGTGTACTAAGTTGGGAGCAGGTTTGGGGGCAGGAAGGGGATTCAGGAGGCTTCTTACTGAGGTATTTTTCAGGGAAACAAACATCTTCAATCCAAAAGTATGTCTGTCCTCATACAAAGTTACCTTCTTGCTTTGCCCATGAAAACCCATTAGATTCCAAACCTCATTTACCTGAGCCAGCACGTTACGCACATAGATAAAATGGTGGCCCTTTTCTTCCTCTTGTCTGAAGTCACATTGTTTTAACGTCCATTGACTAAATTAACCGTACCTGCCAACAGTGCTGAAACTCGAAACAAAACTTTGCCTGGCTGACCATCTATGACCTGTGGGCCCCGTAGGGTCTGATCAAAAACTCTACCTATGGACTTGGCTCCCCTGAGTGCCAGCAAACCCAAGAACTACCCACTCCCACCCCATTCTCAGCATGGACACTATGAAAGAGAGATTTCCTGGACAGAGTAGAGATCACACAGCATATTACATTTCAGAGCCCCAAATCCCCAACCCATCTTTGCCAAGGGTGGCTTTCTTGACCACGGTGTAGCATGCATACCTTTAAACGCGTGTGTAGTGTTGAACACATATTAATGTGATCAATCCAAGTGAATTTATTCGTAGGATACGATATACTCCAATGATGCATAAAGTTGTATGAAAAATCAGAGACTTTTCATGTAAATGATTAAATAACAATGATTTAAAAACTACCTATTCACCTGAACTGCCTTTCTGTTTCCTAAGAATGTGTGCATAAAGGGTTAATATGGTATATAAGGTAGACGTTTAATGGGTAAATCTAAAAGCAACTAAGAACATAGCATCCTGTATATAACTTTCATAATTGTGCGTTCCTCCCGACATAATGGATATCATTATCAGCGGCGCCTGTCCTAGGAAACTTGGCAAGGTTATGATTGTTTGTTACAGCTTTGGTTATATTAACATACACATTAATATTTATAAATATTTGATGTCATGTTAATTTTTCATATAAGATGATTTATGTTATGTTGCTGTGCCCTGTTAGAGGGCATTTGCAATATGCTTCAAAAGGGAGCTGAACTGATGCATGTTCTTGAAGGAAACTTGCCTGTATATCACTGTTCTCACAATGCATTATTCTGAACAAAAGTGTTTCGAAATAAATTATGCGAATTGTGGATTTACTCCATTAACATTTTAAATAAAACATAAAGGAAAAGATCATGCTGAAACCATTCACTGCCTTTTTAAATGGAGCTCTGTTCTCTTGAAGCAGGACAAAGTTTACTGAAATACTCGGTTTCAAAAATGAAGTCATCAAGTAAGCAATGCATTTGAAATTTTGTTTTAAATATTGTATAGTCTATATAGCATGCAAACTAGGATATTCAGAAAAGGATAGTAACTTGGGGTGGAAAAACTGCTATGTTCTTGTTTTTCTTTGTCCATTTTCTTTTGCTAAAGTATATTTTACTGTGACCACATTTGAATATTAAGGAAATTGAATACAAATTAGGCAGGATACATAGAATAAATAAATCAACTATAAGTTATTAAATGAATATTTGCTTTAGGTGAAAAAAATAATTTGTTTTTAGAAAGTTTAAGTAGCTTTAAGCAGAAAGTTAGTTTATATATTATGGTGACTTGAAACCAATAATGTATAATATGAAGAATTATTGGTTTGTTTAGTATTATAGTAATGTTTTATAATATAGTCCATCAGTCTACATTCCCAAATGATATTATTAAGAATGCTTTACTTATTTTTTCATAAAATCTGTAGAAAACTCTCAAAAGCCGTATTTTATGTGGTAATTCATTTTCCTATTATAATGGATGTTACCTGTTTATTCCTTTTTTTTATGTAGGCATTTTTTAGTATTGTCTGTAGTTATGCTACTAGCAGAGGAGTTATTAATAAAATTTGAGTTTTGGTGTACTTTTTTCTTTTTCAACGATTTTAAATAGCCCTTTAATTGTTCCTTTTTCCCTATTGAGATTCAAGTTTTCTTTAGGAGAATAACTCAATATTAACTTATTTTTCTCTTTCTGTGTATCCAAAATGAGTTATGACCCTGTGGTATAACTATAAGAATCTATCTAGTAAATTTGAGAATATTGGAAATCTTTATTTAAAGTATACATATATATATGTATGTGTATATATATATGCTTTGAATTGAATATTTTATTCTTCTAATTTGTCATCAAATAAAATTGTTACTTTTGAATTCATCCCTTGCACTATATCAAACCCTTGAAAAACTCAACTCAAGAAATTAGCTTTTATTTGACATTAGAAAATTCGGTTTGCTCTTACTATCCAGTTTCACAAAATTAACAGTTAATTTGAGTTAAATGTAATGACTTTTTTCCCTCATATTTTCATACTCAAATTAAGTCTGTCATCACAATTATTCACATTACTAAAAAGTTGCAAGAGGTCATGAGGGAGGAAAACGCCTTAATTTAAGTTTACCCAGAAAGATCGGTGGCAACAAAGCATGCAGAAAAACTGAGAATAAGGGTTACATTCCCAGGTGACAGACGGCTAGCATTCCACAGAGTATATAACTCTCAATTCATTTTGAATTCACGTAATAAATACCATGTGAACAAAATTTTGCCAAAGTAAATAGTCAAAAAAAGCAGCAAGCAGTGGATAAACTGTGTTAAGCATAAATAATTTGAGCTAGGACCTAAGTCTATTCGGCTTAGATTATTTCTGTTACACATGTGGAAATCTACTTATATTCCATAATGGGTAATACAAAGAAGAGGAAAATACGGAAGTAAGTATTTTAGGAGTATCACAAATCTGTGTTGTCAAATAGTAATCAGAATTCACACTTCAGAATTCTTACTTCCTGAATGAGGAATCGAAAATTCAAAAACTGTAATATAGTAGATGATCAAAAAGTTACAAAATGGAGTAACTGAAATTACCAAATAGGTCAACAGAACCACCTTGTTTGAAAGAGTGCAATATATCACCACTCAGAAACATCCCAGAAATTAGAAGCTCTTGGTAGAAAAGGAGAGATAACTGAAAAAAGGTAATCAAAGAGTGGATCCAACACAAAGGTTAGTAACATACTTCATATTGTCAGATAAGCCTTTAGACAACTGAGCTAGATAAAGAAATTAGACTGAAAGTTTTCTACGTTGCGCTAATTCTTTTATAGGTATAAATATGTATTAGGAAAATAGCAAATTAAGAAAAAGAAGGTGGATTCTTAACTGTATTTTTTGAGAGAAAACTGCATACTTTATTTAAAATCATGTTTTACAAAAATAATGACAGGAAAAACTTTGATACAATTTTCAGTGAAAATCAGTTCAAAAAAATGGTCTAGTGATTGATATGTGTGTTTACGTGTGTGTACACATATATGTGTATGTATATATATATATGAATAAGCCAGATATATATTTGTTCATATATAGTCGTATACATATATATATTCATTCACTATCTTTCTTTTTTTTAGTGAGGTCACATTGGTTTATAACATTATGTAAATTTCAGGTATATATCACTATATTTTGACTTCTGTATAGACTGCATCATGTTCACCACCAAAAGTGTGGCATTTCTAAAGCGTCTTCCTTAAGATTATATGCCCCCAAGGGACTGTGTTAGCTTAGTTTATTTTAAAACAAAGGCAAACTATACTACGAGATATGCATATATGTAAATATAGACACATATGCATCTATCTATCTATCTATCTGTACACACAAATAGATACACACACATGGATATACATGTATATGTGTGGTTATCTCCAAATATAAAAATCTATATTGAGTAAGCTACTATTGTTCCTATTGTAAAGTTTCTAATCTACTCATAATATTGCAAAGAAATAAAACCATTATCAGAATAGTTCACTGCTCCACATTAGATGGTATTATTTTTCTAAATTTAGGCAAAACAGACTTTTTTCTTAAATGCACTTCAGAGAGAGAGAGTGGACTGAGAAATCATAATTACAAACATAACGTACAATTCAGTTGAAATCTAGAATTTTATATTTGGGGACAATTTAGGTATCAAAATTAAAGAAATGATGGCACTTCCAGATAAGGGTTTAAGTGCATTAAAATACTAAACTGCAAATCAGTTTTTCTAGATAAATGTGAAAAAATTCCATTAGTGGGATTCTTACCAAAATTTTATATCAAAAAAAGATAATCCATAGCAGATCAACATTAGTAAGATTAAATGGATCCAACTCACACACATACAAATCACATTTCTTTTTATAGCTGATTAATACTCAGTCACACAGTGTTACCAGTCACTAAAATGTTGTACTATGCGTTTGAGTAATAGTGTCATAAGTTAAGGCCTTGTAGGCCATTTTTTGAGAAGTCTCCTTCCTTAGTCCAAGACATTAAATTCAGTCAGCTTACACATTTTCATCACTAATTAAAAGAAGTAGTTGTTGAATGAGCACGAATGGCTCAACATAATATATCACCACAAGAAGACAGAACCAGTTTATCCATCCTGTACAGTTTTTCTTTTTTTTGCATCTTTAGATCTGTGCAGATGGCATTAAATAAATGTTTAAAATTAAGACAACGCTGAAAGATTGTAGCATCGCTTCACACAAATTATCACATTAAGCCTATCACTAAAATATTTTATACTTATTTTGGTTATTACTACCTGAGTTGAACTGGAAGAACAGTAATTGGTTAAATAAATGAAAGATAATAAACTCTGTATCATCCTTTAAAATTTAAAAATGCTGTCTCATTTGATTGTCACAACATCTCATGAAAATAAGCAGATAAAGAGAGGACTCTCTGTTGCTTCTTATGTGACGCATTTAACCCAAGATGAAAAGAAATTGTTCTTTGACAAACAGTTCAGTTTGTTGATGATGATAGTGATCCTTGGTGTATCAAGTGAATTTCTCTCCCTGATCGTCTTTATAAACTAATCTGATCCTTTCAATAGCTCTCTTTAATATGAACTAGGTTGACATACATATAAAATCTAAGGTGGTGGGGGTTGGGGGAGTGAAGAGCAGACAGAAGAATTGTTTTCTACAATTTAACCCTGGACATATGGCATGTCCATACACGTAAAATTAATGTGCCCAGCACAATCAATCATATAATAGTTTATCGGTCATTACAGATCATGACAAAATATGTTTATCTGTACTGATACGCATCCGTTATGAAGATAACCAAAATTAATAAAGTGAGATCAGGCCTTAGTTCACGTCTCTTCTGATTTATGAATATGAATCTGTTCTTTGACTAAGTCTTTTCTAAAAAACTCTCCCATCGTAATACATCGTCTCCACAAAGAAGCAAAAATAATAGGTTTATTTTCTATTCCAGTTTCGGTTACTTATATTAAATTCTGCCTCTAGGAAGAGTTATGGGTAATAATTTTAGGGTTAATCTGTCACTGCATGATTAAATATAAAAGGAAACCAAAAGTCACAAGAATGGAAAGTCACAGAATGCACAAGGGGTCAATAAGGATCTGTATTTTTCCTCCCACTGTGATCTACTGCTATTCAGAACAATTGATTACACAAGTTCATTATTGTTTTGCAACCACACGTAGACCATTATTATCCACATTGGCTCCCTGAGGTGTTCTCATGGACAGCTTTTCAATGATTTGTAATTTCAAATAGCAGCAAGTTTACAATTCACTCTGCTTAACTTTCCTAGTCCTTTAGAAAGCATTACCAACTTCTAAAAGGCAAAGGCCATTGGAGCAGCTACAGCCTTCCTGGAAATTTTTCATCAGAGTCACAAATGTTTATCATCCCAAAACTATATCCAGTTCTTAAAACAGTGAGTTAACTCTGTTCTGCATAGACTAGTCATTGAAGAGAGAACCATCATCCTGCAGCTGGAATCTTCTGCAAGTTTAGCCTTCAACCATCCTTTTAAAATATGTGCTGATGGTTGCAGTAATTTCATTTAGAGAAATAGATAAAGGAATTTTAAAATATGTTATCTTCGGGACAATTTGATTGTGAATCTATACAACCCAGAAAATACAGAAAGATGAATAATCTTGCTGTAGGACGGGACCTAAAGTCTTGTCAAGTGCAATTTTTTTTACGTCGTAAAATAACTAAATTTTCTCAAAAACAGACTCAAGCAACAAAAAAGTTTCTCTGTGGAATGCTCATTAGCTGTGTGTTATTGTTTTTTAAGAGGCGTTTCTCTTTCATTAAGCTCAACTTTGTACATTTGTGCGTGCGTGTTTTCTATACGCGTATAAAATGTAAACTAATTTATGATCCAAACTGGTTCTATTCCTCCTGTTTCTGATAAGGAGGAATTATGTGTCATTGTGAAGTGTTTGGGCTCTGGAATCAGAGTTACTAATCCTGGCTCTTCCACTTACATTGGACAAATTGCTTACTTTTCAACTTACTCATTTTTAAAATGGGGGAAATAATAGTAACTATTTTTGAAGTTCTTATGAGGATTATACCAGATAAAGCGTGTTATGTGCTGAGCACATCGTCTGCAGGAAAGAACATATGCAGGTGAGGTCAGTCAGGGGGAGGTGGGGTAGCGGAGTGAGCACTAAGCATACTAGTGGTAATTGTAACAGTGAAGACAATAGAGAAAGACTTATTTGAATGTTCTCCCGACTATTCATAATAAGGACTTGAAATTCGTAATGTAAGGGAAAACAGGCTCACATCCTTACTTATAATAATAGTACTTTGTTAAAAGTCACATCTTTCAGAGACAAGTAATTGTAAAAGAAGGAAGTGATGATGGCAGGGTAGAGGTAATGCTTTATGTTAAAAAATTTAAGTGCTTTCTGCATGAACAATACTTCTGAAAACCATCCTAGAAATAGCATGAGATGCTGATCTGTGAATGCGTGGCTTCCCAATAAAGCTCTTAATTTTTTGGATATATTTATTCTCGATTTCTGTTAAAAGCTATACATGTTGAGTCAGTTCCTACTCCATTTCACACAAAGAATTCTTTGATTTCTGATAATAAGCAGAAATAATACATATTTAAAGGTTCATTCAAAACCTAGGCAATTTTAGAATCATACAAATACTATTGAACAATATAGTCAGCAAAAATTTGTACCCAGTAATCCAACTATTAAGATACATAGAAAATGCTATCTCAATTCACAACTTATCAATTTTACTACTCTTAGAAAGAATGATTCAAAATCTAATTTTGAAGTGTCACTGAATTTTCAGCTGAAATTTCTTCAGATAATCTCACCCTCTTCATCTTGTGAATTTTATTTCCTTCCTTAAATGGGAATGTGTCACTTTTGAAAATGATTCAATTGGATTTATTTGCAACAACTTCTCTTTAATAGGCTAATGATAAAAACGGAAAAATCTATTTGCCGTATGCAAAATATTTAGCAATACTTCTCAAACTTCCCTGTACATAGGAATGCTCTGGAAGCCTTGTTAAAAATGCTGATGTATTGGTTCCATGCTTGGACGTTCTGACTCCATAGAGCTGAGGTAGGGCCCAGGAATGTGCATGTTATTAAGCACCCCCAGTGGTTCTGATACAAGTGGTCCAAACATCACAATTAGGGAAACATTGGTCTGATTTTGTCAGCCTGTGTATTATCAAGATTATCTTCAAATTTTAATATAGAACTTCTTAATTATCAAAATCTTCTTCAAAATATAATAAAGATTGACTTCTAGCAAGTTTGAAAATAAGTATTAATTGTACCATGGTCTGATTCAAATCTAGTTTCTAAGTGGCACTGTAAACTCTTGAGGCAAGATTCCAGCACTCACTCCTCAGTGTAAATGGAGACTGAAGATGAATGCAGACTGTATTAAACCAGGAGCATTAAACCAGGACTCTAACCTCAGTCTCACCTGCACTGTCTTCCTTCCAGCATCCTAGGAGTTTATCCTCAGTTTAAGCTTGGTCTCCCTTCTCTCTCCCCACACTCAGATTCTCTCTCTGCCAATTTCCTCCCTCTTTATAAACTCTTAGCTCATAATCTTCTCATGGCCTACTTTTTTTTTCCTCCTAGATATCTTATCCAAGGATGAAAGAGGGGAAGGTACATCCTGGTCTTTCATAGATTTTGTGGATTAAAAGTGCTGGATTTGGAGATGAGGGCTAGGAAAGAAGTGTTAGGTAAACGGAAAGAGAAATCTGGATGCTTCCCCTGCCCAGCCCAGACTCTTCTTTCTCCCAGTCTGCCAGAGAAATGCCTGGCTCCTTACATTTTTCCCTAAACTGAGCAAACCCCAGAGCTATATCTTCATCAGAGAGAATAAAAATCAGATCACATGGCGTGTCAGAACTTGCTTTATTCCAATCTGAGTCCTTTAGGCATTTCGTGGCTTTAATCTACAACTCTCCTCTTAGGAATTTATTACAGTACAGAGCAAACTAGGCTTTGCTGTCTTAATGTCGTATAAGCAAAGGGCACCGAAGCTTCAGTCATGAGAATACTAAGATGTTGTTAGAAATACATTTTCCTGCCCATTTGGTAAGCTTTTGCTCTGAGAGTAGTGGTATTTCCGGTGTCATCTTTAAACAATTCCCACAAAGACGATTACTTAGATTTCCAGACGCAAGCTCATATGACTGTGATCTAATTTACTTCTGAAATCTGGATTTACGAATGATCCAGTTTCAATCTCTTAGAGAAATCAATTCTGAGTTAAACACAGGGCTCCGAGTAAGAGTAAAGAACGAAATATGTAAATCCCGTGCTGTACTTAAATTTTCTAAAGTCCTAAGGAAGTCGTTTGTCTCACATCTCCATTGCCAGTGGGTACAATGGTCTGCGATATGCTTTGCTATTTTGAGAAAATAGTGTCTGAACATGAATCGAGTCGTAGGTGTGTGTGTTGAGAGGAGCAGGAGGATTGATGACGTAAACAGCTTTTCTTTCCCAACACTTTCAGACAGAAATGTGGCTTCTTCCACAATTAGTCACATACACATTTGTAGGCAAAATGTGAAATTCACCTCTCTGCCTGCGTGTCTCTAGCTGATATTTCACAGACAAGAAGTTTTTTGAGACGGAATCCTAAATGATCTGTTAATGATTTGGGATTTTAAACAGTTCGCTCTGAAAGCTGGTTCTTGTAATCAAGTTTGACATGAAAATAGTACTGTCATTAAATTCAAGGAAATACCATAGTTTAATGCTTAATCACATTAAATTTAAGGTAATTTGTATGTCATGAAGCTATATTTTGGAAGCATGAATGTGAACTTTACTACTGAGCAGACCACAGATCCACGCAGACTTTGAGCCTCAGAACACTTCAGTATTGAGTTGTAGTTTCAGGAACTTGGTATAGAAAAAAATACCTATTTATGAATCACACTTAAATGCTTTAGAGAATACATACATGTAATTACAATGCCAATGATGACAAGTAATAATGCTATGATTAATTTCGTGTAGAATCAGTGTCCTTCTTTCAAGGGAAAAATTCTTGCCCCTTCACCTGTCCTGTGACTTCCCAGGAGTGTTGCTAGCCTCTGATTTGAATCATGTTAATGTTGTTCTTTTCTCAAGCAATTCTGATTGTTTGTCCTACACATTTTTGGCTGTAGTTTTTGTCTGGGTGATGGAAGGGTGGGGAGTAAGCTGGGCTTCTTACGAAGTCAGTTTTCAAAGTAAATTCTTTACTCTGAGCAAATGGTTTACATTTTCAAGCTAAATCATTAAAATGATGGTGAGTAATACATATTATAAGGATATTAACATCTACCTAATAGGTCAGCCACCCCCACACGGAGTTTTAGTACTTCTTAGTAATTCCATTTACTTGACACAAATGGTTTTGTCTGATTGCTCTAACCTATCATGATACCTTGAACAAAACAAGTGATGTCATTCAACAAGGAGTTAGGATCCATTAAAGGGAGCCCATTATAACATTTTATACAATCTACAATGCAAATGAGAACCCTGATTAAACATAAAATGGAAGAGAAAATCTGGAGGAGGCTAAAGCATTTTCTAAATCATAAAAAAAAATAGTCTTTACTCCTAAGAGTTCTTAAATATTCTTCAAAGTATCAACTCGAAATTGTGGAATAGGTTTTTGTCTTTCCAATCTAAGGATTCAAACTTCTCAGAATGGATAGAAAGATCTTCCAGTAAGAACACCGCCCCCCGCCCCAATACCACGTTGTGTTAAACTTCATCCAATTGTTCAGCTAATTCTTATGCTTCTCGAATTTTACTGGATATGATGTTTTTATTGGGGTTCAGGGAAGCATGGCTAATGACATCAGCAAGCTTTGTAATTTCTCACTGCCAGTTTTCTACACAACTTATACTTTTGTCACTCAAACTGAACCAAATTGCTCCAACAATTAATCTTAAAGCGCAGGAGTAGGGGGACTTTTAAATGGACCCCTTCTTGGGATTTTGTGTTAAAAACAGAAATGTTCCCATGAGTGAAGGGGGTAAGTTGGCTTCTCCAGCCTCTGCCTCTCCCCAAGTCGCACCCATCTCTGCCACCCCCCCAAAAGGAATGAATTACATTTCTCTTCTTGTCCTTTAAATGAATAGCATAGTTTGGGTGAAATTATCGGGCAATTGCATGCCTTTTATGCAGATAATGCTATTTGATGAAAGCGGTGTTTTGATCTGCTAAGGATAATACAGATCCAGGGTTGGATTCATTGGTGAGAGTAAAGCTGTCTTCTGTGATAACTTCATCTCAGCATGAGGTCAGACGGGGAAAACTGGGATGGGGGATTAAAAAATGACACAGTCGGAGCAGTATTCAGTTCCCTGCTGTGTTCCTGGCCGCACACTATAGCTTATGTTTCTGATCTGTTATGGTATTGTCTGCCTTTCTCTCTCGGAGCAGAAAGAGATTGCTTAAAACTTTTCCTTTTTCAGCTAGGGGATTAGTTCTGTGCAGCTTTTTTAATTAAAGAAACTGTATCTTTTCAAGGCAATTTAAAACTGCAAGGGAAGGACCATCAACATCCATAACTTAGTACTATTGTCTCTAACAAAGTGTAAGCTCTAAATTTGATATTCAGAAATACAGAAGGGAGCTGGAGAATTCTGTTGTATTTTTAACCTTCAGTGATTCCTCAGATCCGTATAGGAAGAATGGTAAATAAATTATTTTGTGTAAGTCCTGAATACGTTTCCATAAGTAGTAACTTCCAGGCGCTTGGCTTTTCAGCTTAGCTGAGCTTGCTTAATTAAATCTTCATGATGATGGCGAAGTGCACTTGAAAATAGTGTAAGAGGAAATAGATTTGACTATATATCCTTTCCTTTACCCAGAGATCATTTTTAAACATTTCCATTCTACTGAAAGTGATAACAGTAGAAAATGTCTGCTTAATATGGGCAATTTGCATTTAAACAGTGCAAAGTACAACATTATGGTACTTTATCACGGGGAACCTTTGCATTTGCGATAAGCGGTCATCATCTTTATTAATCTGAGAGGAGCGTGGATTGAATCCATCCAAAGTGATGATGAATTTGTCAGGACATATACATTTGAGTTGAATTTATAGCTCAATTTAACCCAGGTTAATGTCGAAAATCCACAAATGTTTCAAATAAGGCCCATATGGTTATCACTTTACAAAGCACACAGGCTCTGCGCTTGGGTTGCAACATACACATCTCCAACTAAATTCCATGCCAGATCAATTAGAAACAGTCCTCCTGAGTGGAGAGGAACAAACAGAGATTGTTTCCCCAATACCAGCTGAACCCTTGTCTTGAAGAAATAAAAAGCAGTCATCTCAGCCTCTCCACTTCTTACCATTAAACATCTAGAGGAAATTTGGAAAACTAAAGGTTTCATAGATAATGTCATATTTCATAGAAAATACTTACAGTGGCTGCATTTATTTAGTAGGAGCTTACTACCAATTTTCCCAAATTTCAGTAAATGCTATGTCTTACTAAAAAAGAGGGAAACAAAATTTGGTCTCTTTGCCTTTTCCCATCAGGTTTGTCTTTACTTCAAATTATGTTTTGGAGAAAAGTCAACCAAGTTCAGAGTGAATTGACATGACTTGCTTTTATGACTAGAATTTTTAAACCACGTGCCATTAAAAAACTGATGAGCTGAAAAGTTGAAAAGCATACTTAATAAATATATTTTCACAGTTAGTTTTATCTATGACATATCCTTTTTAAAAAGAAAGTCAGAATGACTTGAATACAATGAAAATATTTTGTGTATTCATTCATTCATTCAACAACCATTTATTGAGCATCTCCTATATGACAGCCCGTGTGCTAGACCCTGTGGGTTTAAAGAAGAGTAAGGTCATTTCCTGGAGCTCCAGTGCTCTCAGCTATTGGGAAAGGCCCATACAAAACACAGCACCATCATTTATTCCATGCGGAAAATACAGTGGAAGCACTGTGTCATGAATACATGCTTTAATAAGTAGGTGTTCCAGAGGCTGAGAGTACATAACATCCTAGATTAAGGAGTCAGCAGAGGGAAAACAGAGTAGGGCACTTCTGGGACATGAGGAAAATTCAATGGGTCTGATACTGAATTATAGTCATTAGATGCCTATTTTTTTTAACCTATGTTTATAAGTTAATTTATAGGCCAGATCTTGAAATAGCCAATGTGCCAAGGACATTGTCTTATTAACAAAATTGTCCTGTGTCATTAATTTATGATGAACATTGCTAGCAGCTAGTGCCTACCTTAAATATACTATATATTATACCTTAAATACACTATGTACTCTGTACTTTAACTATAGTATATAGATTACATAGTAAAAAAGTTGTTTATAGAAAATATGACAGATTTAAAAAGGCACTCCATGATAACTATTAATTATAAAAGTTGCATCTTTTAGTGTGGCATAATGTAGCAGGTCTAAAACACATCTACGGAGTTAAACCACAATGAAAAGGGTCACATGTGAAAAGATGCCTCTGTGTTCAAAATTCTTCACGGAACCGGGTCTTTTATGTGGCTCGAGCGAAACGAAGTCAGCAGTTGGGCTGTGCTCCACAACTGTGGTTTCAGGGGTCAGAGCCATGGGTAGGCTAGGTTTATGCAGTGGAACACAAACTAATGTACTGGAAAAGCGTGGTCCCATTTAAAGGTTGGTCTGTCTGATCGCCGGTTCACTTTGGTGGTTCCAAAATGCCTGTGCGTCGAAAAAGGCCTATCTTGCTTTAATTAAGGTAATGAAAGCATATTTTCCACTACAAACAGTCATTTCATTTTATGACTTTGTCAGTGATCGAATTAGAATATTTGTTTTGGCATTGCCCTCAGTCTAACAGCCGAGGGAAATAAGTTAACTTATTTTTTCAAGAGGAAAAAAAAAAAAAAAACAAAACCAAACACCTGATAAGAACTTTAGAGCTACTGGAGAGACTTCTGTAAGTTAAGTTCTAGCGCTGGAAATTGTTCCAGATTAATTGCTTGCTACATGCAAAGTGATTTGTTTAACTGCCAAACTCCAGGAGCCTAGAACTCGGTTTTCCTCCCTTGACTACCAGGGTTCAGCCTCAGTTTTAAGCAGCCCATCAGTTACTTCTTGTTCTCAGTTGAGACGTAACCTCCTTTTGGATGTATATGGATTACGGGCTTTGCTGATCTTTTCAGAGGCGGGGCCAGAAGGTCTAGTTCCCCAAACTCTGGCTCCCCATTTCCTCTCTTCTTTCTCAGCGCCTAGAGCCCCATGAGTGGGACAGATCGCGGCCCCTGCAGCTCTCGACTGGAGCCCCGTGGCGGGGCCACTCCTGCCTCAGTTTGCTAGAGCAGATGTAGTAAGTCCGGAGAATACCTATGATGAAGTCAAGGGGTGTCCACGAGCTTCCTTGGAGAGCCCCACACCTGCCTGACCCGATGCTCCCCTGCTGCGTTCCCGAAACAGTTGCGCGTAAACGGAGGAAGTGGCTGGGGTACCAGCTGCTACCCACGGGAGGGAGGCGGGAACATCTGTCACCCAGCCCGTTCAGCCCCAGGCTGGATCCTTAGGACAGGAGGAGAGAACTGACAGCCCCCAGACAACAGCCTCCAGGGAAGGAGCACGTGATGCTCACCAAAATGGATAAGCATCACCTTCAGGTGGGGAGCGGGAGAGTGACGCTGGGTTGAGGTGGGGAGCTGATGGAGCGGCTGAGCAAGGTGTTGTTGGCTCTGCCTGAGCAGCAGGCCAAGAGCCTGTCCCTCTCCCACCCCACCTCTGCCCTCACGCGCCATCAGGTCCTTCCTAACCCCAAAGTGAATCTGGAGGTTCCAGCCATTATCTTCCTCCGGAGCACTTTTTAGAGGCTTGCAAAGGCCGCAGGCTTGCATTTCCAGGGGTGAGAGTGGGGGCTTCGAGGGGAGCTCGGCAACGGTTTTTTTTTTTTTTTTTTTTCGGAGAACTGCGTATCAGTGTGACAAGAGGGCCCCACGGGAGGGCGATGCCGCCAGCTCGGTCCCATTATCCCGTGCACGACCGGCTGCGTTAACACGGCAAAGTCACCAGCAGCGCCCGGCGGAGTTTGCAGCGAGCGGCCAGAGGTTTGCAAAACAGACAGCAACGTCTTGCATTTCTTCTCCCGCTCGAATTTTTATTGCAGCCCAGGGCACGGCGTGAGCTACCCACCCTCCCTGCCCTCCCATGACAACAGCTTAGCGAGGCAAAAAGCCTGATGGTCACGTAGCAAGCTGCCTGTCTGCTTTCCAGGGATGCATTTGGAGGAGAAAGCGCGTGGTATCGTTTGGCACCGCACAACATCAGCTTTTCCTAATAGCCTCAAATGATGGAACTTCTTTGTTAGGGAAGAGGAAAAAACCACGAAGCCCCAAACTTACACATAAACTGCCTTGATGGCGGGCTTGCCTCACACAGGTTGTCATGGAGAAGGACACCTGCGCGCTTTGTCCACCAGCGACAGCCTGGCACAAAGTGCACAGGACAGAATTAATGAGTTCTAGAGTATTTCGTCTATACTGCATCCAATTAGTGCGAATGCTCAGCATCACATTCTGAAAAACTTTGACAATCACCTAACAGGGAGCTGGGCTAGCGACAGGCTCCAAGATTTATTACCATTTCTAAATTTTATGAGTTCTATTGTTTCCTACGCTTATTACCAGCGTTAGCTATAATGAGGGTTCTAGAAAAAAGAGCTGAAAAGAAAAAATATGCCGCGCACCCCCTTCACCCCAACTCCCACTTGTTCTACCAGCAATTTAGATCTTCCGTTCCGGCCTCTTTAAGATCAAGGAGACTGTCTTTTCTCTTTTTTGTGTATTCTTAGATAGCAAAGTACGAAAGAGCAAGGAGGAGTGTTACCTACATACTTAGAAAAGTTTGAAATGCAAAGTGTTTTTGTGGGAACTGGGCCACAAACGTGATTATGAAATACCCTTCAAGCTTCCTTAAGTTCATGTCAGTGATGCAAATTTTAAGTAGTTTGTGTGGCTGTCATGGAATATCTGGGGCATACCTTCATAATTGACAAGTTGTCTTAAGAAAATCAGAATCGCTAGGATGAGAGGGAGATAATAATTAATGTGACCTTGCCACCTTATTTTTTTTTCAAGTGTGAAATACACGTGGTAGGAAGGAGACTGATCCACCCCAGGGCGACTCTAGATTCCTCCCCTGAAGATGCGCGCGTCGTGTTCAGCGTCTCAGGCGCCCCGGGAGCTGGGTCGTGTTGCTCGCGTATTACCGCTCCTTCTTGAGGCGCTGCAGCGCGCTGGGTCTCTCAGCAACTTTGGGAACTCAGACTGTGGGAGTGGGCACACTAAGTCAAGTTCAGGTATTCTCCTTGTCAGTTCTATCCCAAACTTTGGAGAAACTCTATCATAAAGGCTCAGGCTCTTCTGGGAGGTATTGCTCTGGTTTTCCGAGTGCTTACTCTGTTTCTTGATCTGTGGTTACAAGGCAAGTGTATTTCCTTCCGGCCCGAGTCAGGTTAGGGGCAGGGCAGTGGAATCCTCTGCTCTGAAGTTGAGAGTGGCAGGTGGAATGAGAAGGCTCGGAGCGCACTAGTCTCTCTGCCACGCTTCCAAGTACAGGTCTGCGGCGGCCCGGGACGCTCATTCTCAGCTACCCCCCAGGGTGGGTACGCACGGGCGCCCCAAGAGGAGCCACGCTCGCTTGTCCGTCCCAAGTGCGCACGCCCCAGCCTGGCTGCAGCTGGGTCCCGGAACCGAAAGGTGCCTGCAGATTCCAGGGGCTGGAGAGCCAGAGAGCTGCTCCGCGAAGGTCGCCGGTTGGGTGTTCCAAAACTCCGGAGCCTCTAGAACTTCACGTTACCCTGGCGGTCTCTCTTCACGCCTGGGGGCGTTGGGGCTGGGGATCCAGAGAGGGAGTTTCGGAGGGAACTTAAGTAGAAAGTGACAGTGTCTGGTGGAAAGCAGTAAACTTCTATTTTCCTCCTGCAGCAAACCAAGCCAAGGCAGGGGTAGCGTTCGGGGACTAATCTGAGGGGACAACGGAGACAGAGGAGAGCAACTGTGGGGTGTGGAGCCCTGGAGAGGACTCCGGGGTCCGTCCCTGGCCAGTGCGCGCGTGTAGGAGGTCCTGGTGCTTGAACTCGAGCGGGGGACACTTGTTCTACGACAGGGCCCAGTCCGGGTTGTAAGGAAGTCTGAGCGTTTAGAGCCCCTCCCCTGTCCGAAGGTCATTTGCGCTTTTCAGTCTCGGACGTGAGGACACTCAGGAAGGGAGGGCGCAGGTCACTTTCAGAGGTTCTGTAAAGGACGGGCCGCCCAGCGGGGGGTTGAAATCCTTAATTACACCCTTCTGCCCCGGGATCCATCTTCCCGGCAGTGTCTTGCACTCCCACCTCCTCGGGTGACTCAGCTGACCTGAAATGCCCACCCTACGGAAGATCAAGAAAAGTAGTTTTCTAAGAAGGTTAGAGGTTTGATTACACAGAGAAGTGTTTCCACTTAGGTCCAAAGCAATTACCCGCCCCTTCCCCCTCCCCCTCCTCCCCGCCACCGGGAGAAGAAAGCGACAGACCCCCGCGCACGTACCCCCGCACTTTGTTGGTGCGTGTGAATTTCAAATGGCGCTGTAAGTTCGTTAGTGTTTGCAATCAGCGGCGCGGAGACCCCTCACCGGAGCCGAAAGCCGGCAAGAGCCATTCATCAGCGTGAAGTGTTATTCATGGATGACCCCTAAATCACGGCGAGAGTAGTAGATGCCCTGATTGGTCACAGCATGGGAGCCTCGGTGCTTTCCCGTCCCCGACGCGGCCGGGAGGAGGGAAGGAAGGAGGGGCGGCGGACGTGGTTCAGTCCGGCAAATCCCATTTGACAGAAAAAGGCAGTAAACGGGGAATCTCTCTCTCTCTCTCTCTCTTTTTTTTTTTTTTTGAATAAAGAAGAAAAAGAAATAAAGTACCTGTCATCTTGACAAGTGGCGGAGCGGAGGAGTCAAGGATTATAAATGCTCACAGCCAGGTCCAGCGCGCCCTGTGATTGGGCCTTCCCGCGATCTGCACTGGGGGAAGC
The DNA here is from genome assembly GCF_037783145.1 of Equus przewalskii. Classification (NCBI taxonomy): domain Eukaryota; kingdom Metazoa; phylum Chordata; class Mammalia; order Perissodactyla; family Equidae; genus Equus; species Equus przewalskii. Next base: position 26,361,987 of record NC_091858.1, on the reverse strand, counting down.
GCATGGTAGGCTCCTCTCCTCGCCTCTCTCTCTCACACACTCGCACACACACGGACACGTGTACGCGCCTGGTCTCGGGCACACTCGGCCTGGCGCGTCCCCCGTCTCACAATTAAGGTCTGGATGCTGGTCCCTGGCACAGCGCCCTGCTCGCCTCCTCACCTTCTCCTCTTCCTCTTCCTCCTCCCTCACCGCCTCCATCCTCCCGCGCCCAGGCCGAGAACCGAAAACTCCGGCCGGGCCTCGGCAGCTGAGGAGGAGGCTGGAGGGGGCCGGCGGGAAGGGAGAGGGGGAGAGCGCGGGGGAGAAAAAGAAAGTGAACTCATTGGCGCTCCGCGCGCGCTTCCCTCCCCTCGCCGCGTCCCTCGCCGCCGCGGCCGGGCGGTGGGCAGGGAAGGAAGTTGTAACACTTGCTGTTCTCCCCCCTCCCTACATCCCCCCCGACTCCCCCACTCCGCTGCTTCGGCGGGGCCCCCTCCCCGCGCCCGGCTCCTTTGAATTTAGCCAAGTGCTCTGTGTGCGCGCTGCTCGGGTGGACGCGGCGGCTGCGGCCGGGTAGCGAGCCGGCGGCGCGGGCGAGCCGAGCGCGGTAAGTGCGGCGCCGCCGCCGGCGCGCCCTCCTTCCTTTCTGGGGTCCTAGTGCCCGGGCCGCGGGGCCGGGAGCGGGGGGCGGGCGGGAGGGCAGGCAGGAGCCAGCTCGGACGGCGGCGCGTTTCTCCGAGCTGCTCTAGGAGGCGGCCGCAAGTTGGCCAGCCCCGGTGGCCCGGGAGCATCTCCTCGGCGTGCAGGCGCTCCCCGAGTCTGGCCTCCCGGTCCCCGGCCTCCCGGTCCCCGCCCCTCCCTCGCGTCTGACACCTCTGGCTGCCAGCTCAGGTGGGAACTTCGCCGGTGCTTCTTGCCGGAGGAGCTGGGCACCGCACCCCCGTTCCAGGGAGCCCCGGGCTCCCGGGTTCCCCGAGAAAGGCAGCCCAGAGGCTGGGCGCTCAGTGGGGGCAGGGACGCCAGCCTGTCTCGCTGTGGTCGGGGCGATCCCCAGTTTTGTGGTGGGGCGCCGCGTCCTTTGAGAAGGTGTCTGACAGGATCCTGGGGGGCTTCCAGTGAGCGGGAAGCCCTGGGATGTCACCACTTTCTGGGGAAGTGGAAACGAGGCTTCTCCAACTACCAGGGAGCCAAGTTGGGAAGGAGCGAAGGAAGGAGACGAGGGGATGGGGTGGTGTGGGGAGTGGTGGATCTCGACTGAAACTTGATCTGGAAACTCTGGATGGGGCTGGAAACAAACGCATATCCGGAACTGGGCATTTAAAAAATTACAGATTTACGAGTCTGCAACTCAATCTAAGTCAGTATGCTGTTTAGCAACCGATTAGAAAGAGCTTCAAATGTGTTAGATTAAGGTAGGTTGTCTGATCTCTGCTGAGCACCTTATTATGCGGTTTGAATTCCATTCTTACTGCCTCACCTTTAAGGTAGTTGAAATGGTAACCTGCTACTAATTCTTAGTGCGGAGAAAGGGTAGCAAACATTTCGACCGTGTAATACAGCAAATACATTTGTTTTCTGAAGTCATTATAATTGAAAGCTGGAGAAAAGTTTCCAGGTACTTTTGGCTAAGTGCAATGGAATTGAAAGAGTGAGAGCTGTGTAAGCACTTTTTCCAGGGCCCCAGGCAGCTGGGATCCCCGAGAACAGGACTGCATCCTCATAACACTCTATTTCTTATCTTCTGACAATGTATTTGTCAAACATTTGTAGGCTCTGGCAGAATCCACTGGGTGGTCTTTTCACTGGAAATAGAAATATGTTCTGGCATTACCTTTCCCTTCTGTTGTCAAAAGGAAAAAAAAGACAGGACTGGCATCTTTGCAAAGCTTGGAAGAGTACCCCAAAAGGTGGTATTGCAACTTACAGAACTTACTCATTTGATTCGTTTTGTGAATTTCTTTAAAAAAGGATGCACAGTCCCCCCTCCCAATTGCCTACCTGGAGAAGTATTTGTAATCTTTCCAGTATATTAGGAACAGAGTTTAGAATTAAGAGTAATCGTATAATTAAAATTCATTATAGATTTTAATATTTCAGTTGAAACAAAAGATTTTACAAATACACCGACGATCTTGCTTTGTGCCTTTCTTAATACAGTCTTAATTATCTAAAACTTCTAGCTTGTATTTCCTGATATATGAAATTTGTGTAACAGCCTTGAAACTTTCGATTCGTGATTCTAAATGCAGAGCAAATATTTAATTCTTGCTCTAAGAGTGAGAGGTTAGTTCAGTAATAAGACTTGCTAATCCTACTTTAAAATGTCATGGCATTCACAAATTATTCCTAAATTCTTCAAAGATACGGGTTTATAATGAGTTTAGTTATTCTATTGTGTATTTCAGGATTGTATCTCTCTTCCTGTTGCATTTTCCTTAACAATTTTGCCTTTTTTCCTACATGAATTTCAATATTCCTCTTACTCAAATGTACTATTTTTTCCAAGCAGAAAATATATTTTATTTTAGATAATTTTTAAAAGAATATATATTAGGAGAAAAAGTAGTTCCTTTGAGTAAGACAAATATATTTTTACATATACTCTACTATTTTTACGAAAAATGTATTTATATCTAATAACCATGCCAGTGCTTATGTATCTGAAAAATATTTTATTATCCTGTGCCAATAGCATTAATGTTAGCAACTCAGAGACAGAGACTATCTACCCTAATGAGGACTGCTTATTTAAAATAAAGCAGATTAAGTTTATAGTAGAATTGTGACTAGTTATTTTTCTGAATTGAATCATTTTGCATGGCTGTGTTTATTTTCTAGAAGGAAATGTTTTAGGTAAATTATAGAGGCTTTTCTTACCCTGATCTTGTAGGTGTGTCAGGAGTCTTTTGGTTAGCAAAGGGAACTTGCTTTATTAGGGTGAAGACAAAGAAAGATAAGGATGCTTATCTTTGAATAGAAGAAAGCACCTCCATAGACTGAAAAGTTTTAAATATATTCGGGAAGAAAACCTAGCTAAACAATAATAATCCAGTTAGCAAGTTCAAGCTAGTCTTTCTTAGCTTTGCTTCTGAGAGCCAAGAGTAATTATTCTCTTTGTAAAGAGTCAAGCAAATAAGAAACCAGATAAAAGTGTGTGGGTATCATTGTGAGCAGAATGACGTATCAGAAATACTTGATCAACTTTGAGCTTGATGTATAAAAAGTGATGTTTTGCAATAACTGTAAAAGTATGTTTGGAAATGCTGAAGTTTATCCTAGAGTGGGTAAGAAATAAGTCCGGATGATGGTCATAGTCTGGCATAAAAGTGCCATAAAGATAGCTTTATTAGTTTATTAATATTGATTATTTTAATAAATACATTACCTCCTTTCTATTAAACTTTATTTCACCCTTTAAAAATCTGATTTCTGGGTGGCTGAGGACTGTCATCAAGGTATTATACTTGCATAAATCAGTGTATTCAGCAGCATTAATGAATTGTCAGCCCTTTTCTTGAAGATATGCTCTAGAAACCTGTTAAGCATGTTCAATTACACGTTGCTTATCTACCCAATGTTTTATTTGATAGTCGAATGTCCATTTTGACTTTAAGGACATACCTCACTTTGAGAATATTGGCACAGGATACAGTAATTTGCAATCAAACTTTTGCTCTGATCCGCAACCAATTATACATCCCTTTGAATTTTTAGTTAACATGAGTGCTCATATTTGTTTTAAAATAAAGTGAAATGATAGTCCAGAGAGGAGTGTAACAGGCATTCAGAATAAAGAAGCATGCAGAAGAGCTAGCACAATAAAGCAATGCTACTTAAAAGTTTCAACAACTAAGTATTAAAAATTATGTCTCATAAGCTTCTTTTAGAACACATTTAAAACTAATTTTGGAGCTATCAAGTGTTTTAAGAGCCCTGATGGAAATTTTGTGCTTAAAAAAACATAAAAAACTTGGTTTGAAACCTGATTAATTGTTGTGTCTTATAAAAACTGATTTATCTCATACTTTTTTATACTAAGCATTACCATTATGAGGCTCTCCTTCTAATTGAGATTAATGTTTCTGAGCAAAGAAGTGGTTTGGAGGGCTACATTCATTTTGAGTGCTGTTGTAATCAATTTTAGATACAGCATTCCACAATGGATCAGTTTGCGTCCAAACCTGCCTTATTATGTGGAATTAACTTGTTGGTGATGGATAGGAATACTTCTACATCTTGAGAAGTCATTTGTTTCCAAACAAGTGTGATGGCTCGTGTGAGTTTCAAAATATTGCTTCTCATAATTAAAACATCCTTTTGGGGACTTAATTTGAACCTTCTCTAAGAATTACATAAAGCATGAGGAAGCAATTTATTAATACATTTTTGACTAAAATAGCCTTTTCTCCCCCAATACAATATGCCTCAAGGTGCATTTTCTTGTGCATCAAAGGATTTTATGGTCTTTTGAGTCATAAATGGTAAACATTAGACATCGAGGTTATTTCCTTTTTTGTTTATATCAACATTCTGGTTGAGTTTGGGAGGATTTCTTGGAATTAGAGATCTACATCTTGTGCGTGTGTTATAATCTTATTTAACAAGGTGGTGGAGATAATGCTGACAAAGAAAGTTAAAGCATGGGGAGTTAATTCTTTATCCTCTTTGGAAACCTGGAAAGATGGTAAATTAACGTTGTAGTCCTTACTGTGATGTTTGCATTTGTTTCTTAATTGTGTCTAGTCGGCCTCAGCTTTATCAGCTTTTTATGCTCTTCTGAAAGACCACGTTAAGATTTTATTGGGCTGTCCATATTGCATTGCTTGCTGTACTCCATGCTGGTAGTCTCAACAAAATGAAATATGAAAAGCATAGAATATAAGATTAAGATAGATATGTATTCTAGTATAGCCTTAGTGTATAGGATTTTTAAATAAAGATATGTCTGCTTTCTAGTGCATATAAAGTTCCCACAGTGACATTGTTTTTTGTTTTCCGGAAGAAAAGACTTGGTAGGAAATATATTTATTATATTTTAATTTTCTTCTCTGTAATGGTTGATTATTTACATTGAATTAGTGTTTTTCCAGTAAAAACATTCATTTAAAACAATTTTAAGCAGGAATCTAATGCACTTAACATTCCATTTCAAAGTGTTATTTTAGCCAACTGTTAGAATTACAAACTATCAAAATGCAGAAAGGTGCTCTAAGACATATAGATGTTTCATACACCAAAACGACAATAGGATTCATTCATTTGGAAGAATTTGGATAATTTTTTTTATGGCTTTGATTAGGTGACTGGGTCGTTAGAACAGCTACACAGAATTCTCGTAAAAGATGGTAATCTACTCAAACCTGCTTCTTTCTCCTTTAAATAACTCACTGTGCAAATTAAGGTCTATATCTTAGAACATACTCATAAGTCATACAAGTAAATGATTCAAACCATATCGTATATCGTATAATAAAAATAATAAAAAGGAGACGTTACTGCCCTATCGATATCCTTGCAGTCTTAGAAGAGTAGCAATGGGGTGGCACTGACTTTTCAAACTAGTTTGTGATAGGTGGCAGTCTTAACTGAGTTCCATGACTTCGATGAGCTAATAGATGAGTCTGATGAGTTAAGGAGCATATGTAGAATGCAATGTATTGTGTTACCAAACTATGCTTACATTCTTTTTTGTATATTAAGGAGTTGATCATCGCTTATGGAGATGTGGCAGTTTAAAAATCATTTTCCCCACATTTATAGTCCTCTGGCTTACTCTGGAGTGTGCAAAAAAGAGATTATTCCTTTTGGAAATGAAGTGTTTGGAGAAAAACAAGTACATATATTCGCACTTGTATTTTCATGTTCAATTACATAAAAGTTATTGTGGGGTGCTCTTTGTTAAGTGTTTTCAAGTATCGTGGAATACTTTTTACTTCTATTAGACAAGTTGGGGGGGTAGTGGGGAGAATGTGATTTGGTTTACCCTGGGGCCAGGGGAAGGATCGTATTATTTAATAATAATCAGCTGTTTTATAACTGAGTCTACAGGATCTTTGCCTCAAAACCAAAAGGCAATACAGAGAGAGAGAGAAGTGGGCAAGAGGAAGAGGAGAGAATATGAATACAAATATCTTTTGTAAAGAGTGATGGTCCTTTGAGCATTTTCTGTGGGCAGCGGTGTGTTTGATAGGAAAAACAGTTTATAAAGGGCAAGTTTGGTCATTCAAGTTAATTAAGTGCAGAAGAAAATTAACTTCTAAATTTTTTCACTTCTCAGTATGTGCGTTTTAGATTCCTGCGTGAGAATATGAACATTATCATTTTTAAAAATTAGTCCAAGAAATTCCAAATATTATATCTGGTTCTTCATATTGATGAAGAAAAGAAAATGTATCAACAGCTCTATTTTATAGGTATACTTTGTATATGAGACTGAACACCAACTTATAATTTTATCATTATAAAATTTATATACAGACTTTTAAAAAAACGCTGATTGTTTTAAAAGATTACTTAGGAGGTAACATCCAAGATCACTTATCTTTGAAGATAAGGCTCATAATCAATATATTTTAGTCATTCTGTCATTTCTTCCATTATTATTTACACTTGGCAGAATTATTGTGATCATTCCTCTTCAGGTTGCCATAATTTAGGGAGAAATAACAGCTTGGTAATGACTGTCTTCCTTCAGTCAGATTCTGAAACACTTCTGAATAGTAGGATGATGTGAATTTGTGGTCCCCACTTTCCCCAGAAAAAAAAGAAAAGCTGTTTTTTTGGAGAATGGATTCTTTCATCTCTAGTTAAGTTTAGCTCAACGAATATTTTCTAATTAGAGTCGTGGGCCCCCTATCTGAGTGAGGAGGTGCGATGTCTTTTTGATAACAGGGGCATTTCCAAAGAAGAGGACCTTACTTCCTCGAGAGCAACTCCAGTATCCCTGTCAGGTCCAGCATTTGGCTTCTGTACTGGAGTGGTGTCTTAGGAGAGCTAATGTACTTGGATTACACACTGGAAGGTATGTTACGCAGAGAGTGATAAGACAGGATTGAAATTACTTTAATTTAATTTACAAGAAATGCATGAAATATGTTAATGAGTTTGCATGAAGCACATGCAAATATGTTAATATTGGGATATGTTTATTTCGGTAATCATAAAATCGAACCTACCGAACAGTATACTTATTGTTTATTCTCAGTCTACCAAATGTTCTTTTAAAGTGTAACATCTATGCTAATACTTTTATCAGACAATTTGGAATTTGTCAACATGTAGGTGGAAAAAATTGGCAAGGGACTTGTTCTTTTAAATAGCTAAAAAAAAATAGCTGGCACAGGGCTTGTCATTTAAAATAATTATGAAAACCAGGAGAAGACAGCTGTAAATTTTATTTCTTTCAGAATTTATAATAACTTGCAGCTAAAGAAAGCTGTCAGTCCTATAGTTCTTGAAGAACAAATCTGTGACTTTTTTCCTCTGAAGAACAAAAAAAAGCATCTTGAACAGTCTTATTACATTTTTCTGTATTTATAAGCAAAATGAAATGAATATTTGAAAATGTAAACATTTTTCACTTTCATTTTGTGTAATTATGAGAATAATAAATATAGGCAAAAAATACTGCAAATAACTAATCTAGTAATTTAAATAAATATGTAAAAGTGACTTACTATAATATCATAAAGGAATAAAAGCTGTAGTATAAACAGCCTTATTTTATCTCTTGATTGTTACAAAAAGAAGACATTCAGTGATGTTGCTGAATTTTATCATAGCATCAATAATAGTGGGAGAAAAGCATGAAATAATCAAAATAACTGAAATATTAATCCTCTTCGTGTTCGCTAATACTTTAAGAAACATCCCAAAAGAATTAGAAAACTTTTGAAAATAATCACAGCTTCTTGGAAGAAGAGAATGTGTTTGTTGCCTTCCATGAATTTGGGTTCAGAAAGGGGTGAAGGTTGAAGAGAAGTCTGCCAAGTTATTTTCCTTCAAATTAAAACAGAACAGACATTTTCTGTCTATAATATATTTCTAAGTTGCTATTTCTACTTTAAGTTAATTTTCAATTTATCTTTCTCCCATGAAGGTGCTAGCATATTTAACATTTAAAATAAATTCCAATATAAATGAAAATTAAAGTTATTACTTGTAGGTGAGGTGTACCTGTCAAAATAGAATTGAATCCTCACTTTCAGAGTAATTTTTATGCTTCCGTATAACTTTTTTTTTTTTTGCCAAATATGAATAGACTACTCTATTCTGTATTTCATGTGGTTAAAAAATTAAGTAAAGGAAATTTTTTTTAGTGATTGCTTTTGCCCTCGAATATACAATCTCTGAATAAGAACACTTTGGCATTACAAAATTTTTATAAACAATGTTGGCATGTTATGTTGATTTGCCAATAAGAATTTTTTCCCTTAATTGTGACTAATTTTAAAAACTGCATGAGTGGCAAGGACTTTGAATCCATACTTTTCTAAAGAGAAATGCTTCTTTAATGTTTTCTATCCTGTGTTTTGATCATGATACAATTTTCTATATTTTAAATTGTATGATATTAGGCGGTAGAGTATATGTGTAGTGTTATAACTTTGAAGGAAAATAAATCATTGCAAAGGATGTAATTTTTAAAACATTTATTTTTTAAATTATTCGTGTAAGGATTTGAAGCACAATGTGTTCTGGTTAAAAATGCAGTCTCAAACAGAAAAGTCCTCATTATATATTTTTTTAAATCCAAATATTATTTTACTAATGATGTATATAAATCTTGCTTAATAATTTAAATTATTTACACTTATGGCTTTGAGCTTTTGTATGTTTCCACTAAACAGAACCTCGGATTTTTGATTATATAGATAACATGCTCTATAGTCCATGGTTAAGGAATTTAAAAATGTTAGCAATCAAAACTTACACTAACTCCAATCTAAGTTTGTAAAGAAACCTAAAAAGAATTAAGATGGTTAGATAAATGGTGTTCTAGAAATCATAAAAGTACTTTAATGAATATCCCATTTTACACAATCTTGACACTTCGAGAATGTTATTAATACATATGTATGCAACATCCACACAGATAACCAAAAAGGTATTTATTACAAAAATAAAAGATGAGTGATGTATTCATGTTATTATCCTTAAGTCACACAGCATGAATGTATTTGTAAAATAAATCTTATGTTTTAAGGTAAATCATTTACTGATATTCTGATTTAAAGGAATCTCAATAAAATTCATATAACCTTGCATTTCATTTAAGTATGATGTTAGCAAGTTGGGTCGACCCTCAGTCAGTATGGCCATGACAGAAGTCTAATCTCGTTTTCTTCAAGTTTTATATGAAATCTGCGCCTTCCAATAAAATAGTTCCACGCCACTCTGCAGGTGTTTGATATCTTTGACAAACGAGAGATCTGAAGGAGAGAAGTCCATGCTTGCTTTATGAGATGCCATCAGTTAATTCTCCTCACGCCATCTGATGAAAGTGGCTTTTAAAAACTGCGTTGTACTTCAGATAGGAATTTCAGCATATCAAGTTTGGTGAATTTTATATTTAGCCATCAGCAGGGGTTAATGGGAATTACGTAACACAAATCATTAGTGTATCACGCTTTTCATTTAAGTGCGATATAAGGTATATGAATTGGTTGTGTAATTGCCACTTGAGCTTTGAAAGGGCTACAGTTCACTTTGAAAAATTTAAATGTGGAAGAAAGCAAAGTATTAGTAGCTCTCAGTCTTGGAAATTGTTATTGTCAGCCTTTTAGGGACTGTTTGATTTTTTATTATTTTGTTGTCACCTTTTTTTAAAAAAACTTACCTTCAAGGGTGTATTTGATCATTTAATTTTAAGTCTGGAACGTAACCATTTGATTTAGGAATGGATGTAAGTTATTAGTGCACATTATGCATTTTTTTTTTCCCGAAGGAAAGTATCTCAAGGCTTTCTGGGTGAGGTTCTGGTTCTTTTAGGATTAAGAATCGTTGGCATAAATGGCTAATTTTGGTGGAAGAGTGTTACATAGTTTTTAAGTCCTCGTTATTACTTTTAAAAGAATGTCCCATCGGGGACAGGAAGCTTTGTGGATAAGCTGCCACTCTTTGATGAGGGATTATGCATTCTCCCCTAATTCTGTGATCCCAGAATCTATTACACAATAGTTTTATCAAGTAGCACTAGAATAGCTTGGCCATCATTTCAATTCCTTTAAAAGTTAATTGGTTCCTTTCCTAAATCTAATATTTATGTAGAGTTTTAGTCTCAGTACGTATGTCAGGCATTAATAGATTCAACTCCTAAAATCCAGAGGTTAATAATTTGATGCAAGATAAGGAAACCAGAAAAGTTTTGAAGGATGCTTTTCCGTTTATAGCAGACGACCAGTGAATTGATTATTGCAGGTAACTCGGTCCCTTAAGTGGTTTGCCCAGCCAGTGAAGTCTGCTGGGTCTGTGGCCTGATTGAAGTTCTTTGTAAGATTTTCCGTGTTAGTAGCATTGAGAGCAACTTCAGAAAGAAAGAATAGCATGTAAAAATGAAGCCATCGCATATTAGGAAGGTTACTGAATTTTCTCTGGACATTTATGTAAAATAGTGAGCATGTTATAGCATGCTTTGGTCATGGATTTAAAACAAAAAAGAAAAGATATTCTGTTATGTGATTATCTTCCCATTTAGAATGACCAATTTCTTGCAGAGAGTTAAGAGTTTGATAAAAATGTGTGTTAGGTTCTAACGAGAGCTTATTTTGGCCAAAGAAATATATTAAAAATTGAGTGATCAGACTGGACAACTAATTGTACTTATAGTTACTATCAGTTTTCGTTTAGTCAATGTCAATCATGTAGAAGACAATTCATCCTATTAAAATACCAAATATCAAATATTTGTTAATTAAGACATCTTAGTTGTAAAATGCAAGTGATGCCACATAAAGAGCATAATTTATTATAGACAATTTATCTTAGTAAATGGATTCTTATGTCTGAGGCTACTACTGGCTTCTCAAAGTCTAAAAAGAGTAGCAAAATATACTCTAAAAAGAGTATAGAAATTGCTAAGTGAAGAATTAAGTAATTTTTTTACAATTCAAATAATACAGGTTTTTCTATGTGTATTCACTGAAGCATGCTATAAACTTCAAAAGATGGCTCTTTATAAGGTTCATATTCCTGTTCTGAGTTATTATCCTCTTAGAATCTTGTATACACATATGTGTATATCTCCACTGTGAAAGATATATGAATCTAAAAAATTGTTTTCTATTCTTAAATATTAAGTTGAAAATATTTATAAGGAAACTATTTTAAAACATTATTTTTTATGATCACTTTAGTATGACAATTGATTATTCAAACTTTCATGAACGATTCTAGACTTTTATAGTTGGTATAAATAAGAAGTCAAAAAATAAACAATACTACCTAGAAACTAGCTAGGTGTAACCAAGTTTCAATTACTTTATGAGATCTTTAGAAGAAGAATTTAAAGCAGACCTTAAAATAGTTCATGTAACTATTGTCCAAGTTTTCAATTTATTGCTATTAAAACACAAGGTTTAATAAAACACAAGGTTTAATACATTTTTAAATAATCATCTGATCGAAAAACATTAGTCTTTATGTTTCCTATTTCTAATTCTTAGACTATATGTGTTTTAATTTCATGTATAAAAGTAACACAGGTTTAGAACTTTGCAGAGCAGGTTTTCCTTCTATCTTTCATCAGCTCTGTAGCTGAACCCTGACATCCCCTTCTTCGTTATTCTAAGCCACTGTCAGATTCTAATCTTTGCTGTCTCCACAGCTGTTTGAGGATTATTTTTTTTTTTGGAAATGTAATTACAAATACATGTGTTTTGTGCACCTCGCTTCCTATAAACGTTGAAAAAGGGAGGTTAATGGAGAGCAGAACTGTGCCATGTATAGGTCTGTGGATGATTCTGTTAGTTTTCAGGTCATCAGATCATTATGTCACTGGTTATTACGAAGAATTGCAAAGATTAAAACACAACTTTGGCTTCGCTGATACGGAGCAATAAAAATCACCGAGAATTCAGTAATTTCTCCAGAACCAGTACATTTTTATGGAGTTGAGGGCCCGTGAATCAAGTGGTTACACATTTCTATGGGTCATTTTTTAAAGTGATCGTCATGATTTAAACTCCAAACAGAATGATAGTTTTTTTCCCTCTTAAAAAAAACTCCGTTAGAATATGATATTGCAGAGAGAAATTTATGAATCTCTTGCATTTATTTTGGTGCACTAAGTTGGAGAACGATGTCATGTGGGCCCTTAACAAACGTATAGTGTTTTCACCCTGTAGAAAATTTAGAGAATTTTAGAAATTTAGAAAATTTAGAAATTTGGAGAAAATTCAACGTATTTACTTGCATGAATACTATTTCTAGAACAAAATTGGAAACTCTAGCTATATATAAACCTTATGAAATGTTAAATTTGTCAGCTTTTAAGGACAGCCTGTCGTTTTTATTTTTAATATCTTTTATAATATCAGCATTTTCCCCATCTCTGTCTACAGTAAGACTGGCTATCTCTAGGAATAAGGAAAAGTACTTTCTGAGATTAGAAAAGTGTAGAAAATTATTGAGTTCAGTACCTACAAAGATGTTGCATAGAAACCCAATTATTTTTGTTTTCTTCTTATTTGAGATTCTAGAGAATATCTGTTGCCCGATGAAAATTCTTTGGCGTGCAGGAAGGCAGGAAGAGGGGTCGGATAGATCAGGCTTATTCTGGAGAAGATAGACCTGTATATAGTATATCATTTTTCTGTAAACATATGATTGTGTGTTGAAAATGTAGGGCCAAAATATGAAAAATGCTTTAGTTTTGGGGAAGGTTTTGAGAATTGTTCAGTGGAAGAAATGTACCACTTGCCAGTCAAAACTTGAAAATTTTCCCCTTTTATATTTAGTATATTAGAAGCTAATAGTGAACCACTGCTGTTGAACCTATAAAAATTATGAGGCCATCTAAATGTCATAAAGCTCTGCCCTGATTTGAAGGTCTATCTTTATTTTTAGGGTGCACCTTATTTACACAGGCGTTTTCCCTCTCCCAAGTCATCTAAATCAGGCCCCACATTGGTCAATGTTCTATGTCCAAGGGACTGTGTTCTGGGGAAGTTTAGAGGAAATAAGACGTGACCTCAGACCCCTAGGAATTTCTCACTTCTAGTTGAGGCCTGATATAAAAGATTACTGACAGTCATTAAGGTTATTAAGAAAGCCAAAAGAGAGAATGGAAGAATGACTACTTTGGTCAAATGGTACTTACATAGCCCATGGATCTTTGAAATGCCAGAGAACTGGAGGGAGTACAAAAACTAAGGCTTCTAGCATTAGAAGTGGCATACAGACACTAGCAGTGCCTTGAAACTCTATGGGACATTGAGAAGACCTGAGGCGGTAACTGCTAACAAACATCAGAAGTGCCCTGGGGCTCACAAATGTTTAAAAGGATGGATAGCCAAGTGAATCAGAACATACGGCCTTACACTTCTCCGCTCCACACATGCATCGCCATAGACGCCCAACAAGATGGGGCATTGGAAACCAGTGACCTGGGAAGAACAAAGATTGACCATTTGCCTCCTTCCCTGTGGAATAACTTGGCAGAATGTTGATGTCGCTTGCCCATAAAAACCCTGTGAAGGCAAAGAGCCTTATTCCCTGTTTTCAGTGCAGCCTCAGCTTCTAGCACAGTGCCTGGCCCTGAGGAGTTCATCAGCAAATAATTGATGTGAGAATGAAATCTTCCTTCAGTCTACATCAGTGTCAAGTGTCCTTGCTAGAAAATAGGTCCTTTCTACAAAAGGTTTGTGGCCTCTAGACTTAGGTCATCGCCTAGGACCACTCCAGTTCTAAAAGTGTATGAATCTGTTATTTTAAGATGGCCTACAATTCATGTGAAATATATAGTGCCAACAAGGAGTTGTCAGCATTTAGATGAGAACCAAAAATATGGCTGTAGACTATAGATCTCTAGAAAAAGACAGGAGTTGACGTGGAGAGGTAAGGGGAAACAGAATGAGCAACAGAGAGAATAGTAAATCCAAATTCGTGAACAGATAAAAACAATGCCGGCAGGTAACATAGGCGAATGAAATTGGCCAGGTTATTTGCACATACTTCTACACAGATTTACGTTCTCTCATATTTCTTAAAATAACTAGTTCTCTTTGTCTTTCATTTTTCCAGTTTTGAAAGAGACATGGGTACAGAGAAGTGTTTCTTTACTATTAGAAAAACAATGGAGCAAGTTTGATAATAAATAATGTTGACATAGCTTCAGCGTCAGAGACACACGGGATGATGGGGACCGTGAACTGAAGGGCACAGCCTTCATCCAAAGGGGACACCACATCTCACCTCTAGACTGGTTGTTGCCATGTGGAGGTGAACCAATGTTGCCAGATTGTGAGATTTTTCAAGAAATGCCAGAATATGAATTATGTGAAATCTCTAGATTTTTGAATGTTGGCTCATTAAAAACACACACACACACACACACAAAACACACAGATAAAACAAAACAGGTCTGCAGGCTGGGTTTGGCAGTTGGGCCACCAGTTTGCAACCTGTGATTTAGATGCAGAGATCTGCGTTATGTGTTCGGGAGACCGTGGGTGAGCCAGTAGGGCTGGAGCACAGGATCCCCCCATGGAGAAATCTGTGATGAGTTTGGAGAGAAAGCTTGGGTCCAGATTGTGGATGATCTTAAATGTCATCCTCTTCTACCCATTTTGGAGAAGAAAATGTTTTCAGTTTGCAGTATACTTTTTCCTGCTTTAAAACAGAAACCCAGGCTGCCAGCAAGCCTTGTAAGCATTAGTGATGCCAAGGCAGGTAAGGGTTAAGTGGCAGTAGCAGACATGGCCTCCTTTCGCCCTTTCACCAACGACTTCAGAACCATCTCCCCTTATCTCCATCTTCTTCCCATCAGGGACTGAATATGCTAGGCTCTTGACACCCTTAATACACTAGCATTTGGGGGAAACTCCAGGAGCAAGCTACAGCTCACATATTTTTTTTACTAGTATTTGAATATTATCTGAATCCAGATACTAAATTCTATAAGAAAGAAAAATCCGAAGTTAGACATGACATATTTCCTTAGGTCATACCCATTACATTAATGGAATGAAAAGAACACCAAAATTCCCTTGGCATACTGTTTTTCCTTCTTTTGAGGTGACCGTGGTCTCTGGGACTAGAGAAGTCTGCTCAAATCCTACTTCTGTCATTTATTTGCTGTGTGACCTTGGGTAAAGCCACTCTATCTCTGAGCCTCGTTTCTTCATCTGAATAATGCGATTGGTAAAAATGGCTGGCGACATTGCTGTGGTTGCCAGGAGCCTGGCACGGTGCCCTGCACACCGTAGATACCACAGTGATGGTGTCTTCAGTCATTGGAGTGGTTGTCAGTGGCACCTTATCGTGAATGACATGCTCACTAGTATAGCTTCATGTGGTTTTGGAGTCAAATTTGGAGACCAAAATTCAAGTCCCAACAGTGCGTCTTGGTTACTTGAACCTTCAAAAAATTGAGATGCTAACATACTCTCTTTTGGGCTGATTGTGAAGATGAAATGGGCTAACCATGGAGAGAGCTTACGTGGCGTCAGGTATGTAGTGAGTGATAAATAATGTGTGCATGTGTATGTATGTGACACACACTTCTTGAGCATCACACTCCTGCAACATTAGCTCTCTAAATTAGGTAAGAATAACCACAAAGCAGTTATAGAGTTTCTTCTTGTTATTTGGGCCGTCACCTGGAATCTTACTTTTAATTAAGTAAAAAAATAAATATACTATTTAAATCACAATATTTTGAAATTCCAGGATATTTTCCATGAAAATGTTCTGCCTAAATATAAGTATATTGATATATTAAGTACAAATAATTATAAAACAAACTTGAATATAGTAAAAAATATTTCTATTTTATTAACGGAATTACTTAGCATTTGGGTATATCTTGTTTGTTTCTTTAAAAAAATGTATGATACAAAACATATCCACTAGCCTATTAGTTAGCCCAGTGGATTTCTTACTGTTTTGCTGAAAAGCAAATTTTAAACATTTGTCTGTGAAATGTTAGTTGGCTGCAGTGGAAGGTAGGCTCTTGTGTTCTTTTCAGCTCTAATATCTTTGTCAAGTTATCATTTATTAAGCAGCTGTTATGAGTCCAAAATTGGTTTAGGCTCTGTGAGCAAAGGGTGTAAAAATAAAGATGTATATTTTAGAAGTCCCAAACAAACATATCATTAGACAGCAGGACTAATAACGTAGAGCTGGAACTGAATCTCAAGATGTAGCACAAACTGTATACTCCATGGGAACTCGAGAAAGAGAGAGGAAGGTGCAGGGCGGAATTAGTTCCACATCACCTCAACTTCGTCGTTTCCAAGACAGTATTCTTGATCACTTTTCTTTCGGGCTTGAGGAGCAAAGCTGCCCCTTCTGTATTTGCACCATCATCCTCTTTGATCACATATTCTAGAAGTTTAAGAGCCATCTTCAAGACAGCCCCATTCCTCACTACTCCCATCTAATGGTCATCCAGCTCTGCCGATTCTCCCTTTGCTGAGTGTCTGCACCCACCCGTCCTCTTCATCCTCACTGCCAGTTTCCTAATTTGGGTCCTCATCATCCCTCATCTTGACTACTCTAGATGTCTCCTGACTTCTGGCTTCCTGCCACTAGTCTCTCATCTCTCCAATCCATTTTTCTAGATTGCCCCCAGAGAGAATTCTTGCTAAGATCCTGATGTGATCATGTCACTCCCCTCATAAACTCACAGTGGCTCCCCTTTTCTATGGGATGAAGCCCAAACTTCTTAGCCTGGTAGTCGGGGTATATTCTTCATGGTCTACCCAAGGTCCCGCTAACCCCACCTCCTAGTGGGTCACTCTTGCAAAGTGTGCTTCACATGGCTCGATTTACTCACTGTTTCCCCAAGCACAGGACTAGTCTTCCCCTTTCTGTGTCAGGTTAAACATTCTCTGTGAAATTGTTCCCAATTCTCTCAGTAGAATTGATCCTCTCTCTCTCTTGCTCACATACTATAGCATTTAGATCTGTGTATCGTTGACCTCATCCTGCACTGTCTTTTAGTTTATTAGAATATGGTTTCTAAGAGTAAGAAGGAATTTAAAGATCATATAGGTGAAGCCCATTATTTCACAGAGGGACAAAACTGAGGCTGGAATGAATCTGCAGCTGTGCCCACTGCTTGTTGGTCATCCTTGCATTTGATCTCAGCAGCATTCCTCATGAAGCTGTTGCTTCCCTTTGCCCTGTGACACTTCTCATGCCTTTCCTTGCTTCTTAGCAGCTCCCTCTTTACTGCGTTAGTGTCTTGTCCTCTTCTAGTTGGCCCGCAAATGCTGGAGCTCCTCAGAAACTAGCCCTTACACCTCCTACCTTCTCATTGTGTCCACTCTCCCAACCCTCGTGATGTCATAGATTCCCATGGCTTCACTGTTCACCCATAGGCAGACAGTTCATAAATATTCCACTCGAAACTTCTCCTCTTAGCTCAAGATGTTTATATTGAGGGGTATCTTATAATTTATCATCCAAATAGGGATAATTTGAGAGTGAAAGTGGGCGCTAAACAGCAGGATGCCGGCACAACTAACATAAACTGGGATAGTCCAGGACCCACAGATCTCTCTGGTCATCTTAGGTGTATTGAACCATTTAACATATGCTTTTGGATGTCTCAAAGGCTTCTAAAGCTAACATGTGATCTGAGCCTGTGATCTTTCCGTGAAAACCCCAGCCTCTCCCAATGGGTCCAAACTCAGTGAATGATGTGGCTATCCATCAAGTTATTAACCTGGAAATCTTGCATGAATCCTATATCCACTTCATCACAATGTCTAGGTTCTTTTTATTTTACTTTCTAAACACCTCTCAAAACCGTATATTTCTTTTGTCTCCACCACTGCCATGCTAATCCAATTCCCGTGACTCCTGGACTGGACTTCCACAGTAGCTTCCTCGCCAATCCATTGGCTTTCAGTCTGGACCCCTCTCCAACTCATTCTCCACATCACAGCCAGAGTTACCTTTGATGTGTGCTACAAGAATCATATCATCCTTTGTTTAAAACAATACATAATACAAAACTCATTATGTCTTTCTTTTCCACTTAATTGTAAAGCCCATACGCTGGGGACCTTGGTTTTGTGACAACCAAACAACCAAATTGATAAAATCTTTGCTTTATCAATAACATAACATAGCACCTCATACATAGTTCTTGATAAATACCAATTGGTTAAATAAACAAATGAATGGAAGACCCCGGATTCTGAAACCTGACTTCAGACTACTAGTTCTAGAGTCCCTGTATTCTTTTTTCCCCCAAAAGATTTTATCCATCTTTGAAGGTGAAAGATGTGTCATTCTATTATTACTATTCTGTTCTTTCTCATTTCGGAAAGTGGTATATTCCCATCTACCCTTTCTTTATTTGATACTTTTCAAGCCTGGCTATACCTTAGAATCACCTGGGGAGCTCTCAGAAAATACCGGTGCCAGGATTTCACCCTAGTCCAATTCAAAATCTCTGAAGTCGGGATGTGGTTGTGATCAGTAACTTTAAAAAGCCTCCTAGGTTGCTCACACACGGTCGGATTTGGGAACCCACTGGTGTAAATCTAATCACCCTTCAAGTCCCATCTCAAGCACCATCTCCTCCAGGGAAACTTGCGGATCCCTCGTTTTTCCTTAGGACTTAGTAGCATGCAGTGGAGCTGCCTTATACGGTCAAGAGTTATTTCACTATTTTAGATTTCCATTCCTCTATTGTAAGATCCATTACGGCTGAGATTATGCATTATATTTAGGAAGTTGCTGACACCTGAGAAGTGACTTGATAATTTTCTTTTATTTGACTGATGTCCACCTGTCACTGTGCAAAGACTTTTAAAACATTTAATAAGCAAGATCAATCTTTATAAACCAACTCTGGTTTGTGGCTGCTTCTAGAGTTGGACATACCAGCAAATTTTTCTTATCTACTCCACCTTATTCCTGACCCACCAGTGAGCTGTCTTGAGTCACGTGGTCAACTGAGGTCCAGATACACATGGCCAGTCTTCAACTTGGAGGAGCAGCCTGGTCAAATGTCTCCTTATGCTACTTAGAAAACCAACTTTCCGTCAGGATCTCTGAGACTTTTAGGAATTATCTATACAGCCGCTGTGCACTCCTTTAAGATTTTGTTCCATTGTTGTAGCGTGCAGCACATTGAATAGAAACCTAAAATACACACTGATTAACCCCTTTTACTCATTCTTTTCGAGTGGGGCAGGGACAGGCATAAAAGCAATTTCTTAATGTATGCATACGTTTATTGACTCAGTTACTCCACTGTCCCGTTAGTAAAGATCACCAGATTTAGTGTGTTTGTTTTGAAAGGATATTTTCCCACAGGCGTAGTGAAATAGCATGTTTTAAAACACAGTTTCTTTAGGCACAGTTGCTACTTTCTATGGGAAAATAAGAAGGCAGATAATTCAGAACACCTTTTTCTAAAGTCGCTCTTATGGGTTTCAGTGCTGATGGTATAACTGAGGAGGAGGGGAGAGGCACCTCCTTCCTTGGCCTGTTTCTGCCATGAGATGGAAGGATGACACCTCAGAGTCACCGCACTTCAGCATGGATGGATCTCAAAATATCCTTATTAGTGGCATCATCGACTGGAGCAGATTTTGCCATCATTTTGCAGCTGCCAGGGGATTCTTTGTGGCAATTCACCCCAAACCACAAAATATATAGCAAAAACGCCCATAGTATGGAAGTAATATTTTGAGTAGCTTTATGATGGATTTTGAAATTTATTTCTAACCAAATTCCTGCTGCCCTCTTAAAAAGTCCAGGTGTTTACTCATGTGCAATTATTTATTACAATTGTTAAATTCTAGTTTCTTTAAGACTTAGAACATCATAAAGGTAAAGAGAAAAGGCAAGCTATATTTAGAACTTTGGCTTAGTTTGTTTTGTGGATGCTACTGTGTGTTGGATTTAAAATGGGATTATGAAAGTGAGCTAACTATAACGTGGAGCTAATCGAATGTGAGTTTTGGTGTGTTCCATGGTTCGCTGTGGATCCCAAGAAGCTAAGTGTACTTCAAGTTCAGTACTTATGAAAAACCACGAAGATACCATCTCTCTATGTAATCCTTGCAGGGGCTCAAGCTGACTGATTACAATGGCTGGCATTTTCACTGTTCTCACACTTATAAAAATAAAATCAGAAAGCATGAGAGGATACAGAAAGACATCTGGTAGTACAAAATGAAGACGTTTATCAAAAAGGATGTTGTTTTTCCTTTTAAAAACTATAAACAGTTTGTTTCATTCAATGAGGCTTAAAGGTATAAATTTCACATAATTAGTAGAAAGGTGAGTGAACAACAGAAAGTTGAAATAAGTATTTTCTTTTTTATTAAATAGTAGCTTAACTTCATTTCTCTGTTAAATGTCTTGCTTCAATGCATTGATTATGCTAATTCAGAATCCAAGTGTATAATTAAATTCAGGAAGTATATCACAGTGTAAAATTTGATAAAGAATGAGAGTGACATACTCAGGAAAAAAGAATTCTTGTGCTTACCTATGTCTTTCAAAGAAATGAATTATTATTTTCTTTGGAGAGCTACACTTGTATGATATAGAATATCAGTCACTGTGTTAAATTTGGATATTATTATAATGATATTTAGGACAAAGGGCAAACTTGACTTTCCATTCATGCTGTCACGCCTCTCAGAGATAGGTGAGTTACATACAATTATAAATTAAAGAGACTAAATTCAGAAGCCACACATGAAATTAACCACATCATCTTACATATCTCTTTCAGTATCAATAGATGTCTCTGTTGTTAGTATATTGTTGTGACTAACCAAAAAAACAAAAAAGACATCTTCATAATGTCAATATGCTGTATGTAATAGTTTAAAATGTGACTTTAAATGTAATACAAATTATATGGGAAAGAGCTTGCTCTAATTTTGGTAATTTGTGTTGAATTTTCTTCTCTAAGCTGATACCTCTTTTAGCACTGCTAATCAATTCAGCCCATTTTATCTTTTCATATGTGGGCCATTTTTCATTTATTATATGTTCTGAAAAAAGAACACTGAGTAAAATTATTTATTATATTGGCCCTCTTTTTCAGAACATTTGTTTACATATACATAGGCTTAAAAGTCATTCACATAGCCCATAGTGATTAAAGTTAAAAAATGAGAATTATATGGGGGAAAAAAGTGTGTGTGTTTGTGTGCGTGTATATAATATAAACCAAAAAAGTACACATATAGATATACTTTTGTGTTGATGAATTTGATTTCCAAAGGTCTGTACATTTGACTGCCATTAATCAATGCTTCTTGAAAATTAATTAGATTTGATTAATTCATAAATCAAGTGATTTTGAAGCCTGCCATCCAGCTAGTTAGGTTGGTTAATTCTGTTCCCTTAGATAGATTAACTGAGTACAAAATTTGCAGTGTAGCATTTCGGAAGACCCTGCTGATTCTACTATTGGTTTTGAACATTTATTGTAAAGATAATTTTAAACTCTCATAGAAGAGACACCAGGATTCTCAAAAAAATTCAAATAAAATCTGCACTAGGAAAAAAAAAATAGTCTCTTGAGACAGATTGAATTCTTCTGAAGAGAAAAATATATAATTTACTGCCATCTAAAATATTAATGAAGATATATGTGAGGCGCTTTTTAGAGAAGTTCTATTTACTATCAGAAAATGCTGTGCATTTAAAAATCTTTCTTTCACCCCAAACAGAATTTCCAGTAATAATGAAAACTTTTGATTCTTGACCATTTTGCTTATCAAATATCTTGGGTTAGATATCTTTACTGAAATAATAACTTTCAGTGTAATTTACACGAGCGTTTGTTAACAGCAAAAGACCTCTCTGTTGGGGGTTAAGAATGTTTAATCCTTTAAAGCTGACATATATAACATGTAGCTCTGTCAGCTACAGCTGTTTGCACACATCAGTAACAAAATTATAGACAGGGTTTGAAGCTTCTGTGGTGGGAATGAATACATCTGAGGATTCAACTTGCTGACGGTGTTTATGTAATTTAATCTTACCATCTGGTAGAAAGTAAACATTTTTTATAAAATTAAAGTTTATAAAGTGAATCTCTTACACTTTCCAATTGTCACGAATGACAAATTTAAATGTAGTTTCATGAAAAATAAATGGAGATTCTGTATCCACTATTTTGAGATGAGTACTGCATTGCACTCGCATTGGTTCCTTAAACAGTCAACAAATGGGCACTTTCATCTCAGCTAAAGACTCTGTATTTCATGCTGCTTGCATTCCTCTAAGATAACGTGCATGTTTTTATTATTTCTATTTTACGTGAAAGAAACCAAGACTCAGCAGTGTTGCATGTCAGTAATTTCAGAATAAGTGATGTTGCAAATAAAATGCCATGTCTGAACTGAAAATAAGTGACTTCTTCTTTGCATTTCATATTATTTTCCCTAACATGGTAATCTTTATACAATATGCATTTGGCTATTATGTGAATTATTTGGCTAATCCAGCGTGTTCACTTTGCAAGTAGCACCTTTCTCTTTCCTTAGAAGTTGGCAAATTAGTAGATTTGTGAAACTGACAAATTAGTCTGCAAACCCTGCCAAGTTCAAACTTTTTAAATCTGACCTAGACATTTTCCTTGAAATAAATACACAGGCTGATAGACTCTTGCGTTTATGGTTGCGCCCTGTGTTAAATTGAAAGTCTATGCTCTATGTTGATGTAATAAAATTTAATTAGTTGTAAGTCAGGTTTTGGTTTAGTGGTAATTAGTTTAGTGTATAATTATTACATCTAATAGCAATCTGAAATCTGCAAGCATTTTGATCTTTTTCCAAGTTTAAACAACAACAACAAAAACCTCTGTAAGATTTATAACAGAAATAGCAATAATAAAATCACATTAGCTAATTTCATTAGATAAATTATGGAAAATGTTAAGTGGCTGAGTAAAATTCCAGTGATGATGTACGTGTGTCACGTAAAATGTTTTAAAGTGTTTTTTCTTATTAAATATAAAGCAATCTAATGTGACTTTTGATGTTTCTTACTTTTTGAAATGAATCATCTGTAATTCTGCATGACAAAATTTAATGTTATTCTTGTGAAATCTATAGTAGAAGGAGCGTCAGGGGTGACACACTCTTTACAAATCAAGGACATTTTATTAATAAATTTGAAAATTACCTTTAGTTCATTGAGTTCTGACGTGTTTAAAAATTTTACATGTAAGCGTTGCCTGCTTCCAACAGGATACAAAATAGTGCTCAGCCCAACAAAACAATTACACAAAATACAGTATATAAATAAATCTACACTGACTTTTTAAATTAGTAAATTTAATAAATTTAGCAATGTGACGTCTCTCTGAGTTACACAGAGACTGTTGTATTTATGCAGTCTATCAGAGTCCAAGACTGAGTGGGGGGCCAGTGATAATTGCTTTTGGTATTTTCCTGCTTCTTTCAATCCCTTTCTCGAATATGAATCCTCTTTATTCTTTCTTGTATGACCCAAGTGCTGTCTCATTTCTATTTTTAAAATTATATTTAGCACCTTTTTCCCCCCAAATTTATTGTTACTTTTAACTTAAAATTTACAGCCCAGATGATCTGTTGTCCACAACACAGTTCAGGAGCAAGTGTGTTTCCACATCGAAGATAGCGTTTCTCATCATTTGTCTGACTTCAAAATATTTAGATAAAAAATGAAAAGTTAAATAAATAGTGTGTATTGTAAAGACGGTAGTCTTAGTAAAAGTGGTTACGTTGCTATCACAAGACTATTAAATAGTTTAAAATGAATTTTTATAGCTTACTAACTGATTTTTATAAGCAGAACTTAGGTTTAAATTTTCTATTTCTTTGGTAATATTTTTTTCTTCTTCATTCTTCTTTATTAGTAAAGGGTCTATTTTGACTTCAAAAGAGGTCTTATGTTATGATCATTTCCATGTGGCAAGGAGAAAGAAGTGATTTGAAATAAAATATTCATGAACTGACATAATTAAAAATATTAACTGAGACATCTAAATTGGCTTTTATGGTATACCATTATAAATATTTATTTAGATCTTTGTGAAATGTCTGTGGTGATGCACACATCTTTTACATAGGATATCAGTTCAGTTTTTATAAATTTGAGTTTGTATTTATTTATGTAGAATTATATAACCCTGTGTCGATCTGGCATTAATGCTGAATGTGTATTCAAGAAGTATTTACTGCAGACCTAGTGGGTTCACAGTATCAGATCTGAAGGGAGATGGAAAGAATACAAAGAGGGAGACCCTCAAACACTGGGCGGTCTTCACAGTAAGATAAGACATGCCTGTGAAAGTTAGTAATACAAAATAATATATAATTAGGGACAAAATGAGAGAGATTTAATAAATTATAAGGTTGGATTATTGCTTTAGGCTGTTTCTGAGTATAGTTACCATCTAGTCTTAGTTTGGTCATCAACCTTATAGAAATTTGACTTCATCAGTTCGCTGGCTGTGGAACCAAATGCCCAAGATACTGTTTAACAAATCCACGATCAGTTTACCAATTTCTACTGGGGAATAACCCTGTGTCCAAAATTTTTTTATTCATTACTTTGGGTACTGGCAATCAAGGTACCTAAAAAACTGAGAAACTATAATCATAACGTTACTGGGTAAATTTAAAATTATGTATTCATAAATTTAGTAAGTTACCCATTGAGTCCTACTCTGTACAAAGACCTACATTAGGAACAATGAGAAATAAAATATCTTGGTGGATACTGCCATCCATAAACATACAGGGTGGTAAAGATCTTGTATTAAAATATATAAACAGGGGCTGGCCTGGTGGTGTAGTGGTTAAGTTCACATACTCTGCTTTGGCAGCCCAGGGTTCACTGGTTCAGATCCTGGGTGTAGACCTACGCACCACTCACTAAGCCGTGCTGTGTTGGTGTCCCGCATATAAAGTAGAGGCAGATTGGCACATATGTTATCTTGGGGCCAATCTTCCTCACCAAAAATATATATATAGTGTTTTGGTGAGTATTTTACCTGAACCCTGAGAGAATCTGTAGAATCTCTACTGTGATATTAAGGAATGAATTTTCCTGATGTGGAGTAAATTTAAAAATTCCGTCCTGCATACCAATGTGAATAAACATGAACAGTTGACTAGACTTTGTGACTATGTGAACATGAGCGAAAAGGAAGAATCCACAGAAGATTCTTAGATTTTGCCTTGGGTCGTGAGAGTAAATTTTAAAAAACAAACCTATTTCTATTCCCAATCTGAGTCTCTAACTCTCATGTTCCTATCCTGTGAGAGTGGAGAATGACAAGCAGCTCTTAAAATATTCTTTTAGTCACCCACTGTTGACTATGTGTCGTGCACATAAGGATTCAGCACCTCAGAGACAGCCCTTGCACACTTACAGCTCTGAGGTGTGTAGCTCCTGCCCTTATATTTTTATGGTGACAGTGAGACATCAGAGTAAGAATCCAGTAGGATCTGAGGATTCATGACAACAGTTTGTGGAAAATACATGAGAATTTTGGGTGATATGCATTTAGGAGAAGGTCCTAGTTAAACCCTGAGAGAAAATATGCCTGGAAAGAGACAAAAGCAAAGGCCTGATGACTAAAATTTGAGCAAAGCCTTCCGTGAGGAGCCCGTCATGGGAGTGGAAGTCAAGTTGACGGACTTTGGAAAAGTGTCCAGGCCGTGTGCACGGACAGTGGCCGTGTGACCAGAAAGTTTCAAAATAGGAAGATTGACAGGTAGTATTGAAAGGCTCTGAAGAATGAAGGTTGGGTGAGAACCTTTACACTTGTTTAGGAGGAAATGGGATTGCCTGCCTGGGGACTCAAGGACACAATGAGGGAAAATGAGATGTGGAATATGGGAAATATAGGGAAATCACGTATACAGCTTTTGACACAGATCCAACCGTAAGAGGAAGGTGACAACTTAACAAGTGGCATATCTACAGGAGATTTAAAAGTAATGTGTGGATAAATGTTTAGACCAATTCTTATATGAAAGTTTTCCTTAGTGTGTCTGGAGTACTGATGAAGATGTTTAACGTTCTGTCTTAGAAATGTTGACTTTCGTATGGCTTGTTTGTTGGTACTAAATAGAAAAAAATTACTATGTTTGATTAAGAATATATTATAGTTACCTATTTAAATACATACAGGCTTTATGCAAATTGGTAACTAAAAAATTGTTTTTCCCCAAAATTTACTCAGAGACTCTCGTCTGTGTATCTAGTTTATCTTGATGACCAAATTATGTTGTCTCAGGAAATTTCTCTTGATCCATTAACTAAATAAATTTTGATACTAAAGGTAGGATCTATAAGAGTAAGAATTGTTTCCTAAATTAATAAGTTCATGAAAATAAAAGCAAACTTAGAGGTCATCTATTAGAAATTTAATTTTTACACAATCTTAAATCAGAATGGATTCCTTATTTTTCCTCTTTATTCTTTTGGGATTCTTGAAACACATATGTAATTGTATACGGCTGCAATGTCCAAGCTTTGGATAGCTGCCTACTTTCATTTCATAGCTGGCATTCTTTCTGTATTCTTTTTTTCTTCTTCTTTTTGGAAGATTAGCCCTGAGCTAACTACTGCCAATCCTCCTCTTTTTGCTGAGGAAGACTGCCCTGAGCTAGCATCCGTGCCCATCTTCCTCTACTTTATATGTGGGACGCCTACCACAGCATGGTTTTTGCCAAGCCGTGCCATGTCCGCACCCGGGATCCAAACCAGCGAACCCCGGGGCTCTGAGAAGCAGAACGTGCGAACTTAACCTCTGCGCCACTGGGCCGGCCCCTTTTTATCTTCCTCTAATTTCATCTAAAGAAAGCCTTCTTAGCTACTAATTCATATATGCACACACACACACACATACATTTTAATAAGGAGGTTGTACCCCTCAAGCTCAGGTTACCTGAGTGACCCACAGGAGTGGAAAGAGTCAGTTAAATACCTAGGAGCAGGAAAAGAAAGATTGAGCCCCGCGAGGGAGAAGGGGGCAGTCGAACTGATATTAGGAAGTAGAGAAAATAATTGAAACTGGAGAACTCTAGTCCATTAATCTGGAGGTTCCTTGTATAACCAATGAGCTTTAATATCCAATTTAATGAAAGATGCTTATTTCACTTTCCAGAGCAGAAAAATTAATTGGTAGCTATAATTTAAGTTTGGTCTCCTTTCTAATTGAAAGAAAGTCTAAAGGGAGGGAAAAAAAAAAAACATTTTCATTCCACTCATTTTCATTTTTTAATTTCTTTTTTTTAGAAAAGTTTTATTACAAGTATTGACATTTTCATTATTTCAATTGGATATTTAATTTGTTACACACTATCTGTAAGTAGGAAAAAAAAAAAACCTTTAAAGACAACAAACAGTTTAATGAACTTGCAATCTATTCCCTGGATTTGCAAGGTGTGAGGATGATATTTGTCCAGGAAGAAGCTGGCACCTGACACTGTTTCGGAAAATGCATTTTAAGGCAGATAACATGAGCACATATATTTTATCTTTTCACCATGTTAAAAATTAATTTTATTAGTGACTCCTCATAACCTACTGTGGTATTTTTTTTTAAGAATGTCATTGGTGGGGCTGGCCTGCTGGCATAGTCCTTAAGTGCATATGCTGCATTTCAGGGGCCTGGGGTTCAAAGATTCGGATCCTGGGTGTGGACCTAGCACAACTCATCAAGCCATGCTTTGCTGGCATCCCACATACAAAATAGAAGATGATTGGCACAGGTGTCAGCTCAGGGATAATCTTCCTGAAGCAAAAAGAGGAAAATTGGCAATATATGTGAGTTCAGGGCTAGTCTTCCTCACCAAAAATGAAAAAGAGGAGAATGTCATTGGCAGCTGGCCAAGCCCTGAAGCTATATTGAGTTACTGATGCTCACACTTTAGGCAGGTTTTTGTTTTGTTTTGTTTTGTTTTTTATCTTTATTACCTCAGGTCTCTGATCTGCCTAATTTATTTTATTTTGTTTTTTTTTTAAGATTGGCCCTGAGCTAACATCTGTCGCCAATCTTCCTCTTTTTGCTTTTTAGATTTCCTCCCCAAAGCCCCAGTACATAGTTGTACATCCTAGTGGTATGTCCTTCTAGTTCTTTTGTGTGGGACACCGCCTCAGCATGGCTTGATGAGCAGTGTGTAGGTCCGAGCCTAGGATCCGAACTGGCGAACCCTGGGCCACTGAGGCAGAGCATGTGAACTTAACTGCTTTGCTGCCAAGCCAGCCCCTGGTCTGCCTAATTTAAATATACATATTTATATATACTATCTAATAAATATATGTTATATATAATTTAATATATGTATTTGCAAACTGCAAAAGTCTGTATGCTAGTGAACACACAGAAATATTTCATACCTGTTTTTTTTAAAATGCCCTTCTTTTCATTACTCCACTGCACAGTTCGCAAATCATGACAAAATCCCTCAGAGCACTCGTGCAGAAGTGCCACCAGAATAAAGAGGCCCATAGGAGTATGGCCTATTTAAAACATCTGAAAATAACTTGAGAGAAGACCCTCCCACTTTTTCCTCTGCCGAAGAGACAATGACAGCACAGGAAAGCTTAGCGTTTCTGTTTTATTGTCCGTTTTTCTCCTGGTGGAAGGACAGATGATGCTAGAATGCTATGTCCATTGGTGATGATTGCTTCTGTAAGGCGCATCCCAGTTTGTCTTCATGAGGGCAGTGTCGGGAGAGCCAGTGGAGTTGGTCTGCAGAGCCCCTAAATTTGAAAAGTCGGTTTATCATCTGAAGCCAGTATGCTTTTGCATGCCTTGTGCACTTGGGTGCCCATGGGCGCTTATGGAAGGCTGGGGTGATGGCCAGTGGCTCTGAGAGTAGGGTTTGGTCTACACAATTGAAATAGCTCACTGCCCAACAGTTATTGAATTGCTGTATGATGGCTTCAATCATTTTGTGTTACACAGTGTAATGACTTATTTGATCAAAATTAACTGTGCCTTAAGTGATTTAGATGTTTTAGTTAATGAGTTGGGTCTTACTCAATGTGCAGGACAAATATTCTCTACGACCACGTACTCTTAGACCGGCATCTTCATACACAAAAGACACGATGCCTAGCATAGGGCCTGGTTTCCAGTACATGTGATGTTAAGACAATGAAGGATTCTGTAAATGACACACTTAAGAGGAGGTAAAGCATAGTGGTTAAGAGTGTGGCCTCCGAAAGGCAACTACCTATGTGTGAATTACAGCTCCATCAGGCTTGCCTGTGTGACTCTGGGCAAGTTTCCTACTCTCTGTGGCTTACTGTCATCTTCTTGAAAGTGAAGATAATAATAGTATTTACTTCATTGCTTTATAGTGAGGTTTAAAGTGTTTATACATGTGAAGACATTAAAATCATGCCTGGCATTTAGTTAACACTCAATGAGTATTAATTATTAGTAGTATTATTGCATAAGTGAATACCTAGAATATTCTTTGGTTTGAAAGTGCATATATTTTTAGAATCACAAGTTCTAAAGTAAACTTGTAATTATTTGTTAAAATAATCACTGACGTTTAAATAATGTTTTATAGTTGGCAGAACTCTTTTCATGTATTTTCAAAATTCGATATACTATTTTATTCAAGCCTTATGAAATGGGCAGGAGAGATGTTAGAATTTTAGAGATGATTAGTTTAAAGTTACTTTCAAGAACAGGTGACCTATGAGAATCAATTATGAGTGAGATGAGGCCCATGAGAAGCCCCGTGGGGTCAAGCCAGGAGCAGAGGCCTCTATTCTGTGTTCATCCAGTGTGGCCAGTGCTACTGGTCAGGTGGTTTTAATGAAGACTCATTGTTTCCCTTTACCTTGTATGAGGTGTTGCCATTGTATTAGTATATTAAGATACTGAGACCCAATGATAAGTTTAATTGTTTTTAACGTGCATTTAGGATGACCCAGAATTGAGCCAGATGGAATAGTCCCAAACCCTTTCGTTTTCTCACTCTAGAAAATATCTTACAAATTCTTCTGCCCAGCTGTATATGGAGCTCCCACTCAGCATCATGCACAGGACCACTCAGAGAATCCTGTCTCCAGGCTGTCTCCACCTGCTGTCCTTTGGCGTCCGCCAACCTGATACCCCTCATTCACTGTATTTGGGGGAAATTTCTGCTGTGAAACCACCCTGAAAATTCTCAGATTAGGTGATTTCAAAATGATCTTTGAATCACAATTAAAATAAAAATGGAATTTTCTCTTTTAAAGTTATAGACTATTTGTCGTGTGTGTTTTCTTTCGCTGTATTCTCAAAACTACTTAAATTGATGATTCTTGCTGAAAGTTTTGAGGTTCAAATGAGCCAACAAGTAAGCTACTCCAGAGAAGTCATGGGATTTAATCTATGGGCAAAAGACTTCTGTACAATATTTTTACATTTTGGTATAAATTTTTTGCTCTGATAAGAGTTAGCTCCTGTAAAAACACTCTTTAAGTGTTTTATGTATGCAAAATGTATGTATCTTTCTAAGAGATTATAAGCACCTCACAGGCAGGAATGGTATTTTGTAATTATGTTTCATCCTACAAAACAGAGCATCATATTTAATACATATCAACTACCGAATACATAGATGATCACATTGCACATCCATAACTTAAACTTCTGTGCCTTTAATAATCCAAAATGTCTCCAAGATTTGTAGCTGCTGAGAACATTCAGATAACTAAATTGCCCACTTTTATTCGGTTAGATAGATGGCATCAATTTCTACTGCCTCGCCAAAAAATTATGTAGGCCAGGGATAGAACTTTCCTTATAAATTTTACAACCAGCTCCTGCGAGGCCAGTGAAAGATCATTACCTTCACAACACTGTTGATCTTCTCGGTGGCTTTCATAGTGATTCAAACAATGTGACAGTAGCCATCCCCCAAGGAAAAGTCGAATGGAATTAAAGAAATATGAACCTACAAAGATATGTACTAAGTCTGCATAAAATCCTTGTCTTACATGTCCAGGAATTCTCTTTTTTGAGGCTTTCTAATTTCTCATAATATGTGCGTTTCCCTTCTAAGTTTAATAACAGTAATTGTGAAGCTATGGAATATTTTAATGAAATGGTTTAAAAAAATTCACAAGTTGAACTCGTTACTTAATTGTTTGTTAGAAAAAAAATAAAACCACTTCATAATCATTTTCATATTGTATCTGTAAGGCTTCCATCTTTTCCCAAACAAATGAATAAGTATTTTATCCTGGGACAAATTAGACATTCTAAAATTTTTTCTAATTAATTTCTATATATCAGCTTCTTACACAGGTGATGTGGTTATAATACTTCATCTATACACATCTGTAAATTTTCAATTCTAAATCTTTAAAAGCAAAAGTCAGTATTGAAATGAAGGAAATATACCAGAGTATATATTTTAGAGCAATAAGTGAAATCATTTGTTTTCACCCGAGTCCTTCCTACGATTTTAATTCTTAAGTATTCACAGACTGAAGAACAGTTTAGTATCTTAAGGTGAGAATTTTTTGTATTAAATAACTAAAATAAACTTTTAAAATTGCTGAGCAAAGCCGTATCTAAATCTTGTATTTTAGTTAGATATAATTTCAAAATGCTTTTAAGGACCCCTTTTACTTATTCTCTTGGTGGTCTTTCAAAAGCCAGGTGTCTGGGATTGTCTCCAGCCTGCTCTAAAAGCACCCCAGGCTTTGGATTAATACACGAGAGCTGCCTTTTATTCTGCAATGCCTATTTACATAATGCCCGTTCATTTAAACTCACTTGGAATGTATGGCCAAGATGAACCCACACCAGAGTGAGGCGGCAGTGCAGGGTCTTGTTTTTGCTTTGAATTAATGTAAAAATATCCCTCTCTCCCACAGCTGGAATTAAAAAAAAGTCTGCAGAGGTATCTCTTAATTCAACTGCTGTATCCCAATTTCAGAATAAATACTGTATACTTTATAACAACATGTAATAGAACAGGAACTCAAAATATCAATGTCTATTCTTAAACATTTCCGTACTATAAAATATATTATCATAATTTATATAACAGAGTAACAAAACATGTCACAAACCTCAAAAGTGCTTTCTGCTCTGAAATAGTCACTTCCGTTTCACAGAATACGTTCACTTCATCCTTTGATTCAGCTTTCAGGTTCAAAAAGCATCTTTGTGTGTGAATACATATGTGTGAAATACAAAGCTTTTAATGTGACCTTTGTCTTCTAAATATTGTTTATTTTTAAAATACAATGTCAGGTTTAATATTATGGCATGAGATGCTCCTTTAAGACTTCTCCATGAGTTTTGAATATGTCTGTGGCTTAGTCAAGAAACCCTAACCTTTGTCATTTTTTTTCAGACTTCACATTCAGAGCCACTTTTGTGTTCTTCCCCAGAAGGTTAGATGGAATCGGCTTTGTATTACAGGCAGGAATCCACTTCACTAAATTACAGCTTGTTTTAAGTATTTGCTTAAGTATTTGTGGGACTGAAGTCCTTAATAGTTGCAGTTGCATGCACACTAGGAATTTAAATAAAACCTGCTTTCAGGGTAAAAAAATATATTGAAGGATTTTCTTCTTAAAATAATGTGAACTTTGAATTAGGAAATGCCGCTTTGAGAAGTTAAGTTTTGTTCATCCCATTTTAATGCTTGTTTTTCCTTGGCTTCTGCCAGATGACTTGAACTTGAAAATGTTGATATTTAGTTACATATTTATGGACGATGATAATCTCACCCATGTGTCTGCGTTGCTTGTCTCTGTGTTTTTCCCCAAGAGTAGAGTTAATGTGATGTTTATCTTCTGTTATCTTTTTGAAATCCTACTTTGACATCTTTCTTTAGCATACATTTATGCAATGATTAAATCTTCTCGTCTTCCTTTATAGCATCTCCAGATGCTGTATAGTAAAGAGAGCATTTTTTATACTTCTTTAAGTTGGATACATTTCGTGAAGTCATTCTATGTGAATAAATGGCCGGGACTTTTTATTTCCATATTATTCAGTATGCATGTAACATTACTTTTTATTGTGCTTCTTGATAACAGCCATTTTTTCTGAAAATATTTTTATTAGGAATTACATTGGTTAAAAAAACATTTAATTGAGCTTTCTTTCATTTTAATCAAATCTCATTGCTCTCCCCCTTCACAAATCACATCAATTCATTCAGTTTTATTTTATTTATTTTATCTGTTTACTTCCTGGCTCGCATCTGGCCTCAAAAGTCTTCTTGATGAATTTTTGTAAATTTTACTAGAGAGAACCTCGCTTTTTTTTGTCCACGTGGATATCTGAATGAGCCGGCTTTGTGACCTTAAAACAAATCAAAACCCAGCAACCAAATAAAGCAAAAAGGCAACTGAGACTCTGAAAGAATGAAACAACTTTCTCAGGAATTGCAATCAAGTATTCTGCATACATGTCCTCATCAGAACAGTTTCATTTCTTCTCTACTATTCCCCTTGAACCTTGAACCTAACAATAAGAAATAATAGAAAACTGAAACCCTGCTATGGCTCACTAAACTAACACCCTTAAAAGGCATTTGACTGTGGCTGGATATGAATGAGAATGTTCCCCAAATCTTCTGCTGAAAGATGGGGCCTCCTGTGGGAGTCTTTAATTGTTTTCCTCTTTTTTCTCTGCGGGAGCCACAGAGCTCAGCTTCTTAACAAAACCAGTATTAGTGAGGAGATCAAAACCAAGGCTCTAATATGGTCAGTATTTGACCACCTTTTCATAAAGTTAATCAGACCTGTTAAGAAAAATGTAAAGTAACAGAATGTAATATTCTGGAAGGAAATTCCACAATATAATATAAAATTCCAAACAGTTTGACCTTGTGGTAAGTGTTTACTTAAAAAAATAGTTAACTGATTTTCAAGACCGTTCAGTTCAAAGAGTTACTTCATTTATGTGTAGATCAGCTTTGTAAATTCAAGGCCGCTGTTTACAACATACGTATCAGATTGTGTCAGACTATTTACATTCAGTGTTGCTTTATTGTCGTTTTACATATGACAAGTGTAAAAATATAGTGTAATCATAATCAATCACCAATAATATTTCATTAGAAATAGATCAGTTGTAAATGCCCCGTTATGATTTTGGCTGATGTTTTGCTTGTTTTATTTGGTTGTGAAAAATGTCTTTTAAGGATTTAATAGGTAACATGTCCTTTGACTTTAAAACATAAATCAGTGGTCCCATGTTTCTGTGCTCAGATGTAAACAGTTATCTGACCGATAGCAGGAAATCCTAACATACGTTTGTAAAATTGTTTCTCCTTTTGAGGAATTGCTGCTGATGGAAAATATTGCCCTTTCCAATTGGATAGTTATACTCTCCTATGTCAGCAATAAAAAAGGGTAGGAAAATGTTAGACTTGGTTCTAACAAAGGGCAGATGTTTTTGGATCTGATATCATTTGAAGGGCAGCTCAAGAGTCGCTTCTATTAATCTGTGATGCCTAAATTATCCCAATAGAGTTTCCTTCCTATTTTGCATGAATGAACTACTCCCTATTAAAATGTTAATATCTCCTGGTCACTTAGATCTAAAATCTTCCGGTCACTTATTTCTAAGCTCAAACTTTTAAATATCAAATTTTGTCCTGTATGAAGGAGAGAATGAGTTTGGGCTGATAAAGCACCGAAAACATGAAGGCAAGGATTTCTTGGTGTCAGTATCAAAGTTCTAGGAGGTGGAATAAGGGTGCTAAATGGAAAAATGGATGGTCACTAAAAATAAGATTGCCCTAATAGAAAATTCCGTTTTGGAAAGTCCTTGGAATGGTTCAGGTATAGGCACACAGGCGTTTCTACACTGGCAGGATTATTTATCAGATTCTACGCGTCCCTTGGAGATCTAGTTCTTTCAAATGGCAACAGTATGAGCTTACTAAAGCAGTGATGAGCAAGAGTAGGAGTCTGAACCTAGATTCCCTGGGTTCTAAGCTCAGCCCTACTATCTATCAGTTACGTGTTTTGGTTTTTGTTTGTTTGTTTTGAGGAAGATTAGCCCTGAGCTAACATCTGCTGCCAATCCTCCTCGTTTTCCTGAGCAGGACTGGCCCTGAGCTAACACCCGTGCCCATCTTCCTCTATTTTATTTGTGGGACGCCTGCCACAGCATGGCTTGGCAAGCAGTGTGTAGGTCTGCACCCGGGATCCGAACCAGTGAACCCCCGGCCATTGAAGTGGAACGTGCACACTTAACTGCTGCACCACCTGGCTGGCCCCTCAGTTGTATGTTTTTAAGCAGATAACTTCTATGAGCCTCAGTCTCCACCTTCGTGAAATGCCTGCCTGCTGGGATGGTTGGGAGGATGAAGTAAGATTGTATGTGTAAAAAGAACCTGTGAGGCACAGGATTGATTATGTTAAATCACTTATTTTTTAAATTATCCAAACATTGCAAACAAACATGCAATATCATTTAAACCCAATATACCACTAATCTATTATGATAGCTAAAGAAGACCCAGGACTAATCTTTTTTCACCCTTACATACATTTCTTTTTAATTAAATTACTCTAATTAGAAAAAAAGATTGAACTCAAATAAGCATGATCTAGAATGAAATAACTTAAAACCACATATATTGTGATTCATTATGCTAACATATTAGACTTCATAATACTTTAATGGACAAAGTCGCTGTTGGGTTTGAGCCATCTGGGTGTTTCTAACCAAGTATTTAGTTACTTCATTTGACTTTGTAGTACTTCTCTTACTCCCATGCAAACCAGGACTCATTGCAAAGACAGTCTCTGTATTCTGCAATTTTACTAATTATAATCTAGCTAAATATTTTCTTCCAAGATTTTTCATCTGTATAAGTATCATTATTAACATTTTGAGGAGTTAAATGAGTAGCTTAATGTTAAAAAAAGAACTCAGTGGTGCAATCAGATTTCTAAACTCGACATGTTTAACTTAAACCCAACTAGAAGCAATTTACCTCATTATGTGTGACTTATTGTTTCTCCAAAGTGTTTTCACTTCAAAAGACTAAAAAGGAAATAATAGTAATCACTATAGGAAAAGCCAAAAAACTGTGGCATTTGAATTAAATACTTGGTTAATTTTTGTAATATATGGAAAAATAAGATAAAATGAATTAAACATGTTTACAGGACCGAATCTTTATTCCAATTAGGAGGACTCTCCATCAATTTGATGAGAATATTAGATGAAACTTGAACAGTTAACTTATATCAACACCTGAAAAAATATGGAGTTGCAGAAAATTAAGGGTGAAATTAGATTTTCAAAGATTAGAACTGCGTTTTAGAGGACCAGAATTTCCTGGGAAATACTGAGAGCCACCTTAATCACCACAAAAGCCACATAGAAAATGTTGCATTGTTTTTAACCAATTATTTAAAGGGTTCAGTGCTTTCATGCTCCAAAAGGATGGAGATAGAGGTCCTTGTTCATATTTCTTGCTTGACGAAAAGACCTTGATCATAGTTCATTAATATGCAGTTGCAAAACCAAGGACTACTTTGGTAGAAATAATTTCTGCTCGCATGAACTCAAGGGAAGTCTTCAAGAATGAATGATAAGGAATGACTTAGGAAAGGATAATTTCCTCTCCTTCTTTTCCAGTTATTTCAGCTGTAATTTAACATACCAAGAGACCAGATAACATATGTCCATTTTTGATCAGCATTTTCATTTTTACCATGTCCTAAACCATGTGCGTATTTACAGAACTGTCCCCAGCAGAAACATGCCAAGATTGTAGGAGTTATTTGTGAAAAAGCAGCAAACCTTATCTAGATCATATTATATTAATACAACATGCATTTATTTTATATGTATTTTTTTCCTTCAAGTGTTCTAGTTTACTTGATCTTTGGTAGCACATAAATATCAAACATAAATATCCTCTAATATTTGAGTTTAGTAAAGTTGAAGATATGTTCTGCATTAAAACTAAAAATGTAGTTTGCTACATTTATATAAAAAACCCAATAGGTATAAGTTTTCATCTTGGTATAAAGAGTGGTAGTTCTGTCTATTTAATTATTCCAAAATAAATGTTTTATAAAGTTTGTAAAATGCTGACCAGCGGTTTGATTCCTCAACTTCAAAAAGTTCGGTATTATAAGAAAAGGTTCGAAATTACAGCAACAGTGCTTTAGGTTAGACAACCAGAATATTTTTGTACAACAAAGATATCTGAACAGGCTCTACCAGAAGGTTATTACAAGTTCATTCCCAGTAGATCTTTAGGTTTCTAAGACTGAAATTTCTGGGAAAGAAGTTAATCAAATCCTTTTATTGAGTATGCAAATCACTCTACTGGGCCACTGGGGATTTAATGAGATGTTTCTTTCCTTACAGAGTTTATGATTTGATGTAGAAGCAAGATAAAATCACACGAAAGCACCAAAAACCTCTAAAACTGACCATTGTATCACAGACATAAGAATTTAGTAAAATGTATTTGATTTTGCTGATAATATAATCACAACTCTAAAGAGATTCACGGTTGAGTATCTTTTAGAAAAAGAATGGGTTTCTTATGGCTTCAATGCAAGTTTTTAGTGCCTGAAAGAATTAAAGTGTGTTTTAAAATTTAAGCAGTCCTTTTCAAAATAAACAGAGCCAGGCTATTTCTATTATTTGTCGTATATAAGCCAGTATTTTTTGTCTTATTTGGGGGAAAATTTAAATGAACTACCTGGCCAATCCTCCCAGAGAACAAATGATATGGTTTTGAGGAATAGCAAAATGAGTCTCTTTTCTTTCTTGATTTAGAATTATTTTGTTATGATCATGTGAAAACCATCATTGTATTCAGATTTTTGGAAGGAGGACAGAAGCTGTCAAAGGAGGGTGGCCAGTATGGCTTGGGGTATCTTCCATCAGTTTTAAAATCATTTCGTTTACTCTTTTCTTAAATTTTTCTAGTCATCCAAGCAATCTAACCTATTTTCTCAGTTCCATTAACTTCAGTGCCATCTTTGGCTTCTGATCAGCAGTTGAACAAAGTTTTAAGTTGATGGCACTGTAGCATAAACAGAGAGCGCTTTTCCAACACTTATCACTGTTTGAACAGAAACTGTTTTACATATCCTTTACAATGATCTGTTATTTAGACTATATTGGGAACCTGATCAAAGGAAGTGTGAGTCACACTGAATCTTTGGCTTTTCTGAATTTGAGGTCAGCATTTGAGTGAAGAACTAAAAAAGAAAAAAAAATAACAACTTCATTCTTACATAGACAACAAAGGCGTTTCAGCCATTGCTATCTTGTTAGTCTATTTTGAGTAGTCTTACCCGACCGAGAGCTCGTCAGTTATAATTCCATCATTACCGTTTCTACCAGCCCTTCAAGCCTGGAGCTCTTCAAAGTAGCACAGAGCCCTGTATGCATTTGGTCCCACCACTCAGAGCAAGACGCTGAAACAAAATGATGCCAACTGACTTTAAGGCAATTTCCTTCCCTCTGTGGAAATTTCTGCTTCTCATATTGAATCGATTCACTGAGTGAAACTTGACCTCTTGTTACAGTGCATACACTTTGCAATGTGCTCAAGTAATTCAAAATAAAATACCAGTTGTGTATAAAAAATACAAAACCCTGACTTTAGTATGTCCATCTTATTTGAAAATGAAAATGCCTTTAAAATCTGCTTTCCTATTAAGAGAGCTACATTTACCATACATTAGATTTCTCTGCTCATTGTAAGATAATTAAAGTAATGGATTCTGGCCTGAACTATAATTGTAAGCACATAGTTAGGCTTCCTTTATGTATGGAAGCTGAAATGGGGAAATGACACAATTAATTAAAAGGAAAGAAAAACTCTCTTTGTTAAATGATATTTTTGACCTCAAGTATTATGATGATCAATTTCCTGCATGTGTGTGCACACCCATGCTTACGTGTGCATGTGTGTGTGGGTGTATGTAGACAGTCCAAAGGAGATGAAACACTCAGATTAACATTTTGTTAGTATCTGTTAAAAGATAGAGAAAGTTAGTAGGTTTATGAGTGCAAGAGATAATATTTGGATGAAATTGATATATATAACCACTTTTGAAATGTGTAATTGTTTAAATTTTTTTTTTACAAAATTTGCCTGTTTCAAACAATAACTGCTAATATTTATTGATCAGTGCCATTAAATTTATACTGAAGGAAAATGGGCTTACGTTTTTAATGATAGAAGACGACTTGCTTGTTTTTAATAACAGATTACTTACTTCACTGGAATTTGTTACATTTATTACATATTATTTCCTAAGAGGTAAAACTAAACCGTGTCCACATGCACAGAATGAATAGATCCCGAAACAGCCAATTTATTGACTTCTTTATCAAAACTGATCACTACATTTGTCATAATTGAGTGCCAATTCATGTCAGTGAGATGGTTTTTTAACAAATTCTATTTATATGAACTCAAATAGCTTGGGTAAGAAATACACTAATGTATCTCATAAATATTATAGATATTTATACAGAATTCTACCGTGTTGAATAATTTGTGCTAGGCATCTCCTTTCTCCAGATTTTCTAATATTCAGGCAGTTGGTGTGAGGGTGGAGGTAGGAGGGATTGGCAGAGATAACACTGCTTCTTCAGATCTTTAATAAATTTAATTAGTTGAGTTTTATGCCTTGCCGTTTTTTTTTTTTAATAGTGGAGCAATTGCCGTGTTAAAAGAGCAGTTGTTTGGCTATATTATTTAATTAAACAGACTTTCCTCCCTTATTTTTGAAAAAGGAAAGCAGTTGTTCAAAGCATAAAAAGAAAAAAGAGATTAAAAATAACGGTCTGTAAACTTTGCAAAGTACATAAGGAAACGTCATTAATTCGGGATATTTCAAGTGTAAACAAAATCTAGAATAACTATGAGGAAATACAAGAACAGAGATCTTTAGAAGAAAAACAACATTCTAGTTCTTTTTTTAAAACACTGTAACAATTATAAACAAAAGCACGACTTTTGTCAGAACTCATGCAGTAAATTTATTCATAGCAGAAGCTTCGCTATAGGGCCAAGTTTGTGAAGCTGTTAATACAGGTTTCCCACACTATCCGAAAGTTTGCTTTGCACCACTTCACCTTTAGGAAAGACCTACATTAATAGCTGTTTTCACTAACCCAATGAAATCAGAAGAGGAAAAGCGAAGACAGCTTCCAGGGTTGGTTTTACAGCAAGCCATTGTGGAGGCAGCACCACGGCCAGCAGCGAGAGTGGCGCCTCCACTCTGCTTCCCCGGGAACTACACTCAGCAACTCAGCATCCAGCTTTGAACTGTGTCTGTGAGCATCTGTGCTTTATCTCCATTTATTTTGGTAGATTATTTTTTGGGTCTTGGATGCTAAAAAAATTTTCTCATGTAAATTAATGGTAATTGCATCTTCAATTTACGCCCCTTTTGGCTTAGGAAAGGTTTCAGAGGAACACTCTGCTTTCTGATAGTGGGGGAACCTGTATCTGAAAAGGCTGTATTTCTGTGTATGAACACTGTCCCTTTCTGAGTAGCAGAAAATTTAAATTTTTGTAGAGGATAATAATTATTTGTCAACTCTCCCCAAGTGAAGAATAACATGGGAAAGTACCCTCCTTAGAAAGATTTTTTTTTTACCATTCCTGACCCTTTTTTTTTGAAGAGTAGAGCTCAGAAATGGGCTTGCTCCTTTTATGAAGGTGCAGTTATGATAGCAGAGGCCATAAAAGGAAAGAATTCTTTGGTTGAACAGAAATTAATTAGGAAAAAATGAGGAAGGAAAGGAAAGCTCTTAAGTTAGTGGCTTAAAAAAACTCTCTAACAGCTGTAATATGAGAGAACATACTAACACATTTTTTAATATAATTATATGAAAAAGACATTTTTATATTTCCCTCTTCTAGCATAAAAAGAGTTTTTTGTCAAGCAGTAACAATTTATTCCTTATGGAAACTGCTGTATTATTGTCGGATGGCCATTTTAGATCCATAAAACGAAATGGATTAAAGAAAATTAAACAGTATTTTTAAGCGTCTACAGCTTGTGGCATGTTAACAGCAATCTATGTGAAACAGCACCAAAATTAAGCTTGTGTTTCTAAGACTTTTTGGTACTGTGATACAATACTTAAATGTTTAACTCTGAAAGTTTGTTTCAAAATACAATGATGGAGCCAGCCCTGATAGCCTAGTGCTTAGTGGTTAAGGCTCAGTGTTGTCACTGCTTTGGTGGCCCACATTCCTTTCCAGGTCACGGAACCACACCACTCATCTGTGAGCGGCCATGCTGTGGTGGCAACTCACATAGAAGAACTAGAAGGACTTACAATCAGGATATACAACCATGCCCTGGGGCTTTGGGGAGAAGGAAAAAAAAAGAGGAAGATTGGCAACAGGCGTTAGCTTGGGAGAATCCTTTCCTGAAAAAAAAAACTATACAATTGTGATAGTCTCAATAATTTAGGGGAGGTAAAATGAGATACAGCCAAGTGTAAGCACATATTTTATATATATATATTATATATTATGCATAGAATATATGTGTATATATATATATTTTTTCATTCTGCCTTATATTATTTGTTATAGGTATTTTAAAACTTAGATAAGTAAAACGAGTGCTTTTTGAGAGTCAGAAAAATTGCATTCTAACTCAAAATTTGTTGCTAAATTTGTGATCTTAGCTCAGTCAATTAAACTCACAGGGCCTCAGTTTCCACATTTGTAGATCAGATGACTGGATGCCTCTTTTAAAATCTCAGGATATCTCAAGATTCTTGTTAGTATTCAGGTTGTCCTATGACATTAAGTTAAACACCCAGAAATGGCTCAGTATCTCTCAGGACACTTAATGCCCTGGTAAAATCTTGTGCATGTCCCCTAGAGATGTGTAACCTAGTATAGTGGGTCTCACTTACATGTTGCAAAGAATGCTAGAGGTAGATACTTTGAATTGGGTTGAATATGATTTTGTGAGCTGCTGTGCTTTTGCATATAACGAACTGAGTCAATAAAACTAAAAGTGGTAAGAAATGAAGTATAATGACTTGACAGTATCAGATGGTCAGCGTGTTAAAACTCTAAGTAGTTGCAAAGGGGGAGGCATGATATGGTCAATGTGAGTTCTCTAATAATTAGACCCCCTTGGGGCAAGGCCACCGGTCTTCTCCAAAGCATCTGGCCCTGCTCAGTGTTCTAGATGTGCAATGAATATTTTCTGATTACTCATGTCCACTTTGCTTCTCACATGTCTATATGTCATGTCAATGTGCAACTTTAACTTAGTTGATTATAATTCAGCATCTTTTTAAAAACTGTACTATAATTAAGAGTCCCTTAAATATTTATACAGTAAAGCATATTTAAGTAAAAGCTGTTAAGACTTAGAGTGAATGAAAGTAAGTTGAGAATTTTTTGATGTTTGAAACTCAAAATATTAAAATTAATACAGTTCTATTATGTATGTTTTACACCCACTAAAATTTATTGTGAGATGTCGGTGTCGTTCATGTCGTTTTTCACATGACAGAGTGTAACAGGTGACCTGGGTGTGTGATTCTTGGTGGCCCTCCTTCTCCTTGGGCTGGAAGACTGTGTAACTCTAGCTTGGTGAGATTTCTCTGGATTAAGTGGGTGTGATTGCTCAAATGTCACCAGTACATCAATGCTTTACACTTTTGTCTCATACAAAAAAAATTCTATGATGCATAGACTGGATAATGAGTAGGAGATTTTAACTCTAAATACCACACCCATATTATTACAGCACAACCAGACACACAAAGCTGTATACTTGTTAGATGAAAGTACATAAGAAAGTCAAAAGGTGAGAGAAAAGACCCATCAGAAAACCAGACCTGGAGACTGTGCCACATGTGACCTGGAGGCGAGAAGGCCGATTTTGTGTGTGGCACAAAGTCTTAGGTTCATTCCAGGCTCATTGCTAGGGATTTTCTAGGTGGATACCTGCATAAACATGGTTGCAATTCACCCCGACTCGTCTCAAAAGTTGGTGCATTTGGTGGTCTGGAATACTTCCAGAAGGGTGTGGACTGCAGTTTTTGAAGAAGCATAATTAGTCATGCCTATAAATCAGTAAGTGTGTGTGTGTGTGTGTGTGTGTGTGTGTGTGTGTTTGTGCGTGCTCGTGCCAGCCTGCACGAGTGTGCTCATATAGCCTACACATAGACCAGGCCACCAGGGGGGCCTTACTGAGAATTGAGCGGTGCTAAAGTCCCCTCCATCCAGAATTCTCTCACTTACTTGGAGCCAAATTTATGAGTGGGTAAGGCAGGCATCTACATGTCTGGAAGTACAGTTTTGTGGGTTTTACCCTTAGAATGTTTTCTGTTTTTTTAAGACTTTATTCTCAGAAACTGTTTTGTGGTTTCTTTCCTTTAAAAAATCACGAAAAAAATGACTAATGAGATGGGAAGATTGATAAATATTATATTTTGAGTTCTGCATCACATTCTTTTGTTGTCTGTAAATACATCATTGTATGCATATACATTTATTAATAAAAATTGGGTGTAGTTGCAAATTTAAAGAAAAAGAAACTTTTTATTTCCTCATTTTGGTCCTGAATTTTTTTCCCCCAAACATTAATTCTAGACCCCTAGAAAGGGCTCAACAAATACTTCCTAAATTAATTTTCTCTGACAGTACAGACATTCTTAAGTATTTCTAGGGCAGCTCTGAGAGTATCAGTAACTCTGATAACTACAGAAAATGGTGTCAAAAATCAGCACACAAATATTTGAACAAATATTCACACTTTTTTATGTGTACCTGACCTCTCAAATCTTGCTGTAACAACACCTGGACACAAGTGGAATTTCTGACCCCTCATTCAGTGGAGTTATAATTGGATATTCCCTAAGCATCTCATTTCTTGTGGTTCATCATAGCACAGTGCTGTAACAAGGTTCACAGGGCAACTGAAGCCAATAATCCATTTATAAGTATGCTCTGATGACAATTAAAAGACGAGTGGATATTTGAGAACTGAATTTACCTGGAAGTGTCAAGTTTAAATGTTGGGATTGTTTCTAAGCTCTAACTTTATTTTTCCATGTGCCATGTCTTACTCAATGAAACTTTTCACTGAAAAAATTTAAGGGTTATTTATCATCAGTGAAATTACCCTCTTATCATTCACATTTTGTCCACACAAATAATCCATTGAAAACGGAGGTGGGGGAATGTATTGGAGGGTCTCAAATTTTCATATTATAATGAAGAAAAAATTGAGTGTCTCTTAAACTTCAAATTTATACTTTATTTGCCTGACATTGGCATGGATCTGAAAGATAATATGAAATTATTTATCTATTTATTGAACACCTGCTCTGTGCTGGGCCTTATTCCAAAATCCACAGATAGCCTGCTCAACCATTTTAATCCTGTGGTATGCAAGTCAAGTTGATTTTTATTCAGGGCAGTGGCAGGATTTTAGAAATAAGTGTATGGTCTTAAATTATTTTATGAAAATTTTCATTTTATGATTAGAGTATTGAACTTGGATTATAAGGAAGATTTCAGCTTTACTGAAATTTCATTTGTATAATAAGATCTTGAAATTCTTGGCATTTATTTGCATAAAAATTAAGTCCAGATTTTTCAAGGTAACATTCAAATCCTTCTTTAGCATGAGTCCCTCCTTATTTCTTGTCTACTACCAACACAGCCCTTGAGGTCCTCTGAGTTCTCCTTGACCCCTGCAAACTGCTTCCCGCTCCTTTGCCTTTTGT
Organism: Equus przewalskii; assembly: GCF_037783145.1. Taxonomy (NCBI): domain Eukaryota; kingdom Metazoa; phylum Chordata; class Mammalia; order Perissodactyla; family Equidae; genus Equus; species Equus przewalskii. Next base: position 26,317,103 of record NC_091858.1, on the reverse strand, counting down.
CAGGCTCTTGCCTCTGCTTAGAATGTCTCTTTTCACCATTTCCCCTCAAGTGAACACCGGTGGTTACAAGGTGGTCTCAGATGCTGCCTCCTTGAAAATGTCTTGACAGAGCATCCCATTGGAGGTCTCCTTCCCCTGCACATGTTACATCTCAGTTGCTAAACTTAGTGCAGATGGTTTTATGTAGAATTCTTGAAATAAGCATTCGTTTTTCCTTTTAGGATGCTTCAAAACCTAGGTCTTAGGAACAGAGCCTGCTGGTTTCCCTTCATATCATATTTGCCAATAAATGCTTCACAGTTTCAGTTGAAATCAATATGGATTTCCAGCCTCTGGTGCTGCATTTTACCCTCAATCCTCTTACCGCGTGCTGGGGACTCTGCTCTCCATCAAAGATCCGAAGCTTTATTTGTCTTGGGCTTTCATTTCAAGGTTGCCACTGGAATAATGGTGTTGTCTTCAAATAGATTGTAACTGCGTTTTAGATTAGAGACTATATCTAATCTACTTTTGCATCCCTGATTGATTACAGTTTGAATTTTGTGGTTGTATGAGCCAATAAATCATGGTGGTATTTATTACATGATTATTTTAGAAGAAGGTTCAGCAGACTGTGGTTGGCAGGTCCAGTCAGGCCCACCAACTGTTTTGTATGGCCCATGTGCTAAGAATGATTTTTTGCATTTTTAAATAGATGAAAAGACATTATAAGAATAATAATATTTCATGACATGGGAAATATAATTTTTTTAATTTAAATTTTAGCGTCCATAAATAGTTTTACTGGAACACAGCCACCTGCATTTGTATACATCTCATCTGGGCTGCTTTTGTGTGACAGCGGCAGAGTTGAATGGTTGTGACAGAGCCTTTGTGGCCACAGAGCCTAATTATTATCTGGCTTTTTACATAAAAAAGTTCTTAATCCCTATTTTAGAGTACCTGAAAAACATTTTATTAGATTGTAAGCTCTTTGAAGACAAGGGCCATCTTTGTGTCTCCCACTGCCTCTTCAAAGGTCTGGGTCGTTGGCACTTCTTTAAATATCTGTTTATTAATCAGTTTGTTGATATTTGCTGTAAGTCAGGTTAGAGCAGTGTGAACAGCAAACAGGGCTATTTCCTGCAGTAAGATTTGTGTCTTTCATTACTAACTGGCATACAGCGCAAGTCAGCAGAGACTCCAGTAATTTTTGGCCTGCAACATGTTGATTACTGTTTGGATACTTTGGTTAGTTTTCTGACATATCATTTTTTTCATGTTTTACAGAAAACACTAATTCTCACTTTGCAATGTGGCTCCCATTTATTCCCAAGGGTGTATATGCGTTAGTTTTTGATTAATGGAATGTTTTCTCCTTTACCAAGATAAGTGGAGAGGACGCAACCTATCTAAATTGCATCTGAGGTGTATATAAGGGCTGAACAACTGCTTCGTGAGCTAAGCACAGTTAAGTCTAAGGATTTAGGTAAAAAAAAAAAAAAAGAATAAGTAAATAAATAAAAAGGCACTGGATCTTTCTTCTGTATGCCAGCCACAGAGCTTTCCTAAACTTTTCTCTGTTGCTAGAAAAATAAAAGAGGAGATGAAAATTCCTGCGAAAGCTTGTTCTATTTAGGCATATGTACTGAACGGGGAATTGCTCAGCTAATCCTCCTGTCGTTATCATGTTTTGTTTGCTTGCTGAGCGTTAGCAATAGGGTTTCCACTCCTTCTTTCATCAAACATTAAGGTAAGCATTGTGTGTTCCCATGAGTCTATTATTGGGCATTAAGTATACCATCGTGGGTTTGGAATTTAAGAAACCAAGGAGAAGGCTGTTTTAGAGAAGTGTGTTTCATTGATAAACAAGGTTCTGAAAAATGAATGGGGGACTATGTCAAGAGTATAAAAAGTGTGTAACATTCATTAAAGTGTTTGTTAAATAATGTATTCAGACTGACTATGTTTCCCAGCCTCTCCTTTGCCCATTATATGTTCTAGTAAATTAAAGCTCGGAAACCTTTGTCAGTTATAATACTCAAACTGACATCTAATTCCCCCAGACAATAGGTACAAGTCTGCGAGCCTCTCTAATTCTTTCCAGTCTTTACATTTATTGATTCTTTTGTGGGCCTGTTTCGTTCAATCTATTACAAACAGCACTGGTTAAAAGTGTGAAGTTTACCACATTTGACCAGGGGCATATTAAAAACAATAGCATCCTGGCACACATTCCATACGTCCCAGGGGTGTAGCTGTTAATCTGAGCAACATTTTCATCTATAATTACTACATTAGATTTGAAGTGCTGGCTTGATTAAAAAGATTGACATGCTTATTTTTTGGCTGACCTATTTGGGTAGATCCAGATTTGGTTCATCTATTGTGTGTGACCCCGTGTTACAAATATTTTATTAGTTGAGCAAAAATTCTGTTTTATTTCGGAGTTAGCATTTTATCATAGATTTGAAAGCCGCTTATTATAGTTAGGCAAGAAATTGTATGTGCGTGGATTCTCACTTACCGAGATGGTATAAATTGATATATATTTCAGAATTCATTTAAGAGTTTTAGAATTATTGAAATTGTTATTGAAATGTTTATAAATACTGCATCAAATGGCCTCTCCAACTGGATGGCCCGTGTTACGCTTTCAAGGAATTAGCATGATATACTTCTTATTGTACGCCATTCCTCAAGATGATGCCGTTTCTACACATCTGATGTTGTAAAACATACTGTGTAAATAATTGATAATAAACAAACAAATTCTACTTTTGCCCTGGTGTACTTCACCAGTTTCGAGACTTTGAAGTTCTGTGAATAATTTATGACACTTATTAGTGCAGGCAAATCAAACGGTCTCCTTGATCCAAGCAGCTTTTTGTCCTCGTTGTTTCTGCACAGAATTGTTAAGCGAGGCTTCTGATGGGGTAACTAACCCGAACGCCAGTGAAAATCGCTGTGGCATTCCTGCTGGTGTATGCTGATGCTCGAAACCTGGCCAAACCACTGGTATTTACAGGAATGGAATTTGTAGAGTTACCAGAATATATTCTGAAACTGGGACTTGCTATGTCTTTTAAGAAAGAGAAGTGTCTCTTCACCATGCTTTCAGTTTACCTATAACTTCGTCCACGGTGCATGTTAAGAAAAGGATTTTGACTCAGTATGTATTCCTTGGCAAAGACACAAACATGCTGAAAAACATGAACCAAAATATCAAAAGACAGATTATATGATCTTTTCTTAATGCCTAAAAGCTTAGGCTGCATGCCAGCTAGCCGGACTAAATAATCTACAATGGTCTTTCTTGGGTGTGGAAATGGAACCAGGTGATAGTGAGAAGTGAAGTTTCAGAAGTTATGAAAGATTTATGACTTCAACATTTTTTTCTCCTTGTGGTCTTCTGTGTTATTTATAATTACATGAATCTTAACCAAAGGTTCCATTGATTTCATAATGAATTCAAATAAAGATTTTAGTTCCTGAGTGACCTTTAAAGGTTAGACTGGTTATGCGTGTTTTTTCTAAAAGTTTTCTGTTGTGGTGAAATTTATTTTTCACCCTGGAAGTATTCAGACGTAATAGATAGGGCCACATCAGACAGTGGTTGTAACTGCAAGGCAAATGAAATAGAAGGTAACCAATACAATTACACGGGCACACTTCTGTATTCAGAAGGTCTTCTTTATAATAGTTTCATTCAAACAAGCCACGGAGGAGAAATTTTGTCCCTTTTTGAGGGGGGTCAGTATAAGATGAGCCATCTGTGATGCATCCCTTATTATGGTACTCTCCATCTCCTAGAGGGGTTTGATTTGCAAGGAAAGCCCCATAGAAGATGCCTTTTCCTCCAAACTGACATGTCTACCATGGCTCCCTTCTGAAGGGCGGGGCCTTGATTGCTGGTGAGGGTCGGATGGTCAACTGGTCCCCTTGAAGTGGATAAGGGAGAATATTTTAAAGTACCATGACACACTAAAGCATGGCTTTTAACAAATATTTTTAAAACCCTTGAAATAACAGTATAAATACAGCTTCACTACGTTCTGAGTATTAATGACTAATCATAACCCTAAATTAATTTGTCAATATGCTGTGCAAAGACATTTAAAAAGAGATGCAAATGCCAAAAAAATAAAAGATTTGCATTTGTTATCGTTAACTCGCTTAACTTCAGACACTAATTATTATTATTTGTGAAGAAAATCATGGCTCTCCATTATATTCTCGGAAAAATTTCTAACCTTGAAAACCTACCCGAGGCCCTGGCTAGGCCTCAATTCCTGCAAGCAGCTTGTAGCTTTGAAATCAATAATCCTTCTGGCAACTTCTTTTCAGGGCCAAGATTAACTGCCCTAGAAAGAAAGCTTATCTTGGATTGAACTCCAGAAAAGAGCTAACAGTCAGTCGTCTTTGGGCTCCACTTCTCTGGTATCTCTCTCCTTGGAGTCCCCTAAGAATTATTCCTGAAAGAGAGCACAGAGCTTTCGTTCCCATGCCATCCCCTGGGAGGAGTGAATTTACTTGGCCTATGGTAGGTACCACACCACTATTTCCCCAAGTCTCTCCCCCATGAGGATCAGAGCCAGAGTAAAAGCTTTTTGCATAGAGTTGCTGAAGATCATCTGTTTAGTAGATGTAACGTTCAGATGGTTCAGGAAGAACTGTAGCGTGTCCAGGTGCAGGACAAATTGGCAGGGTAGCATCCAGAAAATCAGTGTGGGATTACCAATTCAGAAGGTCAGTAATTCACTGTTGCCAGATCTTATTTGGGAAGCAGGAAATAAGCCAAATGGGAAGTCTGAGCATCCCCCCATCAATATGAGCAGGTTCCAGGGTAACAGGAGGTAAGCCTGGTCCTTAACACTAGGCCCCTCCCCTTCTCCATCTCTGTTTTCACCGTCATCACACTCTCTGGCTGGAAAGCTCCATCTGGGCTTGAATCCTCAGGTGTGCTAAAGTGACTAGGGCTGATTGTGGAGAAAGAATAGAGGGTTTGTTTCTGGTTCTGCTAAAGATTTCCAGTAGTTCCTTTTAGCTCTACCTTTACTTTTTAAGAAGACTTCTGATCATTGAAGACATTTTTTTCTTTTTCTTTTTTGTATCCTCTCCTAGACATTTCAAAGGAGCAGACAGGAAGTTTTTAAGACTGTCGTACTTTGTTAGTCTCACATCTCTGTACCAAAACCCAAACCCTGTGGAGCATCACTCCTTTCAAACAAATAGCATACTTGCCCTGGGCCTTTGTATTTCCTATTCTGTCCCCGTGAAATGGTACCTTTCAGTTCTGGTCATCTTCGTAGGAGAAGGAACTCAACACCTGACCCCTCAAGAAGTCCTTTTTTACCTTCTCTACTTTCACTCCCTTTTTTCCATCCTCAGAACCGATATTGCAATTAGTGGTAACATGTTATAATTTGACAGTTTAAACTCCTTCCAGTTGTTTTTCGATTCCACCTACTATTACTTTATTTGTGAATCTATTTCCTATATAAATGGCAAGCACTATTTTATTATTTTTGTTTTCTACAAGATTTTTAACAGAATTACACTGAAGGTGTAGGCGTTCAGGGTTTAACATTTGTTAGCTTGATGGCCCTGAGTAAGTTGTTCACATCTGACGTCAATGCCTGTGGTTGATACTCTTACTACTTAGTATCTTCTATAGCAGTGGGTTAAAAACCATGTCCCAAGACCTTCTCCAGCCACAGACAGTTTGGAATAGGGAATAGCCAGTTGTATTCTGGGGGCTGCACCCCAAATTCAACAAGAGCAGTTCTGCTTTTTTCCTTCTAAGAGTTCATTTCACCACAGAGGATATTATTCAGAGGATAAAGAAAAGTTTCCAAACCACTGCTTTGATTACTTAATAAATACTCAATAAATAATTATCCCACCATGGCATGGCATAGGAAATAATAAGTTGCAGCTCGATAATACAAAAAAAACAGTAAAGGGCTGTAAATGTATACTGTAGCAAGAGTATCTTTTGCATATAAATGACTGAAATAATGACAGTACCTTTAATTATTTAATGTAACAGGTTTAGAGCAGCTCCCTACTTGTATATAATCTGAAGTGGCCTTTCAGTGGGGGCTCACAGCTTCTCAGAAATGCAGTGCTGGTTTGTGAAACCTGTTTTCCTATTTGACTGGGAGATAAGAGTCAGTGGGAAGGCCTGGAGCAGATTCCCGAGCTCAGAGAGCTAACGCTATTCCACAATGCTTTCCACAGATGAGAGATTTATTGGCACTAGTAAACTCCCAAAAGGAGTTCCTGTAGAGATGGCTTCATTTATCGGTAATTTATACCTTAGTGTGTATTACTTTAAGCAGGTAACCAGATACTTTTCCCGAGGGAAGAAGTGCATTGAGTGAGGGCAAGGTAAGGTGAGGCCATATGTCAACTCAAGGCAAAAAGAAGGAAGCACACCAGGTACGTGCCAAAGCCAGAGAGGCTGACGTGTGGGCATGGGTTGGCTTCAAGACCCAACCAACCCTTTCAGGTGTTGGTGTGAAGCGTGAATGCTGCTGATAGCCTGCCACTCTGGTGAGAGGAGAAAGGACTAACAGCACAAAACTTAAGTGACTTGTGGCCCTGGATGATGGACGCTTAGAAGGAAGCTGGTGAGAAAAGTCAATGGTGGTGGAAATGAGTACATGCGACAAAGGCAGACAGGTGTCTGGCAATGCAGAGTTGGATGTGGGATGTCTCAGCTGCTGAGTCAGGCCCAGGCTACGTAGAGACCGAAGACTCAGTGATGAAGGACAGAGAAAAGGGAAGAAAAGGAGTAGTGATAAAAGCGGCATTTGAGAGAGAGATAAAACCACAGTCTGAGCCACATTGTAAAGGCACAAATGGAAATGGGAGAGGAGCTAGAGGGAAGGGCAGAGTGGGAGTAAAATCCAACAGGAAGAAACCAAAGTCAAATCATAACCACAAAAGGCTCCTTACATGTCAAGAAAGATGATGGGCCCTTGCTTTCTTCTGCTTTGATCTCATTTTGCAAACTACATGAAGGTGTCTATTAGTAAGATTTGTACAAATAATTTAAGCATAGTTTAGAAAGCGTTGGGTCACAACAGAGAAAGCTATCCAGTAGAAACATAGACATAAACCTAGGAAGAACCAGTGTGGTTAATGATGGTGGTTAATCAGGACTATTGTACTTTCATTGTTCAGTATCTTAGTAGCAAAAAGCATTGGTGGTTAGTAAGGAAAATTAAACTTGCATAGACATAACTTTAAATGAGTTGAAAATTTGTGGAAAAGTGTTTGTGTGTGTTTGTATTTCTGTTTGTTTCATTGGAAAACATAATAGCTCAGCATCCAAATTTAATACAGGTGTGAAAATCCAGGTGCAAATCTCAAATTGCTGGCTCTGTAGCACTAGTGTGTGTATAAATGTATGTATATAACATAAACGTAGATGGCTTCACAGAACAACATTGCATATTTTAAGCTATGCTTTGCTTGGGTTTTCCCAGGAAGTAATTAGACATTTAGTTTATGAAAAAAAAATTATATTAAACAGACAAACATTTCAAAGAAAGAGCTATAAAAGGTCTAGAAATGATACATATGGGACAGAACAATGTAGGAAAATATCCACATTTCTTGTATAATATAGAAAAGGATCAGTTCAAATGGGCCAGTTCTTTTTGCTAGAAATATAGCACAAAAATAGAAACTTTAAGTATTAAAAATACTATTATTGAGCCCAATTCATCTTTAAAACTTATTCCACTAACTCAGAACCAAACACTGAGAAGAAAGGGTTTAAAATAAAAGAAAATATATCCAATTCACACTTCAGGAAAATGAAAATACTACAGACCAAGAGAACATTCTTACTGAGCTTTTTTCAATGCTCTCATTTTAACCAGCTGGAATTATTTTTAAAGTACATCCAATTCAACCTTTGAAAATGACAGATTTGCCTTTTAATGGGAAATATGTATTTCATCATAAAGATGGAGCACAGTGTCCTTGGCTAAGTTCTTCTCTACAGAAGGATGCTCTTTTTTTTTTTGTACTCTATGCTTAGCCTATAAGGAAGAACACATATTATAGAAAATTTGCTCCTGGCGTGGAAGGTTAGAAGGACACAGACAGACTGATGGAGAAAAATTAAAACTGCACACAGTGTCCTGAATTCCATATGGGAATGTTAATGGTTATGTCGTCAGCAGTCCATACAGACAGAACCAGCCAAGGAGAAGAATAACCTGAGAAGTGAGAGTTCCTTTTGTAGTTAAAGAAGAGACAGTCACAACTTTAGATAACCAAATAGTACATTAGAAAAAGTATCTTTCAAGCCCCCTTATTTGGAGGCATTTTAGTTTCTTACTCAAGGAATATCTTAAATCTATACTCATTACAGCTTGTTTTGGGGGGGAGTAAAAAAGCATCTCCAATTTCTAAGGAAAAACAAACAGTTAGCTGATAACAATGGAGCTGAATTAAGCTATCTCAGTGTGTATGTTAGTAAAACTGACACATTTTCAATGAAGATTGACATTCCTGAGACATGGGCATGACTGATGCTGTTTGACAGAACAGGATCTGTGAGCGGAGGGTAAATACTCCAGGACAGTGTACAAGGGGGAGGGCTGAGGTCAACCAGAGAGGCTTATCCAAAGTAGGACGTGGGGACAGGGCTTGTGAGCAAGTGCTCGAGGGCTGAATGTGGGGCCAAGTGGGGCCTAAAGGAAGGACCCAAGAAGATCCAGGAGTGAGGGGCAACAGCTGGTCAACATGGGCGGCGGCAGGGTGGTCCAAAATTGTTCCCAAGGTTGGGAGTTGGAAGTCTGGAGAGGAGAGCTGTGCTCCAGGAAGCATTCCTTCTGTTGAAACAACACGCAGCGTTTCTCATCCCTAGGGCTCTTTTATAATGGATTTATTTCAGAACCCACGGCCTCCAAATAACAAAACATGGACTTAGGTTTGTCAACATCAGGCATACTATCTTATTAATTTAAGTACTAAAATTTTGTGGAAGTGCTAAAGGGTCTTTTAGGGAACAGAATAATAACTATGCATTTAAAGACGTTTTGGTGGAAATGCCAGCCTGGAATGCTGTATCTGTACAGTCTGCAAAGCTCTTTTATAATCATAGAAAATAAACTGGACCACGATTTACAATATGTAGACAAAAATACTTGGTTTATATGGAACCCATTCATTCATTCATCAAAAGAAAGAATTGTCTATGCTAGTCCGCGTGTTCAATGTGGTAGGTTAAACGTGGAATCAGACCCAGAGACTGTTCCAGCTAAAGGATCCAAGTGAATTTGAAAGCATGGGACATTATAGCTCTATTTGACAGAAACTTGGGTACCTGAGGGGAAGAAGAGGGAACTAAAATTTATTTAAAGGGGTTGGAAGTTCCTGGTGAACTTTGAATGCACAACTAAGGTGTGTGAACTGTACTTTTAAAAATCTAAGTGTCAGATTCTATCATCTCACTTGTGGCCCTGGACGCTACCTGGGAATGGGGCATGGAGTTGAAGGTGACTGAGAGAGAATGCTGATGGACTAAACCAAACCCACTGCCAAGCAGGCAAACAGGAAGTGCAGGTGGCAGATCCAGAGAGACTGGGCATGTAGGGCATGGGCCATGAAGTGAAATGTCAAGAGGGTTGGAAGAAGAGGGTAGGTGGAAAGCCTGCATGACTTCCCTAAGCTTTGGGACACAATGGCATCATTATTAAAATGTATCCAAATATAAAGTTTTGTCCCTTCTCCTCCCCCCATTTAACCTTTATATAACATAAACTCATACCCCCCACTTCAAGATGATGGGTAGATTTGCCTAAGCATGGTTAACGTTTAGGGCATTGAAGAGAAAGAGATTGAGTGTTGGCTCCCTCCACCCCAGCCCCCAGCCTTGCACAGTGGTAGAAGGGAAGACAGTGGAAGGAAACTTCCAAAGAACGGCGGAGGGCAAAGAGTGCCTCATGATTTCTGGAGCCCTGAGAGCTGCCTTAAGGTCTTCAATAAATGACACAGGCAGATGGGAAACTGGAGCTCCTGTTTCTGGGGCCAAGAGTTTAAGCCAACAGACTTGGCTCTAAGCAGAGGTTGCTCTTCAGATCTCACATTCCCCAGGTTGCTATGCTTTCCTCCGCCCTCTTTCCAAACTCTCTCCCTCCCTAGCCTGAGACTGAGGGCTCTGGTGGCTGCACTGGAGGGGTTTGGGGCAGTTCTTGCTCCAGTGGAGTGTCTTTGGCAGGTGGCCTCTCGTCTTGGGCACAGCCTCATAGCCCCTCCAGAAGGACATCTGCTGCTAAATTTCACCATTGCCCAGGCATATGGCCTTACGCCTCCTCCTGAACATGGTGGAAGCCCAGAAGACCTCCTGGGGTCATTAAAAGTTTTGGAGCAGGGGAATGACAGAAAAAGAGTAATGTTTCAAGAAAATTAATTTCATCCAAGGTACAAAATGGATTCAAGAAGGGAGGTAGTTCAGAACTGTTGCTATCAACGTTAAACACTAATGAAGCATCTTATTGCTCATGGTAATGAATAGAGGGCATAGGGATTGATGGAGTAAAATCAACTGGGCTCAGTAATCAGTTGGCTGTGGGAGACAATAGAAAGAAAAGAGTCAAAGAGTCTGATGAGGTTTTGAGCCTCATTATGATTACAAAAAATAAGGAAAACAGGGACAGCTGGCTGTAGTATGAGGGATAATGGATTCAGTCTGATACAGATTTCGAATGGTGTTACTACAATGCTGACTGAAGGGGTGTTATCTCTAGGCTCATATAAGAGTTAAAATATTTTCAAAGTGTTTAAGACCATTATTTTAAGTGTGTATGATAGTTGAAAACCTGTGAAAACATATAGTCCGAATTAATTCATAATAGATTTGTTTGGTGTTTTCTTTTGGCAAAGAGTGAATAACTCAAAATGAGTTTATCGTGGAAATACACTTGAAATAAATATGTGGTCACATTTGAGCTTCCTTGCAGAATTGTATTAGACACTGTGCACACACCTGTGTCTTCAATTCACCCTTTCTTTCAACACAGGTTATCTCAATCATTGTGTCATGCAATCTGTTCTGCACAATGACTCAACATAATCAACACATCACGGTCTTTCCATTCACACGTTTACTTTCCTGGCCATTATTTTACTAAGAGACACATTAAATGGCTCTGCAGATTCCTGAAAACCTTTTCCTCCAACGATTATACAGAAGTCAAGTGTTAAATTCACTTGCATGAAAAATAATAATTAAATGCAAATTGAGAGGATTTTAAAAAGACAAAAGGAAGCCAACTCCTCTGTTTAATTAAAATTACAGCTTTACTCTTTCTTTATACAAACATATATGTTTGCATTAAACCAACTGGTGAAAGATTTCTCTAAAAAATAAATTCACATAAGATATTCAAATGGTCTTATATTGTTCCCCATTTCCCAGCAAGCTTTGTGACTTTCCAGTTTCTGCAGCTGTGGATCAGCTGATTCAAGGTCCCATAAGATTCACACTCTTATTCATCCTCTTTAGCTTTTCTGAATTTAAAATAACCCCATCGACAGTAAAATACAGTTTGCAAATAATTCTCTAATGCTCATTTGATCATTTAATGCCAACTTAAGCTGTGACTCTGAAAGCACACATTGGCCAAGGCTTAAAAAAACAAATTTAAACTCTCCCATCCCTTTTCTGCTCACATCCTCTTCCCAACCATGTAAATTTCACAACCGCTCCTCCCTTCGTGAATATGACTCTCCTAGCTAAAACAGTTCACATAAGCTAAATGGTTCTTTACATTTAGTTAATCAATAATCGAATTTGCTCACCTCAGCTATTTGTACTATCACTTCTAAAAATTGGGGCCTCTGGATGACTCACTGGATGCCCTCCCTTTTTGGGTCCACCTCTCACGTGTGCATCTGACAGACCGCTCTCTTGGTGCAGCTGGTCCCGGGGCCTTGGCACCCTGCTCTTAATTCGCCGTGAATATATTTCCTTGGGGCCCCCCCGGTGCAGTGGAGCATTTCTATGACTGATTTACACCTAGCTTTTCTCCTCAAGGGTGCTCCCCTGGGCCTCCCCAAATCACCAGGCTACATCTGGCAACCTGACTCATTCTGAAGCTTCACTTCCCTTTCATTGTGCCCTTGGCACATCATTTGCATGTAGACAACGCCATGAACAGTTTTATTTATTTGTTTATTTATTTATTTATAAACTCTTCTTCTCACATTTGACTGCTATGCCCCCCCTATGTAAATTTTTGCCCTGGAAGCTTAGGGGAGTCTCTGTGGAGTGGATGTGGATGCTCTTGACTCGTGTTGGGTTCGGAAGCTCTCTTCCTAAGTTTGCAGGTAGTTAAAGTACCTTAGGCAGAATATTAATAAGTTAAGTGAACTGACAATTAATACTGAGAAGTCGTGCTTCACTTTTGAATGTGGACTGCCTCTTATCAACCATTGGGCGCTTTATTCTCTTAGGCTGGCCAAAAGACATAAAAGCAACTCATTAATTTAGACAATTCCCTGAAAGGAGGAATACATAAAATGGAAAAGAATAATAATTGGCTAAGCTAACATGGGATCTAATAAAAATGGTTGCTTACATTTTTCACATTTAAAATGTCCACATTTGTGTTTGCAAATGTTACCTTGGAAAACAGAGTGTAATCTAACGGTAACTAAAGTGATGGAGTAATCACCCTCCGTCCTCAGAACAGGGTACCTGGGCTCCTAATGCCCAGCACAGGACAGATGAGTCAAGCACAGTCCTGTCCATTCTCAGTTTTGTTTTCCTGTTTTGATGTTCATTGCTCTCCTCACAGAGCCTCAGGATTGCCCTTACTCTTAAAATGGTAAGTGCTTCTACCACTCCGGCTCTCCCCACTTAGAAGCATCTCAGATTCTATTATAGTCTAGTCCTGTGAGGATAGAGGCAGGAGGCTGCTTCTGGTGATTCAGGAAAATGTCTCCCTCTGCCTATGTTCAAGTCTTGAATTCCTGACGCTAGAGAGTGATTCCGTTATGAATGTCTTCCCCCTCGTTCCTAACCCCCATTATTTATTGAGAATTCTGCTGGCATTCTTTATGACGGGTCTATTTCCCCTACGTGTCATAGACTTGGATTCATTCATTCAACAAATATTTGTTGAGAACTGTTCATGTTCTGTACTTGCTGAATGTCAGTTCCTAGGGCTCAAAAATCGAGCGATTTCTGCTCTTTTCTTCCTTCCCTAGCAGTCAATTCCAGATTCCTTTGTCCTTTCTCTTTTCCCAGGAAGTCAATTTCAGGTGATTTGCTCAAGGAGTAAAAAATTAGCAGGCGTTACAGAGTATTCATTTGGGGAGCTTCTTTCCGAGAGAATCTGGCATACCTGTCCAAGTTCTCTAGACTTTAAAATTCTCAATCTCTCTCTTTTTTTTAATTCATAAAACACCTCTCTCTACTATTATTATCTCTAAGTCCCTACATGTGTTCTGATGTTATGCACTCAACCTAAGTGTGAGACTCACAGAAATTTGTTTGCTAAATCATCTGGCAAATGGTCTTGTTGATGTCTGCTGAGCTGCCCAGAGTCTGCAGTGGTTAAGTACTTATTACAGGAATCCAGCCGAGCAAATTAAGAAAGCTCCATGTTGGCTTGTTATTTCAGGACTATTATGCTATGCTTCTGAGGGGGCTGCATATTGGACCTTCTGACCTGAAAGGACTCGCTGTTCTTTAGTCAGAGGTTGCTGCGTGGAATCTGAATCTTTGACCTGGCAACAATAAAAGTGATTATCTTCCAGGGGGAGAATGTCCTCTATGTTGCTTTTCATAGTTCAGCCTGCTGGAAAAAATGGAAAACGCTTATTTAAGCAGCTCGAGGTTCACTTGGTGTGTCATATTTTATAACTAAACTGGGAGCCTTTTATACCTACAAATTAAGGTGTTTACTTCATGTTTAACTTAAGTGCTTTATATAAATAGTATTCCAACGTTTACGCTCTTGGTTCAAGGTGAGCTTTCCCAACCCCTACAGAAAGATCTGTGGAGGGGCAGAGCTCTTGCTGAAATCATAGCTGATTCTCCTGGTGCTTTTCTTGGAAGTGTGTGTTACAGATTGAAGCTGCCATATAAGTAACTTACACATCACATAGGGAATATTAAAAAATAACTTAGAAGTTCCTTTAACCTTTCTAAGAATCATTATTAAAGCAGATTGGGGTGTCTGAAAGATTTCTCAATATGTTAAAGATTAGGAACATATGATTAGAAGCGGTTTAAACGTCTTAACTGTAGGGTCCCTAAATATGCTAGTTTTCTACAAAAGAGGAATTTCTTATTGTCGTCATATTAAAATGTCATCTTTAGAGCCAGTCCTGGTGGTCTAGTGGTTAAGATTCAGAGCTCTCACCACCACGGCCCACGTTCGTTTTCCGGCCATTGTCATACTGTGGGGGTAGCTCACATAGAAAACTAAACTAACAACTAGGGTACACAGCCATGCACTGAAGCTTTAGAAAAATAATAACAAAAGAAAATGTCATCTTTGGTCTTGTATTCTACCCAAAGTTTTGCCTTTGGCACCTCCTTTCTTTGTAAAAGGCCTCACAGCTGTGCTTGAAATCCCTCCCCAACATTTTAAGTGGTTGCTCTTAAGCTATTTCCAAATGTTCATCTGGTTAAAAATGCTGATGCTACCGTGATTTGGAAGAAAATATCCTGGTAGTAGGATATTAGTGTGTTTTCCCAAAATGTTTCTGTTGGTTTCACGAGCTTGAAAAATGTAAGCCATGCAAAGGAAAGTTGGCCTTCCCCTGTCTACTGCAGGCATTTTTGAATAATGCAAGCTGCTTAAGCACAGAGTTAATGTCTAACATGCCTTTTTCTAGCAACAGACTTTGTACTTTATGAATGCTTTATGATGTTAAATATTTGTGAGAAGTAAAGGAACTTGCCTTTTCAAAATAAAAAGCATTGGATAATCTTGCAGCAAACACATTGTAAAGAAGTCAGATGCCAAATCTGAAGGTACCTAACACATCAAATCTGCCTGTGGTTCTCTGGTCTGGGGAGTAAAGTTACTTCTCATCAAGACTCTAAGGCAGGCGTCAGCACACTATTCCTGTAAAGCGCCAATTAGTAAATATTTTAGGCTTTGTGTGCCAGGAGTCCAAATCAAGGATAGCGTGTAGGTACTCAACAAGAGAGAAAACACATTTCCACAATTTTTTTTTTTTTTTTTTTTTGAGGAAGATTAGCCCTGAGCTAACTACTGCCAGTCCTCCTCTTTTTGCTGAGGAAGCCTGGCCCTGAGCTAACATCGTGCCCATCTTCCTGTACTTTATATGTGGGATGTCTACCACAGCATGGCATGCCAAGCAGTGCCATGTCTGCACCCGGGATCCAAACCGGCAAACCCCAGACTGCCGAGAAGCAGAACGTGCGCACTTAACCGCTGCATCACCGGGCCGGCCCCCACAAATTTTTTTTGAAAAAATTCAAAATTTAATAATAGAGTGCACTCCTTGTAATACAGGTCTACCAATGACAAGAATGGATTCTTTTGGGGGGAGGAGTTAACATGTTGCTTAACTGAGGTTCAAATTCAGCATTCTCTAGCATCAAAACTATTGCAACGTCTGGCTGTAAAAACCATTCTTAGCTCAAGAGCCATACAAAAGCAGGCAACAGGCTGAATTTGGCCACAAGATGATAGTCTGTTGACACCTTCTATAAGGTGGTTTTTCTCAAAGTGTGGTCTTAGGGCCATCTGATGGCACATCACTGAGTTGATTTGTTTATTTATTTGACTTTTTCTTTTTTTGAGAAAGATTAGCCCTGAGCTAACATCTGCTGCCAATCCTCCTCTTTTTGCTGAGGAAGACTGGCCCTGAGCTAACATCCATGCCCAAATTCCTCTATTTTATATGTGGGACGCCTGCCACAGCATGGCTTGACAAGCAGTGTGTAGGCCCTCACCAGGGAACTGAACTGGCGAACCCCGGGGCGCTGAAGCAGAACATGTGGACTTAACTGCTGTGCCATTGGGCCAGCCCCACTGAGTTGATTTATTAAACATGCAGGTCCTTGGGCCTCACTGCAGATTCTCAGGCTCATCTGATTTGGTCTTTCCCTGCTGCTCTTGCAATGTTGGTTTAGTTGGCAAAGTCTATCCACCATCTTTGGGAAATCCACCTTCACTTTCCACAGACTTCCTCCCTTCAGCCTTCAGATAGGCTCAACTTCCCTCTTTAAAAAATAAATAATATTTTGAGTGCTGCACTCCAGCTACCATCCCGTTACTGCCATTCAAAGCTAGACGTGTCAAATGTGCCCTCTGTGGTCATTGCATCTACCACCAGTATGCTTTTCCCATCCTTCTACATTATAGTTCTTGTCCTCATCATTCTATCAAAACCACACCCCAAAACTGCCAAGACTACTCTTTCAAATCCTCAGTCTTTGTTATCTTAAACCTCTACCTGTCATTTGACACTGCTGGCAAACCTTCTTCCCCCCACCAAATATCTCTCCTTTGTTAATACTCTTCATAGTATAGCTGGGGAAAATCCTTGAAAGAAATGTTACCTGGTCCCATAGGTCAGTTCTTCAGACACTGTTAGTCATTTTGAAAATATATCTTATACCACTTGAAGGGAGTATTGACTGGGCTTCGGAGTATAGGAGATGAATAGGCCCTGGCACAGGGCAAGATCCTAGGGCTCTGAGAGGTAGATGGAATCTGAAGGATTTGAACGTATGAACATATCAGCCCCTGGGAGTGCTGATGTCTATTAAGTACTCAAAAGAATATGAGATCCAAGACCATATCTCTATTTCTCAGTTGATGAGACCTGGATAAGAAGCTGTAATACCTACTAAGGCTCCCTGTTACCTTGTTGGTAACAGGGTCTATGTTTCTAAACTTATTTCCCACCAATCCCCAAACTGATTAAACCTTTATCCTACCGAGCAGATCTTGTCACCCTTTCCCCCATCCCTTCTCCATACTCAACTCATACTCTGCCTGCATCTGATTTCATTCGCACTCTCCCTCAATCTAGATACCCTCCCTGCAGAGATTTTGGTTCTTAGCGGAAAAGATGACCTTGCCAGGAAGAGAAAGACTGAGTTTGTGCTTCGGGTGTCTCCTCTGGCTGTGGTCACTCGTTTGTTTGACTCTCCATGAGCACAGGAGTGCCATCGCTCCGTGTCTTTAAGTCATCCTCTTCCTCTGTGGGTAACCTTCAATGAGTAGGGGATATGGAGCAAATCACACACGACAAACCACAGTCAGCGTGGGCCCTGCCGCTATTACTGTCCCTCATTATCTCTTCTGGACTTAGAATCTCATCCTCAGAGTCTCATGTCATCAAAACAGGGCATAAGGCACAGTAGCACTGCTCCTCTTCAAGTGACTTTCTCTCCCTGGAATGAAGACAAGAACCAGGATTCTTTTTATGAGTAAAGATAATATTCATAAAACTCTTTGACCCCATGAACGAAAGATGTGGCTCTTGTTTACAAGAAGTATAAATACGGTGCATGCATTATTTTTTATACTTGTGTCTTTTTGTTTTCTGGTAGAAATCAAAGATGGCATTTTGGGGAGAAGGCTAATAAATCAGATTCGTATGAGCTTCTGTGATTAATTATGCCATAATTAAATATTATCCACTACAGTATGTCTTATATTTATGCAGTGGCTCCCTTTTCTATTGAAAGTTGCTTGATTATATACAGAAATATGTCTAAAATATAGGCTCTATTCTAATACTGAATTTGAAAAGAAATTTGATGTGTACATTAAAATAAACCCTCAATGTTCACCACTTAAGACTTGGTAGATTATTCAGAAATCAAATCTACTGCCACCTACAAAAAATCGTTATCTAATAATTCACCCTACTAATTTTTTAAAAGATCCAGAATCCTTGCAAGAAAGTGTAGTAAAATTAATTTTTTTGTAATTCTGAAACCATTGAATTTCATCATGTTGAGGCAGAAGGAGTACACACTATTGAAGTACTTTGCGATTTACCAAAGGAAGTTTATTTTATTTTAAATACATTTAGTTGTTATTGTTTTTAATTCTTTGAAAACTAATCCTTTATGTACCATGCAGCTTTGCACAAATTCTTTAATTCTTGCAGGGCCTCAGTTTATTCATCTGTTAATTGGGGATAGAATAATTCCTAAAGGGTTTGTTGCTAGAATTAAATGGGTTTTTATATGTAAAGCATGTAGCAGAGAGCCTAGTCCATATGAAATATAGCCAGTGACAGCTCTAGTATATATTTATTAAATTAAAATGTACAATTAACCAAACCCCATCCATATCTCTCAACTGCTATGAATAAATATTTTTTTATTCTCATCATTAGAATACTTTAAGACATGGAAAGGGAGATATAAACACATAAGGATTCCCTTATCTCTTTCATAACGTTTATAAAATGTTTGTACATTTTTCAAGCAAAACCAAAACCCATGCTGGATTGTGCCTGGCTCCCTGGCCGCATGCAGTGATGTGCTCCTTTGCAGTTAAAGTCCAGACTTGACCACCACATGGCTTCCACACTGTTTCCGAAGATAGAAATCGGAAGCCCGGAGCATCAGGCAGTGAGTGGAACAAACAACTTAAAAGAGAGTGCCACAGATGCAAATATTGCACCAATAGTAAGAATACTATTGGAGTCCCTGCAGATGCCTGTCGGCCACCTCTGCTGAAGTACTCAGGGCTCTGACTAATAATAAAAGGTCAGCCATTGGAAGCTCTCTTTATCTCAACTACTTAAAAAAAAAAAAAAAAAACTTATGTCAAGTGAGCACTTTACATGTTGTTCACCCACTTAGCCTGCGCTTCCTCTGAAGCTGAAATAGATTGCTTACATAAAATGCTCAGAACTGTCGCCACAAAGTCTTCTCATGCTGCTTGCTTCCCTGAAAGCTGCGGCTTCCTAATCCTTTGATCCCCATACCACTGAACTCTTTGAGAGTGTAACAGAAGGGACAGAGTTGAGATTTTAGTGTGACAAGTGGAAGAAAATCAATTTTGACTTTCCAAAGATAGAACTAGCGGTACAAAAGATCACCGGTCACAAATAGATGTTCTTTATCTTTGTCTTGGGTGACTGAAAATGCCGAAGAGGCACAATGCAGTGCAGACAATAGGAGGCAATTTTTTTCTTTACTCAAAGAATGAAAGAAATTAAGACCGATGTTGGGACCACATTATGAACCTCAACACCCTGTCTGTTCTACTATTCCCTCTATTTTGGCCTGATGTTACAGATTTTAAGCACACTAGCATTCCACCAAAGGATTTACATGTTGATCGGCAGTTAAAAGCATTTGTCTGTAAGTTTAGTTGGATGACTCTTTCCTACTTCAGAAAAACCAGATCTTCCTTGTAATTGGCAGTCCTATTATAAGTGGATATTCTGTTAAGCTTCTAAAGAACTTCTAAGAACTTATTAAGTAATTGAATAAAGCAAAGTGCATTTAGTCTGGTAGTTGCACCATATTTCAGAATATCATGTAACCTATGAGTCAGTTCAAATGTTATATATAAGTAATAAAGCATGGGATAAAAAGAAACACTGAAAAAAAAATTATGTGAATTACCATCCCACCCGCTAATACATTCCATCGTGATTTAGTCATCCTTTTTTCTAATTGTCCTGGTAAAGATTTGGTGACAACTATTTTTGTCTGCAGAATAAAGCTATTATACCCCAAAAGATATAAAGAAATTAAGATAGGCTTTCCATAATTCATAAAAAAATGGCTGTTTTGAATGTGCTTAATTATTATCGCGATTCAATTCAATGCAATGGTGATTTATTGCCTGTTAAGTGCTGTTTGTGAATGTCTCATTAGAACGAGTTACTAAACAGCGCAGTACAACCAATATGGAGGCATATTTAATGTCATCTCAGTAATAGAAACACTGCATCTTAAGCTCTGTGTGCATGCCAAAAATTCTAAGCAACAAACCAAGCCCACTACAATAATAGAATTTAAAAATTAGTCTATATTTTTTGGCTATTGTCTAGAGATAAGAAATTCAGCTTTTCTTAAATGAGAGGCAGAAATATGTGCGGTTTAGGTAACTAGGGTTTAAATCTAGGTGAAAATTTGAATGTCTTAGGGAACTATAATACATCACTTGTTGGAAATAAGAGAGAGAATTCTAATTCCTCGACCCCTAATGTTTCTTAAATATGTGCTTACACTGTGATTGTCAAGAAAGTGAAATAAATTTAGGTGTAACATAACCAGTAGATTTTATTAGTCTGAATCTGACCTGTAGTTTAGCTATATCCTTCAAAAATTTGAAAAGTTGAATGGATATCATAGCTTAAGATATGAACACTTAATTACTTTCCCTTCTTGATCAAAAATACATATTTAGTAGTATGTTTTTGGATGTCCATACTTAACCATCACTTTCAGGAGCTTAAATTCTATTTATTATCTTATTTATTTTTCAAAACACCCCTGATGAAGTCTGGGTAGTTCTCTCTACATTTTTAGAAGATTTAGCAGAAATGATATAACTAAGGCACTTACATTTTGACAGTGATTATATTGTTAACATAATAATGTTTATGACTAAAAGGCAATCTTTCTTATAATTAAATTCATTTGTAGTTAGAGTAGACTAGGGCTATGACGTTATCAGTACCTAAGAATGCATTGTAGATTTTCCTAATTTATCCACATTCTTGAGATCAAAACAAATACATTAATTTTCTACTGTATCACCCTTTAACTAAATCGCGGTACCCAAATGAAATTCCAGCTAGAGATAAGGAAGGTGTCTGCAAGACCGTAATCATTTATCATGATTACAGGCGGGAAACTGCAGTAAAAGAACACATCAGAAACTTTGGAAGAAATGGCTCTGAACCGGAGTGCAAACGCCGTGCAGAGAGCCAGCCTTGTCACGGGGGCTGCAGGGTTGTAAATGGGATTTTCAAGAGCTTTAATAGTAGGCAAGGACAAGCAGTTAGTCCAGTTGACTCCTTAGAACAAATGTCATTAGAGGACAAGCGTTGTGCAAGCGACTGACTCAATCTTTATTAAGGAAAAAAAGAAAATATGATGCCTCCAAAATGAGGCCGTTAGAACTGAATTGTGGCAGGCTCTCTCTTCGCGGACTAAATGACCACTTTGCTCGTTTAGTTTTAAAGAAAGATGCAGTCGAGGTCAGCTGGAGGTGTTCTGTGGAGTCCAACGTGGGTTGTTGCTTTGCTTTAAAAAGGGTGCTGTTTTTCAACCTCCATGATTTAAAACAACAAAAAAGGAAGAATTGCCCAGCTTCGTCAAGCCAATCAAAATGAATTGAAAATATCTTCATATATTCTTTTATAACAGTAGCAGTCATGGAGCTGAACACTTGAATCAAGTTATCTGTAGACTGTAGGGTCACGGAAATCTATAGATTCTATAGGCCTAGGGCACAGAAGTGGCAACGGCTTTTCCTGGAATTCCTGGGGAGATTGTTGTTCATACACAGGCCTTTTTATCCACACCACGAACATGCAACAGAGTCATCTTTGACTGCAAAGGACACTATTTCACTTACTGTCTCTTGTGACTTGAAATCAGTTCTCAAATTCCATCGATCTCTGGATACCTTTCTACGGTAAGCGTTCTCCTGTCTCTGGGAATCCCCTCTTAAAACTCACTTTTGGAAGTAATAAAACGTTATACGGAAATGAACACCTAATGTTGCATGAGGAAGGAAAGGCAGAGCTGAAGTAAAGGATGCTGCTCCATCCTGCCCACTGTGTCAGAGTCTATGGACAATTTCCTAGTCTTGGCCCCAAATCCTTTCTTCCTTGATTTTTTTTTTCCTAGTTGATGTCTACAAGGGTCAGTGAACAATCCACACGTAATCATTACAAAACAATGGAAATTCTGCTTATACGTGTCCTTGTGTTTACAAAACAGAAACGATGGCCAGCACACAGGCCTCAAAATGTGTGATTCCAGCTGGGTCAGACGACATCCACGAAGGAGACAGAAATATTGTTGACGCCATGCCTTCTGGCTGTCCTTTGATAGCTGTGGCCATTCCTGAAAAGCATAAGTCATCCAGGCGTCAGTTATAGTCTGGTGCATATCATTTCCCTGTCCATTTGGCTACTCCACCTCCATCATCAATCTTTCCTGAATAGGATGTGAGCCTCACACCCTTTGAAACGAGGGGATGTACATTGAGAGGAATGTTGTATTTTAGACGATATTTACCAGAATCTAAGAATAGACCATATCTTTCTTAACTACTCTTGAATTGCTAGCTCCTGCCATTGTGTCTGGCATGTAGTGGGTGTTCAGTAAAGGCTGAACTGACTGATGATTCCTCTTAATAATAACATCTAGCCACGGTGTTCAGACAATGCTGACATACTTAAAATCCTGTAACCAATTCCAGTCTTTTCTGGAACGATGGCAGGCTTGTATTCCATTACAGAACTCCACTGAGCATCTTTGTCACCAAAGTGTTTACAGAGTGAAAATGAGCGTGATTCAAACCATTTCTCATGTAAATGCCGTAATCAATATATAAGTACATTTTTTTTATTTCACCAGCATTTTTACCCATAACTTTTCTGCCAGGTGATTAAATGAATAGCACTGCCACAGCAAAGATAGCAGGCTCTGTGTGAATCACCATCTTAGACCAAAGTACCTGAAGTTTATATTAAATATGACTGTGGCATGTGTCTGAGTATTTTTAAACTATTTCTTTTTTTTTCCCTCTCCAAAGCCCCAGTGCATAGTTGTATATCCTAGTTGTAAGTCATTCTAGTTCTTCTACGTGGGATGCTGCCGCTTGATGAGCGGTGCATAAGTCTGCACCCAGGATCCAAACCAGTGAACCCTGGGCCACCAAATTGGAGTATGCAAACTTAGCCACTCGGCCATGGGGCCAGCCCTGTTTCTGAGTATTTTTAAAGAAAATTGTTTAATGAATGTGCCTAACTAGTACCTATGGTAAGAAAAACTAACATGCATTGAGTATGTACTGTCTGTCAAGTGCTTGTTCTAAGAACTTTGCATGTATAAATTCCTTAAAACCTCATAACACTCCTATGAGATGGGTGATGTTATTATACCCATATGAGGAATCTGAGGCCCAGAGGTATTAAATAATTTCCCCAAGGCTTCAGAGCCAACACGTCGTAGAACTGAGACTTGGATCCAGACAGTCCAGATGCATATATGCATCCAGAGTGATATGCACAGTATGACTACTTCTATTTTGTGATATTATTTAGGATTTCCTTTTAAGATTATCTTTGTATCTTTGTGGCATAAAAACGTTGAATAATAATTTCACAAGTATTAAAGCCCCATAAAGAGAAAGGTATTCTGCCTGAGAAAAATAAAGATTTAATTAAATATGGAAAGCATGTCTGTGGAGATAAAATTATTTCCTTGGAGTTCAGCTGCCAGTGAAGGACTTGGGTGAGACCGACATCATGATAAGAATAAAGAAAACTTAAGTACCAGGCAACATTTATTTAGTGCTTTCTATATGGCAGGCAATGTTCTAAGTGCTTTAGGTGCATTTTCTTACATGTAATAAGTCTTATTTTATAGACGACCAAGTTAGTTGCCCAAAGTTGCATAGGTATAAACAGCAGAGCAGGATCCCCATTCTAAAAATATCTGACCCTGAAGTCTGTGTTTTGAACCGCCACCCTGTACACTCCGTGCAATGGTGAGAGAAGACACCTTGAGAGTTTCACATCATCACTGCTGTAATCTTAGGCTTGTGTTTCATGTTTTGGTGAACTCCATAATCTTTTAAAGATATTTTAACTGTAATTATGATTGTGTTATATAGGCAACTATTGCTCTTCCAGTTTTTACAAAAATTTATGATATCTTACTAGGTGTTAGTCATTGTGAAAATTCATACATTATCTTACTTAAATTACCTGATGACCCTGATGAGTAATAATCCCTATTTTATAAAGGAGGAAGTTGAGGTTTAGATAGGCTAAGTAAATAGCTTAAATTTGTGCAATAAGTGACTTCAAAGCCCGTGACCTTTCCTGCTCCATACATAACATTCTACCAAATTAGATTAAGGCATATGAGATTGCCATTTTGGTAGGTCAAAAAATGGTCAAATAGGGGCCAGCCCAGTAGCATAGTGGTTAAGTTCATGTGCTCCACTTCAAGGCACTGGGGTTCCCAGGTTCAGGACCCAGGTGTGGACTTATACATGACTCATCAAGCCATGCTGTGGTGACGTCCCACATACAAAATAGAGGAAGATGGGCACAGATGTTAGCTCAGGGCCAATATCCCTCACCAAAAAAAAAAGGTCAAATATTGGCAATTTCACATCATACAACCTAATTAATGAATGATAATTAATTTAACCCTCCCCTACTTTCTTTTAAAGATTGGCCCTGAGGTAACATCTCTTGCCAATCCTCTTTTTTTTTTTCTTCTCCCCAAAGCCCTCCAGTACATAGTTGTATATTCCAGTTGTAGGTCCTTCTGGTTCTGCTACGTAGGACACCGCCTCAGCATAGCTTGATGAGTGGTGCTAGGTCTGCGCCCAGGATCCAAACCTGTGGAACCCTGGGCCACTGAAGCAGAGCGTGTGAGCTTAACCACTCAGCCATGGGACCAGCCCTGACCCTTCCTTACTTTTAATTGTTAAATGCATTGAGGCAGCACCTAATATATTTGCAAATAGAAAGCAGCAGAAGAAAAAATCGTGTAAACTTGATATTACCGCTGCCTTGAGTAGTGTGAAAGCGTATTGATATCAATAAGAAGATGTTCAAAGATTGTGTTAAAATTTATTTTGTTTACACATGTGTAATATCTGGCAATGTAGCTTTTAGGAACAATGATATATTTTGAATAGGAACTAAGTGAAAATGAAGAAAAATAATTCATTTCTATTAGTTCCAATATTATCAACAAATACATTTGCTCAAAACCGCATAGTAAGAGTTAAAATCTGAAAGCTTCGAATGGTGACAGTTAAAATCCAACCTAAGAAAACACATGTGATTTTGCTCCTTTAAAATCTAATTTTAAAATATCCAAGTGATGGTCTAAAATAATTGTTTCAGTTTACATTGCAAACTCATGCAAATTGACATTTATCAAGCTTCGCTGTCAGTCAGTCTAATGGGGAAGTCTGCTCACTCTCCTAAAAGAAAAAAAGAAAGAAAGAACCCTCTGATTTGGAAAATCTTTTTTATATTATTTGTCAAGGTTTTTTGTACTTTAGACAGAACACTTAATATGCCTCTGTATATACTGGCTTTTTCTATTTCCTGGAAAACATTTTGCACGGCTCAACCTTAAAATTTGGCCATGTTAAATGAAAACAGAACTCTGGATACACATCCTTTGGCCCTTCGGAGCATCTTCCGTTTTGGTGGCTTGTAGAAAGTCTGCTTGATGAAGAAGAGTAGTGACTCGACTCAGCTCTCCAGTGTTGAACAGTTCAGGGCCCTGACAGTGGGATCTTTTCCTCTCGCTTCTCTTCTTCCTCCAATCCCTTCGGATCATGCAGCATGCTGCCATTCCAAGCACTGTCCAAATGTGGGAGGACCACACTGGAGCCAGCATCCCCATAGACTGACAGTGGAGAAGGTTCACACTACCAGCTAGCCAGAGATCACTTGACAGGTAGAAATATTTACTTACAAGTCAAAAGATTAGGTAAAAATAGTAGTTTCATGATTACATTACATGATCCTTTTTATAATTACCTAATAGCTAGCAGATGGTACAGTATACATTTTATGTGTTTGCCAAGACCATAATTTTCCATTTTTCAGTTTTCCTTTAGTAACTGAGAGTGAATAGTGTGCGATGTAAAACAATAATGTACAGCTATATGAAGGCCATCATATAAAGAATAGTTTTCTTCTTTTTATTCTTGGGAAATTATTGTATTATGTTGTAAATGTTATTTAGAGCAAGTTTTGAGCTCCAGTGTAAGAGACTGAGAAAGACGTCTTTGCTCATCAGGAAAATCATGTCAGTGGATTTTATCCACCCAAACTAGCAGAACGATAGTTCTTCAGAGGGCTTTAGCCTCTATCTGTGTCTCTTTTAGCAGAGTTTTGTTTTACCCCTTCACTTAATCAAAAATAATGAAGATTTATGCATGTCAAGTTACTTCGAATTCCCAATGAAAGGCATGATTGTTCTGTCTGTGCTTAAGTACCTTAGCTCAAATCCAGTTACGCTGCTGCAGAAAAATGTTAACATTTTTAAACAGTTATTGATTTCATTTGCACTGATTTTATCAAAATAAGAGGGGAAAATAAAAGGACACTGTGTCTTTGTTACACGCAGTAAACATGCAATTTTCTCTCTAAGGGCCCCCTGCCAGAAGTTAGCCACTTTAAGCTCAGAGAAATCGGGTGAATAATATTAGAATATTTGATCTTTTTAAGGATTTGCCATGACATTTATTTTTTAAAGACCAGAAACTTTATTGAAATTGAACTTTAGAAAAGTGGCCTTAGCACTGTGTTGCTGTCCCCAAATGAAGAAATAATCTAAGAAGCAATAGAAGGTGGCCACAACCCAAACTCTGGTGGTGGGCCACATGGGAGAGTATTTTAGAATAAAAATGCCAGAGCTGAAATCACGGTGATGCTGGCATCCTAACGTTTCTAGCTATATTAGTTGCTGTTTTCAAATGTGGTATTGTGTAAGTAACTAATACACGTTCAGCAACCGTTCAATACAGACTCCGTTTTTAGAGGCCATGAAGCCACATATAAGTTTAACATTCAGGTCAGTGTTTAAATTAATGAGAGAAAGCCATCAAGAAATATTTTTGAATCTAAAATTTTAAATCCCTTTTTTTTTTTTTCCTCCTGACATTTGATGTCATATAGACTCAATCTACGAGTAAGACATTTTCAGCGTATCATCAGCCTTCAGCACATATTGTATGCAAATGTCATCCTGGCTTTGAAAATACCTTTTGCATTTTAAGCAAGATCCTATTTTGACAGTTCTTTATGCTTTTGGGGGAGAGTTCTCGTAGAGAGTTTAAAAAAAAAAGCGTCTTGAGTTTTTTGCCTTGGCATATTCACTTTAATTTGCTCATTTCTGCTCTAGCACAGTTAACCCCTCCATTGAATCACCTGGAAGGCCTTGTTACAGTTCAAGGCTTCTATGAGCCCCCATCAGTGATTCCAAGCAGGAGGTTTACACATGTTAAACCACCAGAATGTAAGTTGTTCTTCAGGATTGCCCCGGGGAATTTTCTACTGCATTTTTGCCAATTGAATTACGATGTGAGATGGCATGAATATTGATCAAATTTCTAAACTGAATTTCCCAATTTTTAGACTGTGGTGTAAACTAACCCACGGGTTGTCATAACCAATTCAGTATGTTTTTAACAATAGTCAGTGAAGCATGCAGGTCTTTAAAACTCGTTGAAATGTGCAGAAGTATCTGCACATATGCTATCAACAGATTTCCTTTAACTCCTTCCTCCCCACATTCCAAACCAGCCAAAAATTCATATCTAGGGAATTGGTCAGTGTTTCTGTGTGTGTGTTTGTGACTATGAGTGTTTGCTTCCTGGTTTGTTTCTCCTTTTCCCAGTCATATATATTTGGGAGTATGGGGGGCATGAACACAGACATATCTGAAGGATGAGTAAAGGAAACTAGTATTGGACCTTGGATAGTATTTCATCATTGCAAAGTGGGTATATTTCCTCTAAAGAGAAAATACATCACAAGTCCTGATGAGCTTTCATTTTTAGGGGTAGGTTATGTATTTTTTCGTTTATTAAAAACTTCTTTCTAGGGGCTGGCCCCGTGGCCGAGTGGTTAAGTTCGCGCGCTCCGCTGCAGGCGGCCCAGTGTTTCGTTAGTTCGAATCCTGGGCGCGGACATGGCACTGCTCATCAGACCACGCTGAGGCAGCGTCCCACATGCCACAACTAGAAGAACCCACAACGAAGAATACACAACTATGTACCGGGGGGCTTTGGGGAGAAAAAGGAAAAAATAAAATCTTTAAAAAAAAAAAAAAAAAACTTCTTTCTATATTTTTCCCATTTTTCTGTCTAACTTTTAGCTCTTTACTTTTTTCTTAAATCATTATAGTCTACAGTAGAACGGGAGGAGGGTCAGCCATGATTCCATGTCTGCCCGGAGACATATCCTGAAATGAAAGCATGAATTTGGATGTTCTGAGAGTCCTGATGAAGGGGGCTGCTCCTGGTCTAGCCCACAGTGACTACAAGCCCGCCCCTAAGAGATCTTCTGGACCAAGTCATCCTTTGGAGAGGGTCAGGCGTTGTTTATCTTCTGGACCTCACAGCATTGGTTAATGAAAGCAGCTTGGTCTCCAGAAATGGGAAGGGGATTTTGACCATCCGAGTCATGTTTCTATGCATTCAGCACCTTTCCAGTCAATGGGAAAGAGAGAAAGAGAGAGAGAAGAATGGGAAAAATACTTAGGAGAGGATAGCAGGGGAAAATTAGGTGGAAAGAGCATAATACCTTCCTTGTTTTGGTAAAAACAAGTTAATTCCTATGAATATCCCTTTCCGTGCCAGTATATAGTTCTACTCCTGTCTCATCTGCCACAGCGAGTCACGTCTTTTTCCCTCAAAATTGATTTCGGAAAGAGAAGAATAGCCCAAGAAAGGGAATGTGTACATAAAATCAGTACTCGATATAGAATATAGCAAAAATATGTTATAGATTATTTAATTACATAGTATTTTTTTTTTTTTTGAGGAAGATTGGCCCGGAGCTAACATCTGTTCCCAATCTTCCTCTTTTTGCTTGAGGAAGATTGTCGCTGAGCTAACATCTGTGCCAATCTTCCTCTATTTTGTATGTGGGATGCCACCTCAGCATGGCTTGATGAGCCGTGTGTAGGTCTGCACCCAGTATTCCAACCCACAAATCCCGGGCCGCCAAAGCAGAGTACATGAACTTAACCACTACACCACCTGGCTGGCCCCTGTATACTACATTTTAATGAAACTTTCCTGCCCGGCCTATGCTGGCATAGAACAGAGCAGTGAAATCAGTTGAATAATAATAATAATAATGATAAATGTGTATGTTTTATTAATGCTTACACCTTACAATTTACAGGAAGCATTAACACACCTGACATGACCTCATTTGTTCCTAAAAACAAAAAGCCCTTTTAAGAAGTTAGCAAGTATTATCTTCTTCTTATAAACGGAAAAAGAGAGGCTCAGAGAGCTTAGGTGCCATGAATAAATCTTCAGAGTTGCACTGGATGTTTCTATAATATTGTCCTGTGCACTAGATGTTTCTATAATATTCAGTGCGTATGTTTGGGGAAGTGTGTGTGAGTGTAGTCGTAGCCACAAATGGAGATAGATTGGTAAAAAAAAAAAAGGAAATTGAATTGACTGGTAAATTATTAGTACTTCTGTATACCACTTGGCAGCTAAGGGATTGCCCTCAATGTGTTAATAGAAGCAGCAGAATGTCCAACAGATCATTTCAATCCAATTAAAGTGATCTGTTGTGACTGTGTCTGACTGGAGGCAATGGAAGAAAGATGGTTAAAACATCCTTCCAAGATTACCCTCTTTTCGAATCCAAAACTTGAGCGAATTTTTTCTGAGAAATGATGATAGCATGACTAAATTTATGTACTCCACGATACATATTATCAACTCGTAAATCAAGCCTCTTTCTAAAAGATTTTAAGTATCCTTGGATAAATTTCTTTAATATTTTAATTGAAAGATGAGGCACCCACTTCTCATGATTTTTATTTCTGTTAGGCATATGAGATCCTTTAGGTAGTATATCTGTTCTTTTTCTTGCTGAGTATTCTCCTGAATAAGAAGAAAAGCAGCAAAATGAGACAACGTAGGGAAAAGGAACTCCTGGCTTGCTATTTTTACCCGGAGAGTATCCAGACCCTATATTTCTGGCTGGAATTCTCAAAAGGGAGAAAATTCTTTCGCTGGCGTCAATTGTGTAACAGTTGTTTATGCACCTCGTAGCCTAGAAGACTCCATCAAATGTAATCCTCCCAGCAAAATAATCCCCGCTTTCAAGGGTGAAACTTGTGTATATCAATTTTTGCGTTTTAGTTTTAAAATTATTTTTATTTAAAAATCTCTATTTAAATTTTTAGGTTGTAAAGTTGTCGATATAAACAAACCACTTCCTGGCCCCAGGTGAGACCCAGGGAGATGTTAGGAGATATGAGCACAGCTCATAATAACCCACATCCTGCTGGGCTTGCTTATTTCTTTAGGAAGGCAGTGGAGCGTGAAAATTAAGACCATTAGCTTTGGAGTCAGACATCCTTACTAGTTCTGAGAACTTGCACAAGTTACTTTACCTCTCTATCCTGACGTTCTTCGCCTAAAGATGGGATTGAAAATGGGTTTGTTTTGTGGATTAGATGAAACAAACTCTGGGAATCATGTAGCTCAGTGCCTGGTGTAACCTGTTTGCATACTTAGTACATGACAGCAGTTATCATGGTTTTCGGTCTCAGGATATATCTAGCATTGAAATGGCCTCTGAGCATGGATCTTATTTGGATTCATCACAGAGATAGGGACTTCTAAACATGGAAAAGATCAATGTACTGGAGAGATGAGATGGGGCCTATCTCTGGAAGCCAGAATGTTAGCTGGAGGCATGAGACCCTTGGAGGCCGGCTTTCAAAATGGGGTAGTCACAATGTTTAAAGAGAACCAAAGACAAAACAGGCAAGCTTCACTGAAAGATAGAAGCCGCCCCAGTGACTGGTACCTGGACTTTTCAAAGGTGAATTACGTGGTAGATAGGGAACTGGGGCTATAGTGTATGGAATGGTTAGGACCCCCTGAGGGGGGAACCATGGAGAAGTCAATGAACAGTAGAGTGGACACCTGGAGATTAACAAAATGATCTGAGGCCCAGGGGGAGAATCTTGGGGTCCTTTGAAGGAAAGGTCTTCCATCTGCAAAGGGACCACAGATAATCGTAGAATTTAAAAGGGCCAACTAAGGAGATGTGAGCTGTCTCCAGCGTCAGTGAGGAGCTGCATTGTACCCCACAGGAAAAGCTTCAGGGGTCAGGAAAGAGAATTACCTGACCTCAGGCATCCATGAGTCTCACAAAGGGGTGGGCTGTGCCTGGAGTGAAGATGAGAACACAGGGCCTCACAGGGCTCAGCAGTTGCCAGATTTCAACAGTGGCAACTTTTAAATCCACCATCACAGACGTAAGCAGCTCAGCTCAGGCACCATTTAACAGAGGCCTTGAAATAGCATCTAAGAAAGCAATCATCAGGAAATAGAGACCAAGGACAGTTACTCTGAGTATTTTGTAACATACTGGAGCCTTTATAACTTGCTCTTGTTTGTGGTTTTGTTATTCCATCTATTTCCTCGTTGGCAAGTACTGTCCTTACATGAAAAAGGTCTATGTGCATATTTCTAGAGACAGGAAAAACAGGAAAGCTGGGTAGCATGTCATACTCCATAGCCCGGCCAAGGAAAGGAAACTGGAGAAGTAGAGAAGGTGGGAGCCCGTTGAAGGAAAAAAATACTAATAAGACCAAATTCCTGGCACACCTTGCTAAGGGGAAAAGGAATGTATTGAGAGCCAGCTCTTGAAGGATTCGTGAGTCCAAGGGCAAGGGACCTATTTTATTCTTGATTGCCTCAATTTAGGCTCCAAAATTGTACAAGAAAGATGACTAATGGAATTTAATGAGTTTCTATTTCAACAATGCCCAAATAGGCTTCCTTAACTTGGTTCATCAAGAACAATGACATTAATTGAGAAAAACGAAAATAACACTAAAATAGACTGCAACCAAGCCAATTATGAACAAGCTTAGATAATATATATATACATATGCAAGTAACCGCATTATAGAAAATGCAGCTGTGAATCTTGAAAATCATCAAGCCCTATTTTGTGACTGAAGGATGGAGAGGCTGAGTTGTAAGCCTTTTCTGTTGAGCAGAGCCACCCTCCACCTTGTTTCCGTGCTGGATTTCTCTACTGCAATGACCGAGTACAGTCTTTGGACATAATGCATCTCTGCAGGGGTTACTAGCATCTTCCTGCAGTTACATAATGGCAGTTTAAAGCTTTCTGTCTTAACTCCTCCTTTCTGCCGTAACTCCTCCTGCTGCTGTTAGTCTGTTATCTTCCATTCATCTCTCTCTCTTTGAGTTTGTAAATTCAGTTATTGCGTAAGAGGGATGTAATGACTTTTTCTTTAAACTTTCCCGCTTTGCATTTGGTGAGCTCGATATCTCTCCTGTGACCTCAAAGAGTTAGTTGGCAGTGCAGTCCTCTTTGTCTGCTTTCCCCATTGGTTTGTCAGAGCTGCGCTTTCCCAGTCTGTGAGTAAACAGCTGCCTTGTCCTGGTAGCTTGGAGGCCCACACATAACCATAGGACCATAGGCCCCTATGACTTCGTGGTCCCAATACCTGGGCTTTCAAGGCCTCAAGCCCTTCCCTGATGGCAATGATCACCTTGGTTATTGGCCAATGTCCACTGTCAGTGGAATAGCATTGTGGCCATTATTGGCCACACAGTTAGAGCTCCGCGATCTTTCCTGAATCTTCCCTGTGAATAATCTCTCCAGTTTCTACTCCTAGCCACTGATCTTTGGGGGAGAAGCCGTGGTTTCTGTGACACTAGCTACTAAGGAGCCTAGCTTCAGCCTAATTTTCCTTTGTGTGTGTGTGCACTTCTTTTCTTTTTTTTCCAATTTTGTTGTCCTTTCAAAATATTCCTTTTTTCATGGCTTCAGGGCAAAGAAAAAAGTAGTCACATGTCCAAACCACTCTTGTCCCCATAGAAAATTCCTTTTCAGCACTTTTAAATCTACTTTTTCTTGTTACATTAGCCCTGAGGTTCAGGGCTTTTGAAATTTTCTTTAAAGGAAAGCATACTAAGGGTGAGGTGACTATCTCAGTAGTCTATGAGAATGGGTGGAGTTGCAAAAAGGCACCTTCTAACTTCGAGCAAATCACTTTCTTTTTCAACCCTGCATTTAAGTTTTCTCACAAATAAAATGAAGGTGGACGTCGTGTTATTTAAGATCCATCGCAGCTCTAAAATCTGTAACTCAAAGCTTGCCTGTTGGAAATTGGGCAACTCAGTCTTTAAGAATAGATATTTCCCTTCAGAGCCCACTGTATTGATTTCTCTCCTGGTGCCTCTGCAGCCACATGTCAGGGCCTACAGTTCAAAGAAGAGCGTGAGAACCCAAGTCAGCCTTGTCACTGCTAATTGGTGTCTTACCTAGATAAATTATCTAGTTATCAGGTGTCTCTTCACTTTGTGACAACACGGCGTCAAGAAAATTCGTTAAGAATGCAAAGAGAACGTGTTCTTGTACTTGCAGACTCTTCTTAGGATGAACTCTCAAGCTTTTGAGGCACGGGAGCCGATTTCAGAAATTCATCCTGCACTCCTAGTATTGTGATAGGATTTCTACCTTTGTCTTATTTTGTAAGATGAAATGCCCTTGTAGACTTGAGCGTGAAGGCACTGCCATCATGTCCTTTGTTGTGGAGAAGGTTTGAGTTCTGTGGTAGAGGCAGGCCACAGTGTGCGTGTTCCAGAGGCCACTGCCAAGCTACACTCGGCTGGACGGATGGATGACCCTGGCTGCCCTGAGCACCCACTGGCTTGGAGCCTTGCAGCCACATGGGTCGGACTGTAAATACGTTTTTAATAATGTTGATGATGACTTAAACACCCGAGTATATTTGTTTTCTATCTGTTTCCTTGCACTTTAGAAAATACGCTGTGGAGAACAGAACTGTGGCGTTTCACTGGGACTCCCTTGGCTTTGTGCCAGCAGCATTTTTATTTCAGCTTTAACCTACTTACTCGTTTTTTTTTTTTTTTTTTTTCTTTTCAGTAAACAAATAGAGTGCCTTATGTTGAGGCGAGGATTTGGGAGGAGTTTCAGGAAAATCATTCTTCACATTTTAGAGGTACTTTGTAATAACTTTGCTTATGCTATAAAAATGTTAATAGCTTTTGAAGAATAAAAACCCTGTAATAATTGCCCATCTAGAAGCAGAGTCTTATGGTTTTAGCTGCAATCTATAGTCCCGAGTGGGGAAAGGGTAACATAATACCTTCTATTTATGCATGGTTTATGAACTGATTTGCACAAGGGGCTTTGTTTTTATAAAAATGCATCTTACTTTGTATGCATCTTAACCATTTAATATTTGATTTGCCAAGAGGGCAAAATTTTGTTTTTAAAATGCAGCAATATGACCTTAGACCATATAGATACCATTAAATGCATCTTAGAGGCATTTGGAGAGATGACTTTGGAAGATCGGGCTCTAGCTATAGGTCCTCAGGCATTTTAGTCATTCATGTAGCTTAATTTCCATTTCTCTTGCTGATACATAAGTCATAATAAGAGTAACAAAGAATTTCCTTAATGAATTGGTTGAATATAGCGCATATAACACTGAAGAATGTTTTCAGTTCTAAAATTTGGAAAGATGGTGTTTAAAGGCGCTGTAGTTAGTTATCTCAACAGGTGGTAGCTGGTAATTGATAATTATATTTAAAGTATGTGCATTCATTGTGGTTAGTAGTAATATAACATTTTTATCCACAGATCTCAAAGCATGTGTGAATAAATATGCATTATTTCCTTATTTTAAATAGCCAGAGACTCGCTGAACGTTAATTAGATATAAGCAGACAGAGAAACTTCATGTCCCCTGCTTGCTTGGAGCTACTAAAAAAAAATGCTTCCCAGAAACTGGGATAAAGAACACAGTGTACCTGATCTCTGAATAACTACCACTCAGGGACGTGGTGCCAGCTCCAAGCACAGCCCCATGGAGCGCACAATGCCCCTGCACACAACCGCCAAGCTCCTCACACCCAGCCCAGCCAAGCATTCTAGCAAATCTCAGTCAGAAGAGACCTCCAAAGTCATTCTTCTGAATCCTGGTCCACTACCTCTAGCTATGGAGCAGGTGAACCAAGGATGGGGAGGTGACAACATTTCTTCCATCCTTTATAGGCCTTCCCTCTGAACCCTGATTAACTCTGATTAGGAAAATATTTATTGGCATACCCACTACGTGGCAAGCTCTTTTCTCGGTGCTTGCAGTAGAGCAGTGACCCAAACGGACAGTCACTGCTGTAATGGAGCAGGCACTCCAGGAGGGAGAGATCATCTGTGCTGTGCTTCCACTCACAGCTTTCCCCTTTCCACCTCACCCACCTCCGCCAAGGAGGGTATCCCACTTTCTTGAATGAAGGCTTTCCCATCCTGCTTTTTGCACACCCTTATCAGAGAGGGAAATGTTTTTGAGCTTTATTTTCTGTAGTTTTAATTATTTTATATTTTTAAATTTGTGTTATGAAAACAACAGCTATATGAAACATGGTTCCTCAGACTATACCTCCCGCGCTTCTACATCCTGCTCTTCCATAATCGTAGCAAGTGAAGAGGCCGATTCCCAGCAAAGGAGAGGGTTTAGTCCTGCCTTGGGATTGCCCTGACCCATGAGTGTCTTTCCTGGACCAGACCTGGGGGTCTCTGACACTGGCTTCCAGTCCAAAGCTTGAGGCTGTTCTATGCTGGAGGAAGGAGAGAGTTGGTTTCCATTGCAGGGTAAGAAGAGCCCCTAAATCACTTCCTGTTTTCTTCTTATAGTACTTCTTTCTTCCCAGAAGATCCCAGAAATGTTTTTCAGATTTCAATTCCCCAACCTCCATCCTCTTTCTTTGTTCTCTTCATTATTGTTTTTGCTCACTGAATGTGTGGCTCTCCAGACTATTACCCAAGGAGAGGTCCTGACCCGTTGTGATCATATCCTCACTCGACAGCAAGGTACTGGCCTTGGAAGCTGGAGTTGAGTCAGGTGAGCATTTATTATCAACTGAGATGACCCTAGGTGAAAAAATAGAAAGGGTAGTTACTTTGGGGCCCACAACCTCTTCTGGCATTCATAATCGTGTCTATTATTAAATGTGGGTGAGCCCAGCTTTGTGATAAGATTTTTCTTGAGTACATTCCACTCAGTACCTCTGTGTCCAGTCGCTCAGGTTTCTGTTTCATAGGCAGCTACTCACAACCTTGAAAAGTGGAGAGCAGCCGTAGAGGGAGGTTTGGGCCGAAGGGTGATGCCCAGGGCAGGAATGTGCCTGGCTCTCACTCCATGAGGCTCTCTCAGCTGTTTCAGGAGTGGCTCTTCTCCTAGAATAGCAGTAACGTGCAGCTGAAGGTTGCCAACAACATTGTGCTTTTTGTACCAGTGCTGGTCTCCTGGAACAGCTGATATGCTTGTACATCACTAACATTCCAAGCCTCGGATGCCCTGGGGCTGGGGACACCAGCAGACTCCCAGAGAGTTATTGAATGATACCCAGCCTCTCCCAACAATTCCTAAAGATCTGAGTGTGAGATGAGTCTGCAGGAGAAAAAAATAATAGCTGGAAAGCACCTTCGAGTTGAAATTGGCCAGAGTCCTGCCTGGTTTGCATATTTTTTTGTATGTGTCTGTGATATGCATTTAAAATCACTTCCCTAAACTTACAGCAGCTCTTCGGGAGAATTCAGGGTTCTTATTCCCCACACTACAGGTATCTCTAGACTTTTGTTGTTGTTGTTGTTGTTGTTTTGTGCTCTTAGGGAAATTAATTATTTGTAGCTTATGTACAAATGTCCATTCAGGCATTTGACTTCCTGACTCTCCTCCTTTCTGGCTGAAAATTCCACTTTTATTCAGAACTCTAGCTCTCGCTTCTCACCTGGCCCCAGTGTTGGTCCAGGAAGGAGTCCCCACCTTCACTGCAGACTGAGCAAAGTCAAGGAGGAAAGGGGAGAGATACCCCAGGCCTGCCATCACTATTATCAGACCAGATTTATAAAAACGTCAACAAAATGTCTATTGTGTACCTATTTTGTGCATCTAGTAAACTCTTGTTGGTCAGTCATTAAGGACATATATAGACATTATAGTCTCAGAAGTGTATGGAAGAGGGATCTGCAGACGGAGAAGTGCCTCCATACGCAAGCGTGACAGCTCCTCCAAATCACCCACGTAAGTCACCACACCGGAAACTGCTACTAGTGACCTTAAGCCTGAGGCATCCTTCCCTTTACTGCTTAGCAAAACAGGAGTAGGAGGACCCAAGGCCTGATCCCCTGCTGCCTCCCACTAGTTCTTCAACAGGAGAAAATGTGAGGGTCCTGAGTGGAACCCCCCCAACACATTCCCACAGTGGCATTGTTCTACACTGGCTGGTTCCTGGCTCGCCAGGCGCACAGCACTCCAAGTGCATGATGGGTTAATTTGACTTGGGAAAATGACCGCCATGTAGGTACAATTTCAGTGGGAAATGCACATTCCAAATTCTCACACGACTGCCTCAAAAACAAACTTCTGAAATGCAACCTGTTCATAAGTTGCAGACCGCCTGTATTTAATACTTTTTTGGCAGTAGGGTATACTTTTGAAATTTTATGCTTCCTATGGAAGAGAACATTCTGGAAACTATTTAAAATTCACAACATTTTGGGTTCTTTCTCTAGCATATATTTCATTACTTCTCTGGCTGTATATTTGACGCATGGTCAGGTCACCGGCATAGTTTATCTTCAACAGATATTCCAGTACTGTCTTCCCAACTTACCAAGATGACTTTGGGTAGATTCTTCCACCAAAGACCAACATCCTAGGTGACAGGATACTCCCAGTTTTTTCCACTGAGCAAACAAAGTTGGGGAGACCATCATCTTCCACTTCAGAAGAAGCTGCATGTATACAATACCTGGTAGAAATCTCTCACATTCTCTTGGATGTAACCTGGCTTTTGCTTCAACTATCTGGAGCTGTTGTTTCGTCTTGGTTAAGTCACTCTTTACACTTTTCAGCTTTTCTAGTTTTCCAGCCCTCTGATTTCATTGTCACCGCTTCCCTTTTAACATGGGGAGTTGTGACATGGGTGGTTGAGTCCTCTTATTAGTCTGAGTAGCCACAGGGGCAGATCTGGTTTAGGGTTTCTGACAAATGCAGAAACGTCTTTCCCTGGGAAAGCCTGCCTCTTTGTTCCTAGGACCTGTCAGTTCTTCCTGCGTTAACAACTCTTGGACTTCCCAAGTCAGTCTTTGTCTTAGAGGTGAGAAGACAGGCTTACTGTCCACAAAGTCGTGTCCGCCCACTCAGAGCCAGTGGCCCACATTTTATGAGGAACAGCCCTGCAGAGCGCAGTTCCCTCCTTACTCACAGCGCTGCCTGCTGCCCCGTGCCTCGCTGCAAGCAATTTTCATGGGAAGTAAATTCAGCAAGAATATTCCTTCATTCTTCCTACCAACAAGTCTACTGTGTGCCACATACCGTGCTAAATGTTGGAGTTAGAAATATAAATAGGACAGTCTTTATTTTCAAGAAAGAGTGAGTGAGTCAGGCTCACAGAGATAATTCTAATGGAGACTCATAAGGCTGCTGATAGAGATACTATGCAGAGTGTTGCAGGAACTGAGTAGGAAAAACAAGCTTGCAGGAAGATGGAATCGGGAAGACTTCCTGGAGGAGGTAAAATGTGCATGAGCAGGCACGGGAAGGACATTGTGAGCTAAGCAGAGAATAATCATGATGCTGGTGTGGAGGGCAATGAGAAAGACTTCACCTGCTGCTACAGAAAACCTCCATTCAGTTACTCCCTCCCTGCCCTCCCCCCACCAGCTCACGACCTCACTGGAGGCCAATGGCCCTCATTTTGTGAATATCCCTGGGGGCAAGTACCACACTTGTTGGCAACAAACACCTGTGCTTATTATAGCTCTAAGATGCCTCTGGGGCTTAGTAATGAGTCTGAATTGAAAGCATATGGGCATTTATAGGGAAAAAATATTAATAGGCTAAAAATGTTCTCCATGTCTGTGATCTCAAATATCTCAAAATATGTGTGGTTATGCAAGGTCTTTGTAAGGACCTTGCAGCAAAAATCCACCTTCCGAGGGGTGGTTCTTTGGGAAGACTGTAACGTGCAAATCTTCAGTGTCAGTGAAGAGAGATGTCATCTAGTGACTTACGCACAGATTCTGAATGCTGAGCATTCTGCAGTCTCTACAGCGTAAAAGAACTGTCCTCAGTGTGCTGCAGGGTTTGGGGTAAGAGTACAGAGAGCAAACTTGCAGAGAGAGGGTGGCTGCCCTGGAACTAAGCATCCACATGCACAGGAGCCATCTCTTAAGGGCAAACGTACAGAACACTGATCCGCGGGAGATGCACAAGCCCTGGCTCGAGGAGGGAGGATGAAGCCCTACCCATGCTCTCATTCATTCAGCACATGTGTGTTGAGCTCCCACTATGTGCTGACAGACAGAGGAAGCCAAGATCGGCGTGGCCCCTGTCCTCATCAAGCTGACTGTTTTGTGGGGAAATCAGATATTGAATAAGTATTTGCAAATGTCCTGAATATTTCAGAAGGGAAGCTTAAAGAATAAAGCAGGAAGTGGTAACACAGGAAGCGAACCTGGTTTTGGATTTCAAGGAAGACCTTGGTGACTGGGATGGGCAAACATGATGGATGAAGAGGGACATGGGTTGTGAGAAAGATGTCCTAGGCAAAGGGAGCTGGTCAGGGCCCCACCACCAGGTAGGGGAAAAGGTGGCCGGGGCTAATTCACGGACTGTTTCATGGATAGGACCATTCCAGAAATAATTGTTGAGCACCTTTTACGTGCACACACTGCTCTAGTCACCGAAAATAAAGCAGTGAACCAAATGGTCTAAAATATTTCCTATCCTCCTGGAGCTTACTTTTTAGGGGAACTTTATCCCAAGGGCAAAGAGAAGCATTGACAGGTTTGATACAGCCTAGTGACCCAATCAAATTTGCATTTATCTTGGCTCATTGTGTTAATAAATCTTAGGGAGAGATGGTTTGTGAGTAGAGTGAAGGAAGAAACATGGCAGAATCCCTTTTAATTCAATCCTTTAAGCAATCCGTAAGCTTCAACATGGTATCTATTGTTTTCTCAGAGAGCAAAAATTTCCTGAGATTTTGTAGCTGTTGTTTAAAGATACCAAGCAAGTGATGTGTAATTATCTAGAGCTCCATGCTTTACACTGAACAAGACGTCATATTGCTGAAATTAACGCTTCTGGAACAGCATGTTTGAGGAATGCTTCCTGATGGACGGTTGCCTGCAAATCTGCCTGCCGTCGCTCTCATTACTCCCGAATCTGTGCAGTTGATAAGAAATGACAAACTATAATATGTTTGGTTAAATAGACCATCTGCCTATTCATAATATGGACATTAATTCTCATAAACAGTT
This sequence comes from Equus przewalskii, assembly GCF_037783145.1. Lineage (NCBI taxonomy): Eukaryota > Metazoa > Chordata > Mammalia > Perissodactyla > Equidae > Equus > Equus przewalskii. The sequence goes on along the minus strand of NC_091858.1, from coordinate 26,276,807 downwards.
ACTTCAGCTATATGCAATGCCTGATTTCCTTTCATGATATGTTTATCCGGAGGCAGTTACTTCTCTTTCATGGGATTGTATAATGGACCATACAAATGTATTTTTCCCAGTGTAGACTTTAAATAATTTTATGTGAAATTTACATGTAAAATGTTTCTGTTAAATCATTTATATGTGAAAATGTTTTAACAAGGTCATTCTGGTATGAAGCAAGAAATCTTTTTGATGAAGTAAAACGTGGAGTCCAGAAGAGTTTGAAATTGTAGCAGACGGACACAGGCATCCAGACATGGAGTGGTATAATTTTAATCATCATAAATAAAGCGGTGGCAGTGCCCATTGACCTTGCTGTGTATTCTGGATACAATATTGAACCTGTGGACCCTTGTAGAATCCTTTAGCCAAAACTCCTTCCAAATTCAGGATTTTTGTATTTTAGAAAACTAATATGGTGGATGTATTGCCTAGTATATAACACAATTAATGAAGTCTAGGGCCATGTCTGACAATAAACACATTAACATTTCTTCCACAAAATTCATGAATATTCCAACTTAGTGAGATGAATTAAGAATATAAGGCAGTACAGGTTGTTTTGTCACCAAATGAGTTTCCTTCATTCTGTTTCCAGAGCTTTCTGGGTTTTTGAATGCACATAAGAGACTGTGGAGCTGTAGGAGAATCCCAAAGGAATTTTGGAAAATTTCCAAGTGTAGCCTATGGCATTCAGACCAAGAAATGACAGATATGTCTGGAAATACTACTTACCACAATTGGAATATGTAGATTTCTTTTGTCTTCCACACGATAAGACTATGGGTAGCTTGGTTAATAGGATTCCTTTTTAAATAAGTTGGGGAAATGAATAAATAAATGAGTGAATGAATGTGGGAGTGAAGGAACAGTCACAAGGTCCCAAATTATAAATATGCCCTTCCCTTCTTTGTTTCTTAGCTGCTTTATCCTCAGAATGGGAGTCTGGGAACCCCGGATTCTCCCCAGCCATGTCAGGATTCCAAATCAGAGTGACTTCCCAAACATTTTCCAACAACTGAGTATCAAAGGAGGAATATTAAGAACTGGAACAAGTCAAGCTCAATCTCCCCTTAAGACCTTTGTCATTACTCTTCCCTTTGACCAGAACCTTTTCTCCCCAATTTTGCGTGGCTGGCTCCTTATCATCTTTTAGGTCTCAGCTCAAATACAGTGCTCAGAGTCCTTCCCTGTGCTGCCAGCCAGTGTCCTCATCTTGCTTTACTTCCTTAGCACTCTCTGAAATTCTTGTATGTGTTCATCCCGCGTTGATCTGAATCCCTTGCTAGCATGTGCGTGCCATCAGGGCAGAGATTTCTGCTCTCTGCTGAATCCCTTAGGGCCTAGGACAGCGACTGGCAGACAGCAGTGCTCAATAACTGTGTATTAAGTGAATACATAAGTGAATGAATGTTTCCGTTATTGTTAGTGTATAGTTGAGATCCGACCTATGTGTCAGCATTGAATCATCTTTTCATTTGTAACTTAAACTATTATAACATTAGACAATGGTGATGACAGCATTATGAAAAATTATTAAAATTTTTTAAAAATGAAAACACAAGTAATTTTTCTCCTCTTCTTTTTTATTCACTCACCTACTCCAGTGACTCGTACTAACGTCTGAGTCTTTTTATGCCAGAAGCAAACAGGAGAAAAGAGAGACAGAGATAAAGAGCTGAGATCATAATTTTTGAACAGCTCTTTCTTAGGGATAAATGATCTCTGTAAAAAAAAAATCTCTCTTAGAATGTTCTAAGATGTATGTAGTTTTTTAAAAGCTTGATTCTAGTCCTTTGTAATATTACAGCTCCTGCTCTTTTCAATGTTCAATTTGCTGAATTCTTTCCATTATTAATAAATTATATTTTGATAGTTTCTAAAAATTAGCAAAAGCTTATTAAAATACTACACTCTAACATGTAGTATGCTGCAAAATCTTTGATATTTATGTAATACGAATAAGCAGTTCCCTCAAGAGTTAAGTTTATCTTGCAGAAAAAAAAATGATTTACTCTGTGGAGTTTTCTCCTTGAAAGAGATCTAAGTTGAAAATTAGATGGAAAAGATCTAAAACCAAATAGAGACAGAGACAGGAGAGGAATAAAATAATATTGCTGACACTCCACGTGAAATAAAGAGGAAGGAAAATAATATCTAATGTTTTTGCTTATAGTAACGTTGTATCCTAAATAATCATGAAAAGCCTTTAATGGAAAAAAATCATTACACATATCTGATGCTAAAGAAAACCCCAAAATTGATGAATAGTTTGCTATTTTCAAAGTGTAAAAATAGGGTAATTAATTTTAGATTGCTTGACACATTTTGGCTTTCTAAAACAACTTCTCAGAGAAATAGACTCAGAAGCAATTTCACAACAACATTAATTAAAATGGTTGGGAAAAACCAATAGTATAGTAACAGTTGTAGAGTATGCAACTGAAGAAGTATATAGAAGAAGTATACTACTGAAGTTGAGTAGTATTTCTTGCTTTGCTGATAACTTCAGGGAGGGAACTTTCCTGGGGAAAAAAATGGATATTGTCTGTTGCCTTAAACACTTTATTTAACGAGACCCTGGTCAGCCACAGCCACCAAGAAATTCCAAAGCGAGAGTCACTTCGTATTTAGTCTGTCACTGACTCTAAGTTTAGGACTATAAATAGGCCAGCTTGCGTCAGGCTTGTCTTGTCATGGACATCAACCAAGATCAACTGAGATGCCAGAAGTAACCGTAGAAGTAGGAGAAAGATATGTTTATATGAGAAACACAGAAGCACGCTCACCACATTCTTTAAATATTTTCTCCTGACTATCATCATAACCTCTGTCTTATCTGGATTAATCCTTTTCGGGCTCGCTTTGATCCCAGTTGCCTGTGGGGCCCCTCAGACGCTGAATAAATTGTGAAATTGCAGTGTCAGGATTAGAGATAAAAGGGGAGGAGTAGACCATGTGTCATCAGCATACTGATCTCGGAGTGAAAATGCCTCCACTTTTCTTCAAGTTGTCTTCTGTGAGCTTTGGACAGGTGCATGATTATCATCAGATCCCAGCACCTCCCCCTGCCTGGCCTGGCCTCGAAGCCCATGTGAGCAGAGAAGGGGGAAGAACCCTTGGTGACATTCCCCATGGGGCCAGCTTCTTGGGTTTCCCTCTGCATTCATAGAGCCTTGGGTGGAGGTACATAAATACCTCATATAGAATGCAACTCAACAGCCTGCTCGTTTGCCTATTTATTTTATGAATACCACATTACATGGCTTTGAAATCAGACCCCGTTATGTCCCTTCAGATTTAGCCTCCGAGCCCTGTGGACAGTGTTGCATTGTCCCTGTCTCATTTACACTATTGTTCTACTGGCCTGCATCCAAAATATCCTCTTTTGAAGCCCACTTCCCATCATCATCCACCAACCTCAAGATCACCCCCTTGAGTTCTTTGTGGCTTTTGGCATCTGATTTGAAGATTTTCTTTCTACACGCTTCCCTTAATCTACCCCCATCCTTGGCATTTTAATGCGTATGCTGAAATCTCAACCCCAGGAGAGCTGGAATCTTCATGAGGATAGTGGCGGCTTCTCTCTGGTTTACTACTGGCTTCCCAGTGCTCAGCTCACAGTAGACACTCAATAAATATTTGTTGAATTGATTCATTATCTAAACACTTTGATCTCTTCTAACCACTTTCTTTTCCATTTCTAATAATGCTTCCTTCTAATTCACTAAGAAATGAACGTCATCACGTATTTACTCTATTTCTCTCTAGTTTACCAAAAAAAGATAGCTCTTTGGCCATTTTTCTGTTTAGTGATGGTCCATCTTCCCGTGCGCTGAGTGGGATTCCTTCTGCTTCCTCTGGATCCTTGCTCTATTAATTCTTGCTCTACTCTCATATCTTCAGTGGCTTCCTTATCCCTTTTTGTTCCCAGTCAGGTTATAAAATGCACGTCTCAATCATCCTTTTAAAAACATACTTTTGGGTGCTGGCCCCGTGTCTGAGTGCTTAAGTTCACGCACTCTGCTTCAGTGGCCTGGGGTTCACTGGTTTGGATCCTGGGCACAGACCTACACAGGGCTCCTCAAGCCATGCTGTAGTGGCATCCCACATAGAAGAACTAGAATGATCTGCAACTATGATATACAAATATGTACTGGGGCTTTGGGGAGAAGGAAGCAAAATCAAAAAGAAATCCTTCAACATTGCCTCCCGCTGAAACCACTTTCTCATTCCCTTAGTAGCTACTTTCTAGAAAGAATATTTCATACTTTGTTGTTGCATTCCCATTGCAATCACACCTCCACATCTACATCTCTTCTGAAGTGACTCTCAGAGGTCACCAGTGCTCTTAATTTCTAAATCAAATGATCTCTTTTCAGTCCCAATCTAGTATATTTTCCCACTGTTGGCCACATGACCTTTCCATCACTTTGCCTTCTTCAGACTTTCTTGGTCTTCCTGCTTGACCACTTTTTCTGAATCCTAGCCTGATCCTAACACCCCAGTCATCCAGGTGAGAGATGATGGTGGCTTGTATCTGAGTAGTAATTGTGGCAGATGAAAAAAAGTGGCAGTTGAAGAAATCTTTAGGTGATAAAATTGACAAGAGTTGATGATGTAATAGAAGTGAAGAGTAAGAGAGGGGGGTAACGAAGATAACCCTTAGATTTCTGACTTGCATAACTGAGTGATGGTAACTGAGAGAGGAAACACTCCAAGCAGACTATGTGGTGGGAGGCTGCTATGAATTCAACTTCACATATGCTGAGTTTGAGATGTCTTTGAGATGTCCAAGGATATATGTCAAGTAGGCCTTTAGATACATCTGGAGGTTGGAGGAGAAGTCTGAACTAAGGATAAACTAAATTGTTGAGTTATCTCTATGTAGATGGGAATTGAGGGCATGGATGAGACAGTCCAGAGTAAGAGGAGAGGGTGGGAAGAGGAGAGGATAGAGTCTTGAAAAATTGGAATGCTGGCTAGGGCAAGACAAGTCTAAAAGGAGACTGAGAAGTAACCAAAGATGTAGGGGGAATGCTTGGGTAGTACAGGGGCATGGAAGCCAAAAAAAGAATGGTTCAAGATGTTTAAAATGGAGTACATGTCAAAAATGCTGTTAACTAATCCAGCAAGTTATGTATGGTTCCTTATGTAAAATGTAAAGTTGATGTTCACATCAGCAAAATAATTTAAAATATATTCCTGATGACTTCAAATGTTGATTTTCCTTTTATTGCTGAAGTTCCAGAACTTGCCTGAGGAAATGAAAGAAAGGCAAGCCGCTCATGGCTGACTGTCTTCTCCATGTGCAAACTGAAAGACCTTCTCAAGAATGAACTCATTTGTCTTTTCTATTTTAATATATAACCAGGGGTATTAGAGCATTGTGGTGGTCAAGACAACCAAAAAATAATTTTAACTGGTTTGCTTTGGGCTGACTTAACTTTTTAAAAATTTTACTGTCTTGACCTATGGAATTGTTTGAACCAGCTGTATGTGTTGGAACAGTTCACGGCTACTCATTATAAGAGTTTTATGGGAAATTGAGGGGGATGCAAATCACTGTTCTTTACATTCAGTTGCAATTATTTACATGGCCTCTGGGTTAGCTAATGGTGTATTTGCTTTCCATTCTGTGATTGTAAAATATGTAATCCTAGGCAATTGACCTGGCTCTTAGAGTGTTGGAGAAAAGGAGAATATGAAGAGAAAGACGTGGTCTCCTGGAGTACTCAGTTCACAAGCTCCTCCCTCCAGTATTCCAGGAGCTCCATTGTGCCTGTTGTGAATTTGCGTTACTCCCACAGTGGATAACGTATGTAGAGAAGATCAATTTTTGTGTAGCCCAACAATACGTATAAACTGTTGAGGAAACTTTTACTACTTCACAATTTTATGAGAAGTTGCACATATCGCTTCTCACATTAATATATCTTGTTGCAAATCAAATCATATTGAACTTTATTAACTATGCTCGACATTATTTATGTTCTAATTAAATTAATGGGCATCTTGCGTTTCTTCACAAAATTAAATTTCCAGAATCACTTTCTATTTTAATGTCTACATTCTATAATCAACGAATGCGTTTAATTTCCTTAAATGATATGATACTTTTGAGTGTTTGGAGAATGAGGCAAAGGCTTTGGAACCATGAAAAAAACCAAAAATCACAAAACAAGCCACTGACTTTTACGCTATTGTTTGTTTAATGAGCAGAGGTCAATTGCTTCAGGGATATTGACAGTCTGTGGCATGCTGAAATCGCTCTCTTTTTATTCAGAAATGGGTCATTGGATGAGTTTACTTAATCTGTGGCCTTTGCTCCTAAAAACTGTTTCAAGGAACAGACACAATTGTTTCCAGCAGCAGAGTTCTCTTGAGAGAGTAAGCCCTAGCAACTTTGCTTCCTCTCCTGTGATGTAACATGCTCCAGCTTCATCAGGAAAGTAAAAGGGAAAGTGGAAAGGAATTTATCTGATCTTCATTCCTTTGTTGTTGTTGTTTATTTGTGTCACATATTGCTTTTCAGGTGGTCCCGAGAGTAAATCACACATGTCTATTGAGATTGTAAATTTCGTTTTGATTTTCCATTGCTTTTCCAGCTTGCAGCACTTTTCTTCAAATTCTGTCACATCTCCTAAATGAAGACAGCGCAGTGGCCCAATCTATTTCTCCGTTTAGCAACTGAGGTATTTTTGAACTGTGGCAATCCAGATGCTATTTAGACTCTTGAGATTTATGTGACAACTGTGGTCTCTGCTAGAATCTGTTTGAAATAGGTATCCCAGGATGTCAATATGTGACATGGCCATAGATCAGAAAACTGACACCAATCTGGAGCCAGCCATGCATGGGAGAAAGGGATCAGGAGGCTGCTGTTGTGATGTCATCACAACAGTTGACATCACAACGCTGAATTTGCTTTAGGTCTCTGAGCTAGTTTCTTAACTTTTCCATCACTAATCAATAAAATGAGTAGAATAATAACTGTCCATATTGATTTTATAGATTTGTGGTAGTTAATAAGTCCCAGAATTTGGGGAAAGCGGTTTCTGACTTCTACTCAATACCAGTATGACATTTTATTGGAGGGAGCCGCTGCTGGGTACTCGCTCTGTAGTTCCTAGTACCTCCTTTCCTTGTGTGTTCTCCCTGGTTCTGCAAAGAACGACAAATATGCTACAAGCTAATTTGTCTCTCATGTTCAACAAACAAAGGCAATCAACAGCTATAGCAGAGGGAGCACCTTATGGATATGTGGTTTTGGCCTGAAGTTCCTGGAAGTTGTCTCATTGACATGATACCCAGTAGTCTAGATGTCGGCGAATTATTTAACCCCACGATCGCCAGCAGGGTTTACTACCAGGTGTAGGGAAGAAAGAATTTAAAAAGAAGAAGAAGATGTAGAAACAAGAGGGAAAAAACTAGTGCTTATGGATCAGACTCATGTTGTCGCCCACTTTAATTCCCTAGAATAGCATTTTAGATATAGTTAATCTATGTCAACATAGATTATATGTTACACATCGTGTCTATAAGTAGACACAATGCATGCCTAGCCTGTGAAAGAGTACATGAGGTGGAAATGTATTTGTTTTCCAGGATGCGTATGGTGTAATTATCAAAGTCTTTGTTAACGGGAAGTAGGTAAAGATAATAGTGTTGGATAAGAGGATCAGAAAGGAGCTAGAAGAGTGGGCTGAATCCAGAGATTCCCATCTTCCTCCTAAAATTCAACAGCACAATCATGTTGTGTAAGAATGTGTCTCGTCCTTATGTGAAAAAGACACAGTTCTGTTGACCTTAGATAGGTGGAATACCACCTGTGGTCTGACCTCCGGAAAAGCTTGTGCAATCTTGACTGTATTCATAAAAAATACAGCGACATGGATCCATATAGGGCCCAGAGCAGGAGCAGTTCCCTCCTGCCCTTTCCTCCTTCCATTTGCCGTACACTGTTCTAGGCTCTCGCAGTGTAGGGATCAACTTCCTTTCTAGGAAGGAAACTACCAACAAATAACTGAAAAAAAACCAGGATAAGTTCAGATAATGTTAAGTGCTAAATAGAAAATAGAGCAGATATAAGATAGTGACTAGGGTAGAGGAGTCTAACTAACTAATTAGTTAGCATTATTATTATTAAGGATTAACTGATTTAGTTAGCATCATGAGGGATGCCTCTCTGAGGGGTTGATTTGTATGTTGAAGACTGAAGGATGAGAAAGAACCAGCCATGTGAGAGGCTATGGGAAGACAGAGAGAAGGGCAAATGTAAAGACTCACAGATTGAAAAAAAATGGTGTTTTTGAAGAAGAGAAAGTATCAGCTGGAATATAGTGAGCAAGGAGAACATGGTTAGATATGATGTTGGAAAGGGAAGAGGATGCATTTCACTGTGTGCTGCTCAGGCCTTCAGTGCTTCAGCAAGCGTGGACATAGCAGGCTGAGCACAAAAACGCTGAGAAGATTCTATTTATAACAAGCCATGTGGAAATAGGAAATGGAATTGGAGATCGTGATCTTGAAAAGGTAAGACTTTGGGAAGGAGAAGCATGAAAAATGTCTTGGAGCGTTTAAGAGCACACCTACTTCTAAGATTTTATAATTCAATGATATGAGTAAAACCAGACTTATTTTCAATACTCAAAGAATTTTATTTGGAAAAAGAATTGTTAACTTTGGTGGGAAGTCTTAAAAATAACTTTCCAAACAGTAACAAATGCACTGTTAGACTTTTGTTCCTCAAGGCCACCCAGTGTGAACTCTCTGTTGCCTAAACCACTAGGTCCAGTAACACCATTGCTGTTTGGTAATAACATAGAAAATATTATTGAACTTACAGGGGATGTGCTGATAATTCGGCCTTTCAATGTGAGGTTTTCAAAGGCTTTTAATCAAACACATATGAAACAAATTTCCTATTTTATTCATTATATTTCAGTGAATATTTGCTTTTAAAATATACTGTCACCCCCTTTTAAAAAAAAGTATAATTTCAATAGTCTGAGCCTTAATGTCAAAGAAAAAACGTTCAAATTCTTAGACTAGTTTCATAATTCAGAATATAAAAAATGTGCATGTACTCTATTGTACATTGATCAAAGACATTACTGCAGTACATTCGTTAAGGTGATTCTTCTAATGTGGAGCCCCAATTATTCTGATCCCTACTGAGAAATGATGACGTGGTATTTTTATTCAACATAGATCTAGTAAGTTGGATAATTTAAGTAGATAGTTCAATGGACCCAGTACCTGAAATAAGTATAGGAAGCTTTGATTTATGGAACTGACTGAGACTCATTCAGTAAGAATATAATTCAAAAATAGCATTGGCATTGAATGGATTATAAAGGAGACCTTGATTTTCCTTTATTAATTCAACAAATATTTACTAGCCTGCTGTGTGCCAGGAAGCGTTGGAAGGCTTGGCATACAATAATGAAACAGCAGATAAAGATCCTGCTCATATAGAATTCCTCATAACCACTAAAGGGTCGTGGATGAGATGATGAAAGAGCTGTTTATTCCAATCGTATATCCCTGTATCAAGTGCTTTATAGTTTGCAAAGTACTTTCACAAACACTATCACTTTTAAGCCCCCAAAACCTATGGAAAAAATGTAATAATAATAATAACAATAACAATAAAACACCAATATAATTAACACTGAGTGTTTCATGTGCTGGGTACTCCTGTGAAAATCTTACATGTATTATTAACTCCTTCAATTTTCATAGCAACTCGGTGAGGTAGATATTATTATCCCCATTTTGCAGATGAAGAAATGGAGACAGAGAGAGAAAATCACTTGCCCATGACTACAGAGCTAGTAATTGGTGGGATCCATGCTCTGCCCCACTGCCCCAAGGCTGTAGCATGGGAGAGATGAGGCCCTGCAATGACCCAGGTCACACAGCCAGATGGAAGTTGAATTTAGGTTTTCTGACTTCAAGTCCAGTGCTTGTCTCAGTGTACCACAGCTGCCTAGCACGGAGCAATCATGTCTTTCTATTAACTGGTAATACACAACAACAAAATCTTGTGGCTTACAACAACAAAGGTTTATTTTTTGACTCATGTTACATGAGTTACATGGGTTGCCTGCGCTCTACTCTGTGTTGTCTTCATACCAGAAGGAGAAGCCATTACCTCAGACTTGCTGCTTTTGTGGCCGAGAAAAAGAGTAATGGCGGACCAAGCAATGGCTCTTAACACTTCTACTTGGATGAAGATTCTATCACGTCTGCTCACATCTTGGCCAAAGCAAGTCATACAATGGAGTGGGAAATGTCCACCTCTCCCAATGAGGGCACCGTGGAGGGGCCCTGTGAGATGAATCTGATAGAAAGGAGTTACAAATATTTTGAGCAATTGTGATCCATTTTTATAAACGTGTTGAATTCATTTTTGAAAATAATATATTTACAAACTACTATGTGCCTGGCACTGTTCTAGTCCTTTCTCAAATGTTTCATCTTTTTTATTCCCCGACTCTGTTGTCATTATTATCCCATTTGACAGATGAGGAAATTGAATAGAAAGAGAAACAGAAAGGTTGCATAACTTGCCTAAGGGGACACAGTTCTTAAAGGATAAAATCAGATTTTGAACCCAAGTTTTCCTTTCCCAGACCCCTCACTTTCCACTTCAGTCTACTGCCTGTTGGTAGGGAAATTGCTAATGAATTTGGTTCAGGTTTGGACAAATGAAAAAAAAATTTTTTTTAATTAATAAAGGGAAACCTCATTTATTTACTTATTTATTTACTTATTTTTGCTGGGAAGATTTGCCCTGAGCTAACATCTATTGCTAATCTTCCTCTGTTTTTTTTTCTTTTTTCTCTCCCCAAAGCCCCAGTACATTGTTGTATATTCTCGTTGTAAGTCCTTTTAGTTCTTCTCTGTGAGCTGCCACCACAGCACGGCTACTGAGAGACGAATGGTGTGGTTCCGTGCCAGGGAACCGAAACCAGGCTGCGGAAGCAGTGAGAGCGCCAAACTTTAACCATGAGGCTGTCAGAGCCTGCTTGAAAAATTTTTGTATGTGAATGATTTCCAGCTAGTAAAGTGAAACATAAACTTTTTAAAACCTATAAAGCAGTTAGTCATTCTGGCTGTTTTCCAGATTATTGAAGATTTAACCTTTTAAAATAAGGACTTTCATGTATCTATTGACAGAAAAACATTCACAGTTGTAGAAATTGTCGTGTAGTCTACAGGATATTAAACATGGGACGACTCAATGGTATTGTTGCCTACATCAACTCCCACTTAATTCCAGTACAGACTTAAATAGTGCTGCATTTTCAGTTGGGTGTAATACTCTGGTCTACAAACAAGGGTTTGTTTACATTTAATTGTTTTAAATATCTAAGGGTCCCTAAAACAGAGCAGAAGATTTGCTCAGGGTAATGAGGACTTCTTCTATCAAATCAAGAGAGTTTCTTCTCGATGTCCATAGTCACAAAGATATTTTCATCTGACGGGATCCGTGGCCTTAATTAAATGGCTGCCTTTGGGTGGTTTGGGTTTCCAGGTGGCTCTTCTCCAGGGATATCAGTCTGGGAACAGAACAAGCCCTTCCACTAGGAAGTCCTCCTGGGAAGCTGTCTTTTACTGTTAACATGGAAGGGTGTGGGGAGAAAATGAAATTTCTGCTATGCTTTCCCAGACTAGGTAAACCTTCTTTTCCAGTATAATTAGAGTTGCCATTTTACCACTCTGAATTTAAGAAATAAAATGAGATGATTGATTGTTTAGTAATCACTAGAATCCTATTTTTCCTCCAAGGCAGAAGTTTTATCTTCTTTAATGGGAGAAATCTTTTTATGTTTGTGATATATGCTGCCATAGTTTCTACCTTACGTGTAAAGATGCTCTCTCAAACTGAGTTAAGATGTGTACAGAACATAAAATTCTTGGTCACTGTGAATGAGACCCATCAACTATACTGACTTATTTTATTCATTTCAGTACATTAATTTGAATACCTGCATTTGAATTAAAATAAGTGATTGCTTATAATGTCACACGTCCAGACTAGTCAATCTCTCTTAATTATTTAAGTGTAGACACAACTTTCTTTTATCAGGCTCCTTACATGTCAAACAAATAAGAAGTGCAAAGCTTTTAAGACCTCTAAAATCTCTCCATCAGATGTATACTGCTGTGAAAGTAGAAATTGCTTTCGTGGAGATTTGGAAGGGAAAAAAATGTAAATAACCGATGTGATTTAGCATGCAGTTGGCAAATCAGCATACTTAAAATACATGAATATTAAAATAAAGAGTGCAATAAACATAACTACCAGCTTTCTATTTATTGAGCCACTGACTTTTAAATAAGGTATTTTTCCACTAAAGTCTTCTTCTTAGACCTTCAGAGTTCCTACTATTGTTATTTTTAAGATCACTGTTAGTTAGAGGCTTATCCTACTCCTAGAATTCACCTGCATGTTTAAATTGACGTAATTCCTATAAAAAGGTTCTGGGATACCATTGTGCTCAGTACTTTCACTGAGAAATTTTATACGGAAAATGACACCTGGCTCATCAAAGGACGCAAAATGGCATTCATTTGGTGTCTATTAAGTGCCAGGAGCTTTACTGTGTGTCTATTTAATCACACCACAGCAGTCCTTTCAATTTGGGACAATAGTTACCCTTTGTTTGGCAGATGAGGAAACTCAGGTTCTTCTTGCAGGTGAGATGTCTGAAGTCACAGAATTCGTCAATCGAGAATTTGGACCCAGATTCCTCTGTATACGAACCCTGAGCCATCCTTCCTCATCAACACTGCCTCCAGACCCCTTGTTACCTTAGGAAAGATGAAGTGATTTTTTTTTTTTTTTTTACAAACCTTTTATCTCTCTTGTGTCACATGTTTCATTTTAGGGTTAAATATGGCCTGTGGACATCCAAAACCATTACCTTCTTGTTGATCCATTATTCCCAGTAAAAATTATACAGAGAAGTTGATGAGATTATTCAAAATTTCTCAGGCTTCAGGCTAAGTAGACCACTTTACATTGAGGGCATAATTCCAGTATCTTAGACAAAGAAACATTTAATTGATAACAAAAAGCTGGAGATCCCCCTTATATTTGTTTTCTTAAGTTGCCTTCCATCTTTTCCTCCCCACAATCTTCTGGCTCTCTGAAAAGTAAATGATACTATCTTTCTAAATGGAAGCGAACTTTTAATTTTCAAGATTAATCACCGTTATCTAATCTGTTTTGTTTAAACAAAGTTAATACTTACAAGAGGGATTGAAGATGACATGACATTTGCCTCAACATTGAGATAGTAGATTGCACAAACCCAGTAAATGGCTTTTAGAAAAATATAGTTTATAGCAACGAGTAAACTTTTCTGAAAGAAAACACTTTTATGGAAATGACAGTTCACTTGGCTAACTTTGAAACTGATGTAGAAATTTTGTACAGTTATGTTTGCTTCCGGTGCATCTCTGTTTCCTTGTGTCAGACGGGAATCTCAGTGCAAGGGCCCTCCACTCTTCTTTCAGCCATTCCCTCTCGTTCTAATCATGTATGGAAAAGGAGTAATCATATATTTAACTATTGGATTGTAGTGGACATCAGTTTTTTGATGCCAAAACATGTTCTGTCTGGTGGGGTACGTTTTGTCATAAGACAAAAATCCAAGGCTTCATACCTTAATGTAAAGTTTACATGTGTGTTCTAAGACAAAGGAGTGTGCTAAATGTTTGAAATCACAAGAATATGCAGGCTGGATAAAGACAGTGATGGATTTTGATGGCTTCTTACTGCCCCCAGATGACCCTCTGGGCTACACCACCTTCAGCCCTTGTTCTCTCTCGTTTCTTGAGAACTTTTTTTTGTAGTTATTGAAGCTTTGAAACATGATAGAAAAGAAATTCTCATTTAAAAATGAAAGCGAATAAGATAAGAATATTTCACAAAAATATCAGTCGACAAAAAAAATGAATTGGAAAGTCATTCTTCCGGTCTTTAGCCCTGTTCAAGTATGGATGCCTTGAGGAAGGCTGGAAGATTTCTTATCCTTTCAGGTCTTTATAAGCACCAGAAAGCTTTGGTTAACAGAGCAGAATTTCCCTGATTCAGGTGGATGTTACACTGAAAGTGGTAATCCTTTTGAAGTGCAAATTTTTTTCATTCAAACATATTAAACTGGAGGAATTCAGACATGTGTAAAAAGCCTTTTATTTCTTTGGCCACGACCTACTATTTTCTTTAACATTTGGATTTCAGCTATCATATAGTGTTTGTGTCCTCAGTTTCACATTTCCAGAGATACGTAACTAAAACAATGCCACCAGTAGTGAAGATAATATACCAAATATATCAATACTGGTCGCTCCGATGAAATAAGATTGAAGCTGTGAGAGTCAGCAAAAAACAGTGAACTAAACACTCTGGATTTGGGGGTTGTATTTACAAATTCTATGTGTATATTTAAATATGAGCAGTGACATAGTTTGTTTCTAAGGCAGTTTAATCAGGATGCACTTAACGAAAGACTGAATACTTTTCTGAAAATTGGAAACCATCTCAAATTTGAGTGCAGCACAGAGGAACTAGTTTTTACCCTAAACTTCAGGAGTTGTACATAATTTAAATTTTAGAGCTTAATTTTTGTCCCATTTGGCAAGGATGACAGCCCTCTGGGACCCTATTGATTTTCCCCTTCTGCGTTTTAGCCAGATCTATGGCTCTTTTATTGGGGAAATCCCCTAAGATAGTTTGAGTCTATAGGAGCTCTATAAACCCATCCTCATAATGTACCCCCAAAACACAAACCTCATAAACATTTTCAAACGTTTAATAGAAGAGATCATTAACTGTGTTTAGGAAGCAAGCTGATCAACAATGGAAGAAAAGAGTTCATTGTGATAAGGTCATTAACCTAGGACCTGCGCAAGGCCCTGCCCACCTTCCTGTTTACTCACCCAGCATTGTATTGGAAAAGACATTACATCAAAACTTGGAGAGAATTTTATAGTTTATACTTTTCCACGGAGACTCTGAGCCTCCAGAATTGCCTACGTTTCATGCAAGGGTCTTTAGCAAGTAAGTGCTGGACAGTCAGCAGTTCTGGTCTGATTCAGGGGTTAGTGTGGAATTGTGGGGACTCCCAAGAAAGCCCGTGTTCCACGGAACAACAGTGAGTGTGTCCCTAGGACAAGTGGCAGCAGCCAGAGGGATTTTTGCCTTGGAGGTTACCTAGCCTGCCACAGTCGTGCTTCTGAGTTTGTGCGAGAGGATGGGTCCAGAGAATTAGACTGATCAGATGAGTTCTTTCACAGCCAGTTCTAAAATCTGGGTTTTCCACTGTGAATGATTTTTTTCCCCTAAATGATAAGATGGAAGTACCGAAAGGGTGTACCCTAAAAGTGTCAGGTAGGTTTAACCTGCACTATACCGTGTCTTGACTCTCACGTCTCTTAAATCCCTTATGCGTTCCTCTTCCCTGTTCTTTCTGCATCATTCGGTCACTTGATTTATTCCCTTAGAAGACATGAGTGTCCATGTTCCTGCAGTGCCCGTTAAAGCCATGTTGAGCGCCCCGGGACTCTAGCACAGGGCCCTCACCGCTCTGCACTCTCACTAGACGGCCGTGTAGGTTCCAGGCGTCCCACAAATGATGGGGAAACCAATGCTTCTTCCCTTCTAGGACTTCTCGAGGTTATTCTGATACTTCTAAATTATTTCAACTCAAAAGTTATAAGAATAAAATGCACGAGATAATTGTCTTTTTCCCCTTTGGCCATAGCTGTAAAGAAGAATGGATCAAATTAGAATATATTATGGGTTCCATTTCAGCCTATCTTAAAGGTGGGGCTGTTTCCACATAAGGTGTGAGTGACAGGTGATACACTACTTAGGAACAACTTAATGATTTAAAGACTTTCTTTTGAACCAGCAAAACCGCCCAGCCGTGTACTGAAGCTGAGGACCACATTGCAAACTGTATATATGAGCGGTAAAAATTTTTCAATTGTATGTTTGCCGCTGCCTCCCTTATATAAAACTTTGAACTGAAAATGCATTCATCTGCTCCTTAAGCTCCTTCGACTTTCAAAATTTTAAAATAGTGCCCATGAAGAATCTTAAACCGGTTTTTAGGAGTTGGTAACATAATTCTTTGTAACTTTGCTTTTCTGCTTTCCTCTTACTACATGGCCTTTGGTCTGTGGCTCACCTGTCTGAAGAAAGACCATAGCATAGCAGCTGTAGATTTTTTTTCAGGTGTTATTTAAAAATTCTTATGGATTTTGATATTCTCGGTTCCATATAGAACAAAATTTTAGCTGCAGTTGGAGCATTTCCATTTATAATATAGCCCGATATAAAGCCAAATTAAATGGAAATAGTTGTAGGCCAAGTTCTGTTGGATTATTCTTTTTAGCTTACTCTTTTCTTCTTTCAAACACTGCTTTAAAAATAACTCTCTCTCTCTCTCTATATATATATAAAAAAGCTACCCCCCCCCCGAGTACAATTTTCTTCTCAGCTTCACGCAGAGCTCCCTTGGAGTAGAAATGGTGTCAAAAAAAGGTTCGAATATATTCAAGGGTAACTTGCAGTGTGTAGCTACCATGGGGCACAGTGGTTATTACATTTGTCAGCAGTTTTCAAACTTTCGCGTGCAGCAGAATCATTTGAAGGGCTGGTAAAGGGTGCTGGGGCCCACCTCACACTCCGATTTGGTAAATTTGGGCTGGGGTTCAAGAATGTGCAATTCTAACAAGTTCCCAGGCAATGTTGAGCCCCCTAATCTGGGGCCACACTTTGAGAACCTCCGCTTAATGGTAATGTCTGCACTCAAATGTAACGTGTGTGTATACATACCTATATCTGCATATATATGTTATACACGTGTATTTTTTTGGCAAGTTGCACAATGGTGCAATGTAAGGCACACTCATGGATCTGATCATGATCGTCCTCCAAACTTTAGAGGATATTGTGGATAATGACTCTTTGGAAGGGACCATGCCAATAATGTCTCTAAAACGATTAGTCTGTGGCAAAAAAGCAAACTAACAAAAGTGAATTCTGAGATTAGAGTATTTGAGGTGGCAGCAGTGGGAGCGTCTAGAGGACATAGTGTGCTATGCATTAACACTGCCCAAGGGCCCATTTCCATGGCTTTAACTGACTTGCAGAAACCCCGGGTGAGTTGTGACTGGTGAAAGAAAGGGACCACAACCACCAAGACCAAAAAGACCCCACTGGATTTCCTGTGGGTGCTGTCTTGTTTAGTAACAGCCCTTGGAGATGGCTATCACTACCCTCATTTTATTGATGAGAAGTTTAGATTCAGAGAAAATATGTAACGTGCATAAGGTCATAAAACTATCACATGATAGAATTGAGATGCAGACTTGTTCATCTGCTCCCCAAATTGCTACCTTTTATACCGTGCTGCGTCCAGTGGAAAAGGAATAAGACTTTGCCATTTATATTGTACTCCATTCCCTCACCCACCAATAAATTTTATTGCCCTTTATTTTATTGTTTTCTCTACATGCACAACATATTAATATAACCTGATTGTAAAATATTTGCAGAATTCAGGAGTATATAGTATAAATGTAAAAGAAAAATATACATAGTGTATAGTATATCCATTAGTATATAAAATATATAGCCTATAAACAAATGTACGAAGTATATAGAATAATGCATATAGTGTGTAGTATATGCTTCCAGCCCTTTCTGTGCATTTACAAACATGTGTATGTATGTATGTATTTTTCAATCTGAATGGAATCCTACTACATGTATTATTCTGGTTTATGAGCTTAATGATAAATAAGTTGTTTGCTAAACCTCACCAAATATTTTACATGAAATATTTAAAGTGATTTATAATGACTTCATTGGACAATTAATCCAAAGGGAAAACTCATGGGGAAAAGCAGATTCAATTTCTGTATCTTCCAACTGTGTACAAAGAACACCATCGATACAAATACGCACTACATTTTTCATTTGGGTGCCCAATGACCGCATACTTTCAATCGCTTGGTGTTTGCAGAAAAGCCATTTTTCCCCCTCAAAAAATACAGCCAAAAAGAAAACTGGCCAAGGGCTAATTTGCAATTCAAAGAAAAAGGTATTGTTATGTAAGAAGTCAGAATAAGATACTTCCATTGCTTCCTGAGTTTCAGCTTGAGACTTGTAACTGTGCATGTGTTACAGACTTCAGTCCCACCATGTAAAAAGCAGATCTTTGAGTTTTACAACCGTCTTACAAAGTCTTTCTTGTAGCAGACCATGCTGTGACTACCTATTAAACTAACGTCGGGATTTTAGAGAGGTGGTTCTAACGAAGCAACCCGCCCCTCTCCTCTTCCCAGCGAGCATTTGTTACATAAACATCAATCTGGGAAGGACAAAGCTTTCATTGTTTGGAAATGGCTCTAGAAACTCCGTATTGAAACCCTTACTACCCTCCCGGTTGTGTTGAAAAGTGTTTCTGCAGTGCTGTGCTTTTTGTTGCATTGGCTTTGGATTTGTTTTGGAGAATAACAAATAGCTTTTAAATGTCTTAGTAATTAGAAAAGCCAGGTATGTTTGTCTATAAAAGCTAGTTGTATTTTTCGCATTTCAATGGCACTTCAAACTAGAAAATGGCAAAGAAATATTTGAGAAAAGTAATGCTTGGTAAGAGAGTGGAGCTGCCTATGAGTGTGTGTGTCGGGGGGGGGGGGGTGTTCTGATGAGTATGTGTATGTGTGTTCTGATGTGTGTGTGCTCTGACCCTGGAGATCCTGACCGTAGGATAAGGTGATGGAATCTGACTATGATGCTTGCTTTCTACAGATAATTTATGGAACATTTCGCCACTTCCAAATTTTTAAAGAAATTTTTATGTGTATTTTAAGAAAGTTATTTTTTGAGTTCCTTTTTTTCTACTATGTTGACTAGTAATATGAAAGAGAGCAGGCCAATCAGTGTTAAAGCAAGAAGTTCCATATAGCCAACTTGATAACCTACCATCATAAATTTGTTGCCTACTAAATAGTGTTAAGATATTCTAGGAATTATATAATTGGGGGGGGACTATCTGTAATAACAGCTTTTTAAAAATATTCTTGTAAGTTTGTTTTTGACAATTTACCCCCAATTCTGGAATGGTGCTGCTAAAAAAACCATACTTTTCAAATAATAGTTTTTTCTTATTCATAGAGTTGCCCGTTAAGTAGGTGTAACTTTCTCTGACAAATGGGTGAATTATTCTTACATATTATTTACAACATAGAAAAGCAAATCAAGATGCTGAACTCAAAATACAATATTGATAACGCTAAAAAATTATCAGTTACTGGATCATAAGGGATCTAAAGCTTAAGTCATGCATTTTTAAAATAGTCACTTATTCATTCAATAAACATGTATTGAGTATGCAGTAAAGTCAAGGCACTGAACTGGACTTTCAATATTGACATCTAGTAAGTTATAATTGTAAAAATCTGAGTGTTTTTTAAGCAAAACCTTCCAGAACTCAGAACTAAAATGAATATTGCCCTTCAGAGAATTATCACCTTTGGGAAGTTATGGCTGTTCCAGCATTGTGACCGTGACAGTCTTCTCTGTCACACCAGGTTAGGTGATGCTCAGGAACTCCATCTAATGAATGTAATTACTCAATGGCCATACCTCAGTGTTGTCAGTTAACACACCTTATTCACGTGACTTAAGTCTAAACTTTTAGGTTTTTCAAATAACAAATTTACTTTTAGTCAATGATGGTTTTTCTCAGAGAGAATAGAGAAAGTAAGAGAATATATTAGCTTTGAAGACTACTTGCAAAGATTTGTTCCAGAGAAGCCACGACAAGAACAGCACTGTCCAATTTGGGGACAGTCCCCACCAACACCACTTCGGTGGCACTCCCACTGACCAATCCTTAGGTGCCAGGATGTTGGTTTAAACATCGGAGCATCATCTGACATGTGTAATTACGTAGTACCTTTCCTGTGCCATCATATCATGTATTATAACTCTATTGCTTATGCGCTCCCAGATCACGATGGGTTGTTTTAGCCAGCCCTCCACCAAGGCCAGAGAAAAGGCCCATTTGAGCACCTCCATGGTTGATTCAGAGCATCCCCAAATTGCTCTAATTACCTAATTCTTTTCTGAATAAAAATCGCCAAGATCACAAGCCAACCACCTGATGTTGGTTTGGAATCAATGCATCCTTTGTAAAAAAGGAAAGGAGAGAGGCTGGAATCCTCTGCTTACCGGCGACTGATGCACATGAAGACAAGTCGTGGAGAACTGCATTTTTTACAGCAATTAAATACCACACCCGATAATCTCTTGGCTACATGGCATTTATAATAACTAAATGACACAAGTAAATGAAATTTAAAGGGTTTAATTAGGAAATTTTATTAAAATGTCACAAGCTATTTACTTACTCTACAGAGACAATAAATATATTCAAGCTTCACTCGCCTTTATTATTTTTTTTAATGCAAAGAACTCACGGTATTAATACAGAAATCTTGAAGTGGACAAAGTTGGTAATGCTAACTGTTTTTACAGATTTGAGAGATTATCATTACCTTCATCTGTGTGTAGCCATATAGCAGTATTTGTGTTGATCTGCAGCCATTTTCCTGTGAGTAAGGAATCTGAGCACTGACGGGTGAGGCACCCCTGAATTGGCATGTCACAGCCCTGACCACTAAATCTGGAAGAAGGTTCAGACATCTCCAGGGGCAAGAAAATAGCGTAGAGGAAGAAGTTAGAGGAAAAGGACTTATTTTCACAAAGTATAAATGTGAAAGTACTGGGACAGTTGACAAAGGGAAAATTGAAGTCTGGGGCATGGCAGTTACTCTCTAAATGCCATTGAGTGATTAAAGGAGGGAGTAAGAGAAAGACACAGAGCATCCCTGAGAGGAAATATCAGCAGAGGAGCCAGGCGCCAAGATCCTCACAGTACAGGCCCTCTCCCCCTTACATACATAAAATCAGACAGACTTTGGTCACTCTCTCCCCTGATTGCCTTTCTCTCACTCCCCATCTAAGGTTTGAAACTAAGGAGGACTGATCCTTGAATAATAAAATTGAAGGGAATCTTGAAGATTATCTAATCCATACCCTTTCTCTAAGGAAACGTGCACCCAACTTATCTTAGGTTAAAATGAACGAATGAATGACTTGGGGGACCAGGATAGAAGGACACGTACAGTAGCCCGAGTCTTATACCTGTAATCCCACTTTCAGAAGATGCTCATGTAGAGCTCTATTGGTTATATTCAGTTCTGCTTACCATCTGGACCCTCTAAAGACACGGATTCTACAGTCGGAATATTCTTAATTCTTCATATTCTTAGAGGCTACTTCAAAATTGCAATCTCTGTGGCACTGCTCTTAAACCTCTCTGAAAATTTTGTTATCCCTCTGCAGCCTGAGTAGTGGATCCTGGGTCGATTGACATTTCTGTAAAAATAAGCTTAGCACACACACGGATCATAGGTAGTTTTTTCATGCTTTTGCTTTATTTTGGTTTGGGGACAAAATCAAGTCTCTCCTTTCCATAATCCCTACAAGGCTTGTGTTCTCTTATCTCATTTAGAAATTCCTCATGCTAAGATAGCCAGCATCTTGTGGGCTCTTAGAGTTTATTATAACCGATCATGTTTCCTTAAAACCGGGCTCAATCTTTATAACCAGTTAGTTATCACCTTACAGAAAGACTTGTTCTTCTTTCTTGACAGTTCAAAGTCTTACCACCCCCTCCCTAAATGCTGCTGAAAAGACCTTCCCCTGAAATTTAGTCTTTAGGGCATCCATTGATTCAGAAAGACCCTGGTTCAGGGTCAAGAGAATTGCATAGGCAACAACAGATCTCTTTTTTTTTCCCCCTTGCAACTCTTGTAAATAAGACCTTTCCATCTTTCCATCGTGCGTTGGAGGAGGCACAGCACATCATGCACAGGTGGGTCCAGTGGTGCATTTCAATTCTTGTCGCAGAAGGAAGGGACATGTCCTTGAAAATTGTTTTGCCTCCTTTTCACCTGAGTTAAGATGGAGGACACTGTGAGAGAAGGAAACAGTGTGGATTTGGAGATGTTTTGGTTTTTGTCCCTATGTGTGATGGCTTTGTCTTTGGACTTCAATCCTATAAGCAGGAGCAATATTTTTACAGGCCTTCCCATCTTCAATAAATTGTAGAATAGTAATTAATTCTCACAGCATCCATTTGACTAAAGCATTATTATCCCTGTATTATAGAGGAGAAAACTGATTTGCCAAACCCCACAAAGAAAGTCAATGTCGGAGTGAGGATTATCGCTCAGGAGGGTCTAAAAGTCTAATCTCAGCTCTGAGATGCTTTTTTCTTTTTAATTTTTTTTCTGTAGGAACAGATGCAGTGGGGATTTACCAGGTAAATTCGCTGAGGATGTATGAGCGTGGAAGGCAGCTCTGCCCTCGCTGAGTCTTTGTGACCATGAGATCAGTTTAAGCTGATTAGATGTCGTTGATTTTCAGAGTCTTGTCAACAAAGATATAAAAATACAGGATGAATTACTGCATGCTGAACATAACCAAAAACTGGGGTCTACTCATTTATTCATAAATCCAGTCAAGGTGGAGTCTTGTTCTTTATTGAATAGACTTATGTTTGCAAAGATTGGGTAGACTAAGATATTTAGTTCGCATTCATTCCCATGATAAGAACTCATTTATCTGTACATTATTAATCTGAAGACACAACACTGTAATTCAGCCAAGGATCAGGAAATTAGCAAAAGAAATGACCCAGCAGGATAAAAAAATATTTCCACAAATGCCGTAAACCCATAAGGCATTTCCAATATGCGTTGCTCATTGAAAAACTCTGCTTTTCATTGAAATCACTCTGCAGAGGTGATTTATCACATGCTTAGACATGGTGATAATAGATTTGCACCAGATTCACCAGGTAAAGAACCAAATAAAGTGAGACTAGGGCAAATCTGCTGGAGGCCAATATACAAAACCTAAGACTGACCCTCTCTGACAGTAAGGGCAGAAACAGAAGGGCTATAACAAATATCTAAAAACTCAAAAGTCTTATCAGTCTTAGATCAATATTCTCCTATACAGGCAAGCCATTTAAGCACTATATGTAGTCTCTAAGGACAAAACTACTTTAATGATTACTATATATAATGGTAAACCTGACT
Organism: Equus przewalskii; assembly: GCF_037783145.1. NCBI lineage: Eukaryota > Metazoa > Chordata > Mammalia > Perissodactyla > Equidae > Equus > Equus przewalskii. The sequence continues at coordinate 26,253,569 of NC_091858.1, read as the reverse complement.
GTTTATTTGGTGAATATCTATTGAGCTCCTGGGACTCTGAGAGTGAACAACACAGACATTGTCCTTGCCCTCTTAGAGTTTATAGTCTAGGGAGGGGAAAAGTCAATATACAAGAACGTGCATTATTAAATGATTTCAGCTTCTGATAAGTGCTGTGAGTGAGATAAACAGAGCACTATGAGAGAGAATAACTGAGGAGGGCGAGTTCCTTCAGATGCAGGGATGGCAAGTGTCAGAGACTTGTAGGTAGCCGCGGCATGAAGGATGAGGAGGAGCCAGCCATGCTGAGGACCAGGGGGAGAGCATTCCTAACAGAGAAGAGCACAGTGAGGCTGGCTCCCACTGAGGAAAGAGAGATGGCAAGAATGGAGGTTGGAGGCAGCGGCAGCTCCTGTAGGGCCTGGAAGGGTTTTAAACTGGGGAATGACAAGGCCTGTTTTAAATTTGTAAAAAATGATTCATTGTGAGTTGGGAAGGTTGAGGAGGACCGTGATCAGGTCAGAAATGAAGGTGGCTGTGGTCAGGATGGAGACGCAGAAGAGTGTAGAGTTCAGTATCCTTTGATGAAAACAGGATTATGATCTGGACATAATAATAACAATATAACTAACACTTACTGACCACGGACCATGTGCTAGGCAGCCCTAAGAGAGAGAAGTGCGATCATTATCCTGTTGTGCAGCAGAGGAAAGGGTGGCTGAGAGAGTGCAGACTTGCCTGTGGTTTCATTTCTAATGAATGGTATAGCTGGAGGTTTGAACCCAGGTGGGTTTGCCTCCAGTGTTCTTATTTTTAGACTTGAGATAATTTCCAGAAAATGAGCATTTTCCATTTCCCAACTCTACCTGGCAGATTTTTGAAAGACGGATAATTCAGGCAGAGGAACTCGCCCCAATAAGTCCAGCCAGAATGCTCTATTCTTTACTCCTGTGAGTGAATCAATAACCTGATGTGGGTACAAGTCCCTCCTTTGTTTCCTTTAAACCAGATATCTTTATTCTCTTAAACATCTTCCAGGAAGGTGTTATTGATTGTACCACATTTCAATAGTACACGTTGATTGTAAGGGGGAAAAAATGTGTACATTCTGTTAGAAGGCAGGTGCAAAACAATTAAAGAAACATAGGCACGAAAACACTCTAAGAGCTTGGCTTACCCTATTCAGACTTGAGGACGAGGCCACATTCAATGCAAGGCAGTTTAAAGCAGTGAATACCTGGTTTTCCACTGACAAAGGGACTGTGTAAATTGAGAAATGCGAAGGAATGCCAATTTGGAAATTTGAGCTTTACAAAAATATTTTGGTTTAAATTTACTTAAGGAGCTTTGTATTCTAAAGATGAAAGCATAAAAATAGTTATCTTTCTAGGAAGGATGTTTCTCCTATTAATGCTTTAAATAAGAATAGCAGCTTCTCAAGTGTACATACAGGTGTTCTTTCCTCCAAAGGTGGACCTGTTAGAGCAAGGGAAAGAATCAACAACAATGTGAAGGAAATGTTTAGGGGACAGTCTTGCTAGGGGCCAGAATGAGTGAGAAGGGCAATCTGAATCAGGAAGAATGTGGAAACAGTCTCCAAAGAAAGTAGAAAAGGCTGACATAATGTTAGTAACATGAGAAGAAACTTCTGGGGAAAGCTGGACTAAGAAAATGTTTTGAGTTGGTGGATATGTAATTCACACAAGCTAGACTTGGTTTTTAAATCATAGCCTTCTACTTCTTTTTAGTTAATAGTGTCATAAAGAAAGCTTCTGATAAGGGCAAGGACAAAGAGGCGTAATTTGCACCCCAAACGTCTTCAGAAAGGAGAAAGGAGCCCATCCTGAGAATGTAGGATCCCTGATACATACGGATCCCTAAGAACTCAGAAGTGATAGACTCCTTGACATTGCAACCAAGAAGATGACTGACACATTTGCCACCTTCAGGGATGATTATGCAGAGACAAAGTAGAGAGAGGACCTGTTTTGAGAGAGAAAAAAGGCAAGTTAGGAGGGTGAGGTTGACTGGGGTCATTTGTCCTGCCTTTCCCACCTCCTAGCGAGGTCGCCTGAGGCCAACTTGCTTAACTGCTGCGTCCTGTGCACAGAACCTTTGTTTTTGAAATGTAAATGAGCTTTGAGAACATAGAAATTCTATGAAATTAAAGGCAAAGTTTTTTGACATTGTACTTTGGTTCTGAAACTTCCAAAATAATGATTACTTTTTGAGTACAAATAATATGCAAGATGTCTTGAGACGAAAGGACTGTTTCAGAGTTTGTCAAGTGGTCCCTTATTTCATTGCTTGTTCAGTATTTTTATTTATGCGATTGTTGATTCGTTGGTTGGTTTTCATTGTCATCTTGTGGAATGACAAAGAGTTCCCCCGTGTGCCAGCTGCCCGGAACCTGGTTTGAGGACCGTGCTTGGACATCGTCCCTGTTGAGCAGGAAAGACTGAAGAGCTGCATGTGCAGGACGTGAGACTAGGAATTTGTTAGACCCTTCACGTACGGCCTAGAAGCTCTTCAAGGGCAGGGACTGTGTCATTCATTTTGTTCCCAGCACCTGCTGTCTTGTGATTGCATCCCCAGCCAACCAAGATTTGTGAAAATATTGCTGGACTTTTTCAACATGACATGCATTCATTCACAGATTTGCACTGCACATCTCCAGTGTGGCAAGCACTGGTCCAGGCCCTGGGAATAAAGTGGAAATCAGGTCCTTGTTCTCATGAAACTTGTATCTTACTGGGGTAATAAAGAAGTAAGCAGATAAGAGAACAAGATAATTTCAGGGGCCGGCCCCGTGGCCGAGTGGTTAAGTTCGCGCGCTCTGCTGCGGCGGCCCAGGGTTCGGATCCTGGGTGCAGACACGGCACTGCTCGTCAGGTCATGTTGAGGCAGCGTCCCACATGCCACAACTAGAAGGACCCACAACTAAGATCTACAACTATGTGGGGGGGAGGGGTGGGGTTTGGGGAGATAAAGCAGAAAAAAGAAAAGATTGGCAACAGTTGCAACAGTTGTTAGCTCAGGTGCCAATCTTAAAAAAAAAAAAAGATAATTTCAGAGGGTAGTAAGAGCTATTTTTTAAAAGCTGTTGTGTTAGAGTAATAAGGAAGGTACTTAAATTGGCTGGTTAAGGAAGGCCTCTCTGAGGAGGTGAATGTGTACTGAGGCCAGAATAGCAAGAGGTTTCCAGCTTTGCAGGGAGCTGGGAGGGGGTCTTCCAGGCAGAGGCCCAAGTAGCCCAGAGACCCTAAGAGAGAGGGTCTTCCCTGGGGTCCTGCAACAGAAAGGCCGGTGTTACCAAGTGGACACATCATTTCTCATTTAAACATAGGGCACAAGAGTGTTTCGCCCTTTATGGTCAAAACCAGATGTCCCTCATTGACCTTTTATCGAGTGAAAAGAGTAGAATTCAAGTAAACTTAAATAGTTATCAGGTAAGCATATGTGACGTCCTGTTTTAGCCTTTAAAAGGGTAGAACATTCTTCAGGCTATTCGCCCCCCTAGCCCTCTCTGAGATAAACATTTGTGATAAGTGTGTTGAAAAGAGCACAAGATTTCCTCAGACCTTTGACTAGAATGCTACCCTCTCTGAAGAGGATGTGCTTAAATGCCAAGAGCCAGTAAATATTGCTGTAAACAGATTTTCAGTAAAATTGTCAAGGTATTTCCCACTGAATGTGAATTAAGCATTGCCATATTTTTAAACACTGCTGTCCAATTATTGACAATAATGTACAGCACTTGTGTGTTATTCGCCTAGAGAAAATAATGTTTTAATGAAACTTGTCAGCTAAATTTTCTTGGCTTATCTGATCTTCCATTGTTTACATTGTTCTTATTATCTTTCAAAGGGACATATTTAGTGTATTTAGTCTGTATGTATATAGAGACCTTTATATATAGACCTTTCCACTTGGCACATTTTGATCTCTCTCTGCTATGCATAAAGTCTCCTAAATAAAATTAAAGGAACTTAATTCTGTGTTGTTTACTGTGCCACCTTGTTAAACAGCAGGAGCTGTGTTAATTTCATTTTCATTACTATGAAGAATAGTATGGAAGGAGCAAGAAGCATTTATAAAAGACCCACTTGGCAGTGGCCTTTCATGTCTGTGTCTGAACAAAATGTCCTGACTTGAAAATAAAATGGAAATATTAAAACATAGCTTTTCTGTGAGGTCAGGTCCTGTTACTTGGGAATGTTTAAAGAGAAAGCATAAACCAGGCAATAATAGATTTAGAAATTCTGCAATGTGGTCAGAATAGGATCGGGTTTGGTGGAATTAGTTTACGTTGAATATTCAAAACAAGATTAGATAGCAATGTTAACCAAATCCACAGATTTTCCTGAGGTGAAAATATCTCATTTCAGAGAAACCTTATGTTAGGCAAGTATGTTCTTAGAGGTAGAGGGGTTTTTTGTTGGTTTTTTTTTTTTTTTTTTTAATTCTTTTATTGTTCTCTTTTCCATCTGTTGCAAGGAAATCGGGTATTTTCAAGCACTCTTTAATATGACAACTGTTAAAAAGCAAAATTATACGTTACATTTTGGGGTGTGGGTTGCTCGAAGGTAGACAGAATAATAGGCTTTCTGTTCAGAAAAAGGAGTGTTGTTATTATTGTTTATTTTTATAGCTACTCTTCACTCATAATAGTACAGAGCCGTTTGGCTCAACATCTCCCAGGGACAAATGAGTTATCTGAGCTGTACAGTGTTGCCTTGTGAAGGGATGACAAAATAGGAAAGAGTCCCAGTTCTAGAACGTGTCCAATTACTAAAAGCAAAACTGCTCTAGTTGCCAGTAAAATCACTATTTTTTCTTTATTTTACCAAGTGGTCCAGCTCTATTGATAAATGCTACTCAGCAGGCAATTTTAAATTCTAGGTACCTGAGGAACTTTTCAGACGAAGCCCTCTATTGAAACAGTGGTGCAGAAGTACTTAAATAATGTTCACATCTCAGGGAGAGGGTACGCAGGTAGCTGGCGGGACCACCCTCCGCCTCCAGCCCTGTTACTGTGGTTCTCCTCTGCCCGGCCTCAATCTTCTTCCTTCTCCTTTGCCATTTATATTTTTCCATGCAGAAAAGGCAGAGGAGTAATTAACTGCCAATAAGAAACTCGTGTTAGCGGGGTGACCTCACTTAACCTCTTTGAATTTCTGTTTCCTCATTGGTAAGATGGGGATAAGATGAAGAACCATTTCTTGGGGTTGATTTGTACATGAGCTATGATGAACCCCCAATAAACATTAGCTTTTGTTATGATAATGAGGAAGGTGGCTCTTCTAAAGGAAATGAGACACACACCTGGGAGCAACGTGCTCCACTGGATGGATTATTCTTTGACCCCTCCCAGTGCCAGAAGTCCTTAGTGTGCAGAAAGGAGGAACTGGAATAAGCTCCATCCCTCGGTGACATTTCATGATTTGATTAATTTAATGCCACAAGCTCATACGGTGGAGCTGGCATGTCATCACTAGAGATGAAAATTGGTTGAGCACCAACTGTGTGCAACATGGTGCTAGTGTAGATTTGGGGGATAAAAAGAGATTTAAGACAAACCCCTATGTCACGGCCTGCTGGCTGTATGTTTTGGGCTAAAAGGAACAACACAGTCAGTAAGTGTCACAGAAGGGGTGGCTATGATCAAGCCCTGGGGGCCTCCAAGTACCGAGGATGGGCTTGAAGAGCAGAGAGGGGAGAGCACACCAGGTGGGGCAGAGGGCCCCATGCATGGATCTGGTACAAAACCTAAGATCCAGGAAGGATCGCTTACCGCGCTGCACAAACCAACAATTTAAAGATGCTCAGCTAGGCTAAGAAAACCCACATCAGTTACTAAAATTACTGCCTTTTCTTTAATGATCTCCAGTTTCCTTATTTGCTTTAGCTCTTTCATCAAAGCCACATATTTGTTTCTTTTTTTCTGGGTGGGCTTTAAAAATATTTCTGTTGAATATGACAGATTATACATATATATGTGTGTATAGATGTGTGTGTGTATATATAGAGAGAGAGTTATTGCTTACAACACACTTAGTTGAAATTATATTGGTATCATCTGTAGGATGAAATATGGATCAGCACTCTTCATACCATACAAGTGCAATGAAATCCGTTACGTATATATGATATTTTGATAGCATTGCCTGTGTTCCCATGTGCAATGCTTGCTACTGCGCCATGAGAGTAGATAAATGAATAAGCTGCCATTGAAGACTTGCTTCAAAAAGCTAACAATCTATAAAGACAGACACTCATGTTTACATAATTATTAAATGTATAAGAGAAAATGAGAGCAGAAAGTAAGGATGTATATAATGTTTATGGGCCATGTATGCAGCCTCTGCTTTCTTTTTCTTTTCTTTTAAATTTTCTTTTGTATTCTTCCATTTCTCCGTAGTTCTCAGAGTATGATTTCTGCCCATCGTGGATCCTTCTAGCAGTCATTTTCCCCACATGCTTTGTCATTTTTTACTGTGAACTCATCTTCAGCTGGATCCCCAGAGGTCTGGCTGCCTGCAGTGTCCAAAAGCATTGCTTCTGCATTTGCTTCAGCTCAGCTCTAGCGGTTTCATACACGTTTCTATTTAATGTCTCAGTCGAGGGTTCACAAGGTTGTAAATATGTAGTCTTGACACCTGCACATCACAGAGACTCCAAGTTCTTCTCTTTCTAGAAGACTCTTTTTTTCCACCTGTGACCTGAGCATCTCTATGCTCAGCCCATGGGACCGTAGGTGGAATTTTTCCCAGTCACCTTCTCAGAGATGGGACAGTCTTTTTCACTACATAGGTTCAGGCAGAGAGCAGATCCAGCCCTCCAGCTCCCAGCCTCAGGGCAGGTACCAAAACCCCCATCCATTAAACTGGGCCTTCAGGTGAACATCCAGTCCAGTCGGAGACTTCAGGCCGTTCAACTCTACTGTCTGCTTTTCATCTGGGCTTTGAGTCCCTGTGTGTATCTAGTCCTTGGA